>NC_089505.1:247368280-247717292 GCF_036850995.1 Saccopteryx leptura
TTCTGGGCAGCGGTGTCAGGGAGCCCTCCTACCTGAAGCCGGCACCCAGTCAACAGAGCCTTCCCTCTCTAGTCCCTGCTCAGTCCTAAGAGAACCACCCTTTTGATGGGGTAATGTGCTCAGAGGTGCCCACTGGTGTCAGGGAGCTGCACTGAAGAGGCAGGGGAGGCACTGGAGGTCCGGGAAGCTAACATGCGGCTTGCATGGGGCTGTTTTTCCAACTTTGGGTCTCTACCCATTTGTAGTTTGTGTAACCAATTTTTAGTGGTTATAACTAGAATTTAGGAGAAATAAAAGAATGAAAATACCAGGAGATATATACCACATGGAAAAAAAAGTATCATTTTGTGAAACTTTTATTTTTGGTATTATATTTATGTGCATGCGTAACGGACCACAAAACATTTGAAAAACACTGTCGTATAGGGGTCTGCAGCCTCTGCCTGAAGAATCCCCATGATTCCCATGGCAGGGTTGGGGGGTGTTACTACCTCACAAGGAAGCCCGCACTTATCGAGCAGAAACCATTCACCATGTAAGATCTTTGTTCTGAGGCCCTACTGTGCACTAGGACCTGAAATAGGCACTTGAGGGTGCCTCTGGGAGTTTAATGGAGATGAGAAGCTGGAGACAAGGAAGGTGGGGAGGGAGGACAGGGTATGCTGCCTGGGAAAGCCCTGAAAGGGTGCTGGGATGGGTGCCGAAGGATAAACAGGTGTTGGCCATTCTCTGTGAGAGAAAAGCTGATAGGAAAGTATGGAGATGAGAAAGAGCAAATTATGTTACAAAAAATACTGGGAGCCTGGTCTGGCTGGAGTCCAGGGTTCTTAAGGAGGTCAAAGTGGGGGTAGCTAAGCTGAGGGACCTGAGGCAGGAGAGCAGGCAAAGGTCAGACTGTGAAAGGTCTTGGTGCCCAGAGCTTAGATTTTCACCCTGCAGCCAGAGGGGTGTCACTAAATATTTAGAAAACAAATAGGTGTCAGGGTGTGTGCATGCCTCCAGGGCAAGAGGCCTCCAGTGTGGACACTGGGCAGGAAATAAGAGACATACAGTTCTAAGGTGACCAATCGTCCTCCTTTAGGGAGGACAGTCCTTCTTTTGTAAGTTCCGTCCTCCCTTGAAAAGTGTCCTCCTACATGTCCTCCTTTCTGAAACTGGAAGACTAATCTGTAAATGTCCGTATTCGATCGATGCAGAGTCGATCCATTGCGTGTGATGTGACGTATTTGTATCTGAACGAGTACTTTTTTCTTACAATTATTATTAAAAATTAATAGGCATGTAAGCATAATTACAATATAAAATATTACAAATGTTTTTATTATGCATTTATCATATTATAGTGTATTATTGTTTCAATGAATAGTGTTTCTTTAATTTACGATATTGTTTTATTCCATTTATTTTTGTCCTCCTTTTCTTTTTTCTTTTTTTTTGTATTTTTCTGAAGCTGGAAACGAGGAGAGACAGTCCGACTCCTGCATGCGCCCCACCGGGATCCACCCGGCACGCCCACCAGGGGGCGATGCTCTGCCCCTCCCAGGCGTCGCTCTGTTGCGATCAGAGCCACTCTAGCACCTGGGGCAGAGGCCAAGGAGCCATCCCCAGCGCCCGGGCCATCTTTGCTCCAATGGAGCCTCGGCTTTGGGAGGGGAAGAGAGAGACAGAGAGGAAGGAGAGGGGGAGGGTTGGAGAAGCAGATGGGCGCCTCTCCTGTGTGCCCTGGCCGGGAATCGAACCCAGGACTTCCGCACGCCAGGCCGACGCTCTACCACTGAGCCAACCGGCCAGGGCTGTCCTCCTTTTCATTGTAAAAAAAGTTGGTCACCTTACAGTTACAGAAGGTGGGAAGAGGAATGGTGTGACAGGAAGTGGCCGGTCCCGTGAGAGAGGGTGGGCAGGGCTACCTGGTGTAGACGGGGAGGGCAGAGGGCTGCTGCAGGAAACGATGTTTAAGTTGGAGTTGCGGGCCAGGAGCCTTCTCTGTGGAGGAGGCCGCACTGGCAGAGGCCGGCGGGTGGAAGGCCCCGGAGCTGAGGGGAGGCTGGAGCAGTGGAGCTAGCCTGCAAGGGCCATCGAGCAGGTGGGGCCAGCCCAGAGCAAGGATTTCGGGTTTTCTCCCACAGGCAGTGAGGAGTCCCTGGAGAGTCTGAAGCAGGTATAGGGCTATAGGGCTGTGTGATGACTTTTTTCCATGAGAGGAAGAACTACATCAGAGCCAGTGTAAGAGTCAGGCGTCCCAGAGGACTGGGAAGGAGGGGACACTGGGAAGGGCCATGAAAGCCCACCTTGTTTTCCGTGGATCCCGGAGCTTGGCGCTTGGACCTGTGAGTGGGGGATGAGGAGAAGAGCTGGGAGGTGCCCAGAGGCTGTGACACTGGGGCACATTGACGTGTTCTGCCTCTGGTGCTGCAGGAGGCTGGGAAGAACCGGCCGGTTGGCAGGGTGAAGGTGGGGTCTATTCTCCAGGGTTCCTTTTCCCCGTGCCTTCTCTTCACTTGGGTGGACCGCTGATCAGATAGCCTGTTCCCCTCTCTGCACCTTTGTTCAGGCTGTTCCCTCCTCTTGGAACACCATTTCTGCTCCCTTTCCTTCCTTCCTAACCCAGGGTGGCTCATCCTTCAAGGCCCAAAGGTGGACCTACAACATCTGCGGGGCTTTCCTCACCCTCTACCTCCCCCTCCCTGCCAAGCCCCAGCCTGTGCTGTCCACAGGGCAAGGTGGGGGAGGTGTCACGCAGCCTGTGTCGTTGTACTGCACAGAGGGGACCCCTCTGCAGCCCCAGCCTGGAGCAGGACCGGAGTCTTCCTCACTGTGTGACCTCTCAATCGCCTCCCACTGTCCTGGTTTCCAGTGGCCGTGAGGCCCCCAGAAGGCGGTTCTGATGTCCCTCATGTTCCTCATGATCTGGGTCCAAGGCTCCCCAGGCCCGGAGCGAGGGAGGCGGAGACTGATATCAGAACCTCTGGCACGGCCTGTGCTGCTTCATGGACCAGGTCTGGGAGCCTGTCATTCCACTCCCAAGTGCGGTTCCCTTCCTCCACACAGCTGGGCTGGGGACATGCAGCCTGACTGAAAGGACCATTTAGGTGTCCTCATAAGACCTTGCTGATTTGGAGGCCTTTATGTACCCCAGGGGGCAACCCCCAGTGAGCAGATCCTGCCCTGGGCACACTAGTTTCTGCCTGGGGTGGGACAGGGGGTGCCCACTGCTGCCTTCTCACCTGCTGGGCAGCTGGGCTGCTCAGGAGGACAGTCAGCACTGGAGGCTAAAGTCCCCCCTTGCACGTACCCCGGCCCATGTAGAGTCGCCCATGTGTTAAGCAGCCCAGCCAGGACCACATCCTCCAGGGCAGAGTCTTCGTGCTGAATCATTTGATTGGGACTCACATTACACCCCCTGTTTGTAGTCTCCAGTGAAAGCATCTGCATACGGGGACCTCTGTGCCCCGTTTGACAGTGAGACAGCTTGGTCAGGCCTCCCCTGGCCCCAGTCACCACAGGTTAGTCTAGGATGACTGCTTCCTTCTCTGAGGTGTGCCCCTGGGCTTCTCACATTTAATTTATTTCATGCCATAAAGTTTGCATTTTAAGTTTAGCACCCACACTTTCCCTCCAAATCTGATAAAAATCCCACCCCTCATCGCTGTATGATGCTGAGCTATCTGAGCAGAAGCAGTTGTACCTACAGGTTTATATTCTTGACTTCTGGATTAATGTTGCTATCTGAGCCATGCCCAGGCCTGGCTTCCGTGTCCACCTGTCCTTCTTGCACCTCCCTACCCCAGCCTGTGACACAGGTCTAACTGCTTCATCGTCTTCTCCCCACTGGGCTTTCGCTGTTGGAGGACACCAGCTGTTGCACCCATCTTTTTATCCCAGCACATGTAGTCAGTGCGCCATAAGTATTTGTTGAATGGACAGATGTTTGAATTTCACACTTTCTAAGAGTGAAGACTGGGTTTTTCCCTTTCTTACCAATTTCACTTTTCAGCCCAACCTAAGATCTGAGCCCACAACAGGGCTGGTGGGTTGGCCAACTGAAGGGAGTGCTGGAGAGACACCTGGAAAAGTTTACCACAACCAACTGGATTTTGATCCTCGAGAAAACAAAAAAACCCGAGATTTGACTCTCCCAGATAGCTAGAGTGCCTGGCAGTGAGAGGCCAGACCCTAGTATGTGTGAGCCATGGCCCCGGGCAGTGGGAAGGTGGTGTAGCACGGAAAAGGATAATAAAATAACAACTTGGATAATAAATGAGAGAGAGGCTTGGCATGGACCAATGCTGATCAAGTGCCTTGAACTGAAGAGTTTGGTTAATCAGTTCTCTGCCCCAAGGTTCAAATTCAAAAGAGAGAAAGAAGAAGAAAGAAAAGAAGACAGAGCCTACATTTGGAAACTAGATCAAACTGGACCTGAGTCCCCTTTCCATCTTTAATCACAGAACTTTAGACATGGTATAATCTCTCTGAGTGGTCCAGTTTCTGCCTCTGTGGAATGAAAATGGGATGAATGGATGTCATGGCCCCACACTGTTCTTGGCACATTATGAACACTCAGTAAATAATGGGAATCACTAGTACCATGGCATCAGGTTTTGCGTGCCTTATCACTTTGGCTGTAGCTAACATAAGCTATCAAAAAAGGTTATTTGTTAGAAGAATCCTTGCCCACAGACTTAAAGAAAGGGTCAACTCTGAGACCTCAGAGAGGCCAGGAAAGGGGCCTGGGGTTTCAGGAACAGGGAGGCTGCCTTCGGGCAGAGGCAGCGCCAGCCTCCCTGTGTGGTCTCCAGATGGAGTTTCATTGGCTGGTTTGGATTCTGTACCAGCAGTCCCAATGGGAATTTGGGGAGATGGCATCTGAAACCCCTTCTCAAGTGACCTTCTCATGAACTTTCATTCATTAGCATGCTGACATCACAGCCAAGGGTGGAGATTTAACATTAAGATGAGACGTGATGTTTGCCCAGGCATGTTCCAAGCATGTTTGGGAACTGCACGTTTCCTTGGAAGTCCGAGAACTCTCTATCCTTTTCTTGAAAATCTCTGCCCCGGACCTGCCTGACTCGCCCCAAACCCAGACTTCCTAAGTCTCCAGAATCAGGGAGAAGGGATCTTTACAGCACAGGCTTGTCCTCCATTCCTTGGCCAAAGAATAAAATGTCTGATCTGTTTTACCTAATGCAGGTCCATTCTGTCGCAGTGGTCAGCAAACTCATGAGTCAACAGAGCCAAATATCAACAGTACAATGATTGAAATTTCTTTTTTTAAATTTTTTTATTTATTCATTTTAGAGAGGAGAGAGAAGAGTGAGAGAGAGAGAAAGGGGGGAGGAGCAGGAAGCATCAACTCTCATATGTGCCTTGACCAGACAAGTACAGGGTTTTGAACTGGCGACCTCAGCGTTCCAGGTCGACGCTTTATCCACTGTGCCATCACAGGTCAGGCTGTAATTTCTTTTGAGAGCCAAATTTTTAAACTTAAACTATATAGGTAGGTACACTCCTTATCGAGGTAGCGCCTGCACGTGGTATTTTGTGGAAGAGCCACACTCAAGGGACTAAAGAGCCGCATGTGGCTTGCAAGCCGCGGTTTGCCGACCAATTGGTGTGAGTGACATTGGGCAGAATGACCATGGTTTCAGGTCCCTGACCCACGGGGTCAGTGACATTCCCAGTGCCAGCGCCCATTCCGAGGGTCCTTTTCCTTTCCCTTTGCTCTTATTAAAGCTTATCTTCTGTGTCTGCTTCCCTTTCAGCCAGCTGTAAGAAGTTCCAGTCAATTAATTCCTACACAAATTCCCGGTAAATCTAAAATTCCAGGAAAGTTAGATTTTATAGGGGAGATTTAATGGGACAGGATGTCTATTTCAAAGGGTGACTCCAAAGATTAGCTCTTCATTGTGCTCCGCTGCCCCGGGTGGTGTAGCTCTAGTACAAAGGGGAGGGAGGGAGGGAGAAAGAGAAGGAAGGAACAAACAAATGAATAAATGAACGGTGAGGAAGGAAGACTGACTGGGGAGAGACTTCCAATCAGTCGCCTTCTCAGGAATCCATCCACCACATAAACAGATGGCCTCCTGCTCTGCCTGCCTGGGCCTGGCTGGGGGCAGCTGGGTTTTATTAGCCTGTGCATCATTTACAAGTAAGGAAAACAATTTAAAATTTTTTAAAATTGATTTTAGAGAGAGTGGAAGGGAGAGAGTGACATCAATTTGTTGTTCCACTTATTCATGCATTCAGTAGTTGATTCTTGTATGTGCCTGACCGGGGATTGAACCTACAACCTTGGCATATGGGACGGTGCTCTAATCAACTGAACTAATGGGCCAGGGCAGGAAAACAATTATTTTTAAGGAAAATTATGAGAAGCAGTGAAATGTGGCATTTGGGTAGGGGAATTCTTTTCTTTCTCTTTCTCTTTTTTCAAGATAACCCACAAACCATAAAATTCACCCTTTAAAAAGGTGTGCAATTCAGTGATTTTTGTATATTTGTAAGTTTGTGCGACCATCATCACTATCTAATTCTAGAACATTTTCATAAGCCCAGAAAGAAACTCTGGATCATTAGCAGTCACTCCCTGCCTCCCAGACCCTTGTAACCACTAATCTACTTCCTGTCTGCTATGTATTTGCTTATTCTGGACATTACTTATGATTAGAATCATACAATCAGTGGGTGGATTTTTTTGTCTGGTGTTTTTCACTTACCATAATATTTTCACGGTTCCATGTTGAACCATGTGTCAGTACTTCACTCCTATTTATTGTTGGATACTATTTCGTTGCATGTGTATACCAGATTTTGTTTATCCTGATGGACACGTGGATTATTTCCACTCTGTGGCTGATATAAATAGTATTGGTATGAACATTCATGTACCAGGTTTTTTTTTGTGGATGTAAGATTTCAGTTCTCTTGAGTAGATGCTAGTAGTGAAATTGCAGATCATATGGTGATTCTGTGTTTACATTTTGAGGAACTGCCATGGGTTGGGAATTTTTGATACCTTTTTTTTTCTGCTTGTAAATAATATGTTCATAGTAGAAAATTTATAACATATATAAATGTATTCATCAGAAAATAAAATTCATTCTATATGAGCCATTATTAAGTACTTTTAATATTTTGGCACATTTCCTTCTTGCTTATGTACATAATTAAAATTATATTGAGGTTAAAATATCTATAGTTTTGTGTCCTAATTCTTTCATTTTGCCGTTAATTGTAAGCTTTTGCCATGTCAATAAATATTATTATAATGTGATTCTTTCTAACCACAGTCCATCATTATCGGGTACACTATAGTCTATCCAGCCAATGTGCTATTCTTAGAAGAGTAGATAATTGCCACATTTTTGTGCTTATCACGAGTGGTGCAATATCCTTGTACGTAAATGTCCATCTACATTTCTGATATGTTTTGAGGTAAATTCTTAGAAGTGAAATTCTGAATAAAAGAATGTGAATATTTAAAAAAATTATAATGTTTGTTTTGAAATAATTTTAGATTTGCAGAGATAGTATAGAGTGTTCACATATACCCCTCACCCTACCTAACCAGAGTATAGTTGTTAAAACTAGTAAATTAACATTGATATGCTACTATTAACTCCAGGCTTTATTTGACTTTCAACAGTTTTCTTACTAATGTCCCTTTTCCATTTCAGGATCTAGTTCAAGTCACCATGTTGTATTTTAGGGTGTGAATACTTTTAAGGCTTTTTTTTTTCTTAGAGAGAGAGAAATGATAAGCATCAACTCATAGTTGCAACACTTTAGTTGTTCATTGATTGCTGCTTATGCACCTTGACTGGGGTTGGGAGCGGGACTCCAGTTGAGCCAGTGATTCCTTGCTCAAGCCAGAAACCTTGGGCTCAAGCCAGTGCCCTTTGGACTCAAGCCAGAGACCTTGGGATCATGTCTATGAGCCCACGCTCAAGCTGGCAACCCCACCCTCAAGCTGGATGAGCCTGCACTCAAGCCGGCAACCGTGGGGTTTTGAACCTGCGTCCTCTGCATCCCAGGTTGATGTTCTATCCACTGTGCCACCATGGGTCAGGCTTTTAAGCCTTTTTGATGTATACATGTGGGTGTATAAAAGTTGTATTAATTTATGGTCCCACCAGTACTACGGGGAAAAGAGAATTTGCCAACCTGATAGGTGCAACAACAACAATAGCATAACTTTAGTGGGTGTTTCTTTCCTTTTAAAAAAAATTTTATTTACTGATTTTTTGAGAAAGAGGAAAGGGAGAGAGAGACACACACAGAAACTGATCTGTTTCTGTATGTGCCCTAACTGGGGATCAAATTGGCAACCTTTGCCCGTCAGGACAACACTCTAACTGAGCTATCTGGCCAGGGCTAGTGGCAAATCTTAATTGCTAGTGCATTTACCGACTTTTTCATCTGTTTGCTGGCCAGTTGTTCTTTCCGTTTTGGTTTCCCCATCGCACCAGGGGCTTTGTCAATGTCTAGGCCTTGACTTTCCTTTCAGGCTGACATACAGTGATGTCAGGCGAGCACCTAGGAAGCCGTGACTGTGTCCAGCAGTCACTATGGTGGGTGCACCTGGGAGGGGTGCTGCCCAGATGTGCCGTTGGTCCTTGTTTCTCCCTCAGGGCCTTCCTGGCCTGGCCGTGGAACTTGGGTGACAATAGGATGCTCTCCAAGAGAGTGGGCTCAGCTGGCGGCCGTGCAAAGTGGGTAGTACATGTTGTAAAGAGCACTGTCTAGGAGTCAGGAATCTGGACTTTTTTTTTAAAGGAAAGGAGGGGAGATAATGAGACAGACTCCCTCATGTGCCTCAACTGGGATCCACCAGACAACCCCTGTCTGGGGCTGATGCTCAAATCAACTGATCTATTTTTTAGTGCCTGAGGCTGATGTGCTCTGCTCGGACCAACCAAACTGTCCTCGGCACTCAGGGCCAATGCTGGCTGTGAGAGGGGAAGAGAAAGGGAAGGAGGAGAGGGGGAGAGAAGCGGATGGTCGCTTCTCCTGTGTGTCCTGACTGGGAATCGAACCTGGGATGTCCATACACCAGGCCGATGCTCTATCCACTGAGCAAACTGACCAGGGCCAGAATTCGGGCTTTCATCCTAGTTCTCTTACCACCTATGTGACCTTGAACAAGTTGGTCCATTTTCTGAATTCTAGTTTTTTTTTTAAATCTGGTTAACAGACAGAGTTTCAGAGACCACATGGATGATTGTGAAGGGATTTTGTAAAGCATCGTGGAAATGGTGATATGGTCATGGGAACAATGTTCCAGCGGGGGACTGAGCAGTGCCTTGTGTGGACAGCATGAATATTAATCCATCCTCCCAAGAGGGCAAGAAATGGTCCTGAGATCAACTCAGTTACAACCTTGAACTCCGCCTGATGAGGAGGAAATTCTGTTATGGTCATCAGAGGGCCCCTCTTGGTAGGGGTCACCAGAACCAGGAGCCTTATGAGCCTTCCCAGGAAAGGGACCCTTCTGTGGGCTGTTCACTGTCATTGGGCCCATGTGCAGGGGCCTCGGGAGGCAGGGCCTAGGCTACGCTTGAGGCCTTTGGGCCCAGAGCCTCCCCCCACCTCTGAGGCCTGCCTTTCCCTGGAGGGGCAGAGCCAGCTCTCCATCCTTTCCTGCTCCCTGGCTCCCCTGATCCCTCTCCCTGTAGCTCCTTCCCTCTCAAGGTGCCTTTGAGTCACTCCCCTCAGGGCCTACAGGATCCCAGGTTCAGGAAAACAGACTAAGGAGAGAAGGGCCTGGGGTTGGCTTCTCTCTGGTTCTGATACTCAAAAAGGACAGATCTAAGACCTTGTCGGAATGGGAAGAAAAGGGAAAAATGCAACCATCCAAACAAAAATTAACACCTGAGAAAATAATCTGGCTACGCCAAAAAGAAATTGGAAGATAAGTCCTCTTGTCCCAGTACTGTCACAAACCTGCATCACGGCCTCAGGCAAGTCGCCCTGTCTCTCAGCCTACGCAATAGTGGCTGGGTCACAGTCCTAGAATCGGCCACTTCTGGCAGGGTCAAGGCTTTCTTTTATTTTGGAGTTCCAGGCCCTTTCCAGTCGTGAGGCCTGACCAGGAAGACAGATTTTTACTGAGACCTGTTGGTGGTCTAATCTGTAAGCATTTTTTTGTAGCTCTGTGTAATCATCATGGTAAAGATGAGCTAGCTCTGGCTTGACCCGTGGTGGTGCAGTGGATAAAGTGCTGACTTGGAACACTGAGGTCGCCGGTTTGAAACCCTGGGCTTGCCTGATCAAGGCACATATGGGAGTAGATGCTTCCTGCTCCTCCCCCTTCTCTCTCTCTCTCTCTCTCTCTCTCTCTCTTTCCCTTGTCTCTCTAAAAATGAATAAATAATAATAAAAAAAAAGATGAGCTACCTCTGGACGTGGCCTAAGCGTTCTCCACGCCCTATTGTTTTCATTTTATAGAAGAGGAGACAGAGGTCAGTAGCTTTCCTACAGTCACAGGCACGTGAGGGGCAGAGCTGGCCTGATTCTGAAGCTGAGCTTCTCAGCCCTCTGGGTTGTGTCCCCTTGTGATGGGGGGGGGGTGTCAGAGGGACTTCGGAGGCAAATATCCCAGGACAAGTGTGTGGCCATTCTCAGACCAGTCTGGGAAAACCCTCTTGAAGAGACTCCCGGGTTCTCATGTCCCCTGAGTCCTGAAGAGATGGAGAGGGAGTGCTGGGAGGAACATGAGAACCCCGTGGGGATGAGGTTCTCTGGGGGTGAGTGCAAGCATTTCTCAGAGTTCTGGGGTCGCTGCCTGGACGTATGGCCTAGGACGCTGCCCGCACACCTGCCCTGAGGAGGGCTGCCCTCCTTTCTCCAGCGGCGGGGCAGGCCCATGGTTGTGTGCGTGCAAAGGTGGTCCAAGCATACCTCAGCCTGCTTCCTTGTTGGGTTTGCATCCAGTCTCTGGACAGACACAGCCACTGTAATCATGCACCGTGCAAGGGCAGGGACCCGACTCTGGGCTCACCACCTAGAGACAGAGCCAGGACAGCCTGGGATGGTTCAACGCCGAGTGGCACCAACAAGCCTCCCTCTCACTGATTTCGTCACATCCGTGTCTCCACTACCCCACTGGCACTCCTACTTCTAATTTTCACCTCTCTCCCCTTCACCCCGGGGGCTACTAATTGGCTTGGAGAAAAAGAAAACTCCAAGACTTGTGACTTCCCAAAGATGTGTTTTTATCTAACTTTTCTGATGCATTTGCTGGAAATAATAGCTTATTTAACCAAATCTTAAGCCAGGTTTGGGGTTATACTGACAAAAAATCACGTTAGGCCATTTCTTGCCATTTGTACTCACAGCCCTTCCTAGGCGGTGCTGGGCCAGTGGGAATCTCAGACAAGAGTGCTAAGGGCGACCCTTCCTCTGACCCAGGGAAACAGGACAGCCCACCAATGCCGAGGAGCTCACCCAGGGCCACACAGCTCCTGGGGGGCGGCTGTGGCTTGGAACTTGAGGTTCCTGCCTTTCAGCCCTGTGCTCTTTCGACAGCATCTTGCACAACTTACAGTATGGCTGGAGCAGCCGGAGTGACGGTCTGAAACAATTACAGAACTCACGGAGGCCCGCAGAGTTCCCCGGCTGGTGATTTCCCAGCCACAGTGGGCTCGCTGCCAGTGTGTTTAGGTTGTTTACTTCTATACGCTTGTCAGGGTTCTAATTTTCTTTTGAGACACTGGAAAATTCCATGATTAAAAATAAATGATTAGGTGAAATTGAATTCTTACATTTTTACCCAGTTTGTATTTCTTCACTGTGTGCACACGCGCGCGTGTGTGTGAACCTGAAGGGAGAGGGCTGTGTGTGTCCGCTGAGGAGATGAGGTGGGGTCTCCGGGTGAGAGGAAGGAGGCTGGGAAAGGGCTTTCTTAATCTGGAAGTGTTCAGGTTTGAAAGCTCCTGACTCAGTGTCAGTGTCATTCATTCATTCATTTACTCAGATAATTCTGGAGAGCATTCTATGAAAAATGGCCTAAAAAGCACCTCGGGGCAAGGGCCGGGTGTCAGGTTCCAGGAAGGTTGTGTTTTGCATCCAGGGCCATGTCTGGCTGTATTCTCTCCTCACTAGGAGAGAGTCTCTGGGGTCCCAGGGCCAGCCTGAGAGCTTCCACTCAAACTTGGGGTTCTGCAGTTGACTCCTGGCTGGTTCCAGGCCCCCCTCCCCCGGGACTGGGTGGGGGAGAAGGCTGCCCATCCCCATTGCTGCCTCACCAAGATCAGATTGGAGTGAGCGAGGTGCTGCGGGGCTGGCCTGGCTTCCGAGGAAAAGCGCCACCGCAGGCTCTCTGTGCCGCCCGCGGCTAGCGCAGGCCGGAGGATCCTGGGTGTCCACCCATCCCTGACTTACACCCCACTTTTTGTCAGAGAAGATGAAAGTACTGGGCCCACCGTCCAGAAATGAAACCAGATTTGGATCTCACGAGAGATAAGAATACAGTCGCAGAACAGAGACCGTGGCGCGAGCAGGGGCGAGGCCAGAGGTCACCCCTGCTGGGTCGGGGCCTCCCCAGGCCACACAATGGGACAGGCAGGACAGGGTGGGCAGGGCTGCCGCTGGGTCATACTTCTCACTCCTGTCTTTGGAGCTGTGAGTCAGACAGAGCTTCTCTTGCCTGCTTTGACCTTATGTGAAGCAACCGCCAGAGTGTGGGGACAGAACAGCAGCAAGCCTGCCGGTTCTCCTTTTGGCCCGTTTAGCAACTTCCCGTAACTGTAGAGTAAGGGCAGGTATTTCGCCTTGTGCCTTGAGGTGTGCCGTCTCCAACTCATGCCTGTGGCCCCATGGTCACCTAGAAATGGACCCTGGCTCAACCCAAAAGCAAATTCATTGGCTATGGGGACATTAAATAGGCAGCCTCGGCCATTACTTTATGTTCATCTGACCCATCATTCAGTAAACAATTTTGGGGCACCTACTTTGTGCAGGCACAGTGAGGGGCATTCTGGCTCATGTCCCCTTCACCCCAATTCTTTCCCCTTTATCATTCAGCAAGGGGACATTTTACCAATGAAAATGTGAAATCACAAGGAGAAAACTGTGGTTTTGGTCCCTGTCTCCAGTATGGGAACAGTCTTTTGGCAAATTCAAATGTATCTGCTACAAACAATCCTTTCCTCAAGTAATTTTGGGTGCTTTCCAAATGTACCAATTCGCTCAAGGAAGGAGGGGCTGCCCAGCATGCGACCAGAGCCTGCTCTGTGCCCAGGGACCAGCCCTGTCCCCAGGAGCTCTGCGGGCGTCCAACACTGGGCTGCAGAGCAGCTAGCTGACGGGATGTGACAGGGATGCACACATGCCGTCAGCTCATGACCCCGTATCTCAGAACAGCCTGGCCTCATGGCTCCGTGCCCTCCTCAGCACCTAACATCGTCCTTACCCAGAACTGTTTACCTTGGCTCTAAATCAATTACAGAACCCCCACTTTCTGATCCCAGGCTTTTCCTTTCCAGAGTTTTCATCCACAACTCCCACCAACTGGGCCCGCAACGTGGAGGTTGCCCAGTACCTTCAGCCCCCTCTACTGAAGGCTCAGACCCTCCCATCACATCAGACACATCTTCCCCAAACCTGTCAAGCCCTCTCCTCTGTCCTTCCACTGCCCCCGACCAGGCTAGGACATCCCACCACCCTCATCTCCCCAGTGGGGGGACTGGAGCTGCTACAGACTCTAGGCCTGTAATCACCAAATCTCAAGCAGCTGCTCCCCTCCCCCTAGAATTCTCCCAAACCCCTCTGCTGTCATCTGCCCCACAAACTCCCCACCACACTTCAGGCAAACGACCCCAAGTCCCACTTCTCTGAGAAATCAGAGGTCACCAGATGGGGAGCACCTGGCTGCAGCAGTCATGGCGGGGTGTGCAGACCCCTGCCAGAGGGGCCTGGGAGGCGGCAGCTGACAGCCTCCAGCTGCAGCCGCAGAGAGCACAGCAGCAATGTGCAGCGGCCACTTGCCCCCCAAGTCTGAGGTGCTGCCCGTCCGTCGGCTGCCTGCTTGCCGCCTGAAGGCCTTCTCTGCCTCCTCCTGCCCTCTGTCCCTCTCCCCTCAAATCTCTGTACTAATTCCATTTGGCATCTGCTTCCTGAGAATCTGAACTAATGCCCACCTTCCCGGCTTGTGGGTCTGAATGCTCGCGCGCCTGGGTCTCGCCCTCACACCCCGCCTGGCACATCTCCACAAGGGCCCTGATCTGCGCACCAGGGGCAATGTCTCAGCTGGGCCGGGGCGCTCCCTTGCTCATCTCAGGCCCCCACACCCTGGCAGCCGCCCCCCCAGCTTCCCACCTGCTCCTTCCTTTTGCTGCCTTGCACTTTACCTTGTCAGCCACTCTCCCTTCACCCAGTGTCACCAGGGCCATCAGCAAACCCCAAGTTGCTAAAATCTTCAGGAACTTCTCAATCTTGCCACACTTGATCTGTGCTAAGCACCCTCTCCTCCCTGAACCACTGTCCTCTCTTGTCTTCTGGGACCCCGTTCGTCTCTGTCTCCCCTCTCCTGCTTCCGTCTCCTCATCCACTCCGCGTGTGCCAGTGCTCCACAGGGCTGTGGGACCCTCCACTCCCTCCCTCCATGATGCTGACTTGCTGATGACTTCCAAATTCCATCTGTCAACCGAGAATTTTAGAAATCCAGATTCCAATAGCCAGCAGGTGAGGGGACTTTTCCATGGGCTGTACCATGGGTACCTCAAAACCAGCATGTCTGGGATAAACTCATGGTCACCCCACAAAGCCACGCCTGAGGTTTCCACTCCAGAGAGTGCCATCCTCCTCCTCCAAGTCACCCAGGCCAGGGACTGGGGCAGTTCTGCAAGCTCCCTTCCAGGTGGTTACTGGGTCCTGCTGAGTCCACACCTCCACTCCCCCCAGACTGTGTGCTCCTGCCCACAGCACTGCCCCTGGCGGGGGCCTTCAGCATTCCCTAGATGCACTGCCCAATCCATCTCTCAGCCTGGCGATTTGATTCTCATCCTGTGTCTCTCCATTATCTTTCTCAAATTGAGCTTTCTGAAAGACCTGTAATTGTGGAGCAGGAAGACTTCTGTTGCTCCCATGGCCTTCACCACCATTTTAGCTTTTTCTATGTACCAATCAAAACTCTGTGGCCTTGGTCTTGCCTTCCCCTTGACCCTCGAGGACGAGCGGAACTGAGTCCCACGGAGCCCCCACAGCAGGCAAGCTCACGCCCGGGGGCCTTTGCATCTGTTTCCCTCCGCCCAGAGCACTCCCTAGCACACCTGGCTGACACCCACCCACCCATCCGGGGCTACAGGCGCCAGGAGCCCGAGTCAGGGTGCCCCCTCTGCTCTTCCCCAGCACCCTCTGCAGCACTCTGCCCCCCGGGGGCTACAGCCTCACTGTTTCCCTGTGAGACAGAGCTGTCCTCGGGTCCTCATCCCTGGCATCTAGCACAGACCCTGGCACGTAGAGGGCACTAAACAGATATTAGCAATGAAGTAATGCACGAGTGAGCGAATGAATGAATTCTGCTTGGGGTTGGGATGTTCACAAGGGTGCTAATAGTTGAGGCAAGTTCAAAAGGACTAAGAATTTGTGAAGCAGGAATTTGATTGGAGAAGGCCATTCCAGGGACAGGGACTGGCATGTCCAATGGATGGAGGTTTGGGAGAGTGGGACGTGTTCAGGAATCTGTAGCTAGTTCTGCAGCTGAGCAGAGATTGTGCAGACATGCTGTAGATGACTGGGGAAATGGGACAAGGGACAATGACTGTTGGGCTCCGGGAAGCCTGGCTTTGCCTAGTATACGACAGGGAAGGACATAGTGAGTGCTTTAGAGGCCACGAGGAAGGCAGGCATGCCAGGCTATGGGGACTTCGGGAAGCAGGATGGTGACACCATGTCGTTTGGCTTGGGTTGCTGGATAGATGGTGAAGTCCTTCACTCACCAAGATGACAGCCTTGGAGAGGAGCATGTTTGACAGCAAGAAAATGAGAGCAGTTTTGCTTATAAGACCTGAAAAATGGACATTGGAAGGGTCCTCTGGTTTGGACAGCTTTTTGAGGGCCCCATTCAAAGCAAAGCTGGGGGTTAGGGGTCAGACCCAGGTGTACTCAGATCCTACCAGCTCCTGAGCGTGGACTGTTAAATTTTTAGGAATTTTAGGAGGCAGTAGTTAAACCTAGTTATTATTAAAAAAATTGAATTATATAAAATTACAATTAGAGAAATTATATTAAAAACAAAGATAAATACTCAAAACTCACCACTTCCTGAGAATTTTACAATATCTTATTATTTATGCTTTTCAGATTATTTACATATATTGTGTCTGTGGAAATACTATACAGTATAATGTGTTACTGTAATTTTCTTCCCAACGCTGCATTCAGTGACATCATATTAATAGCGTGAAATTGCCATGGTGGAAATATTTACACCACAGAAGTTGGCAAACCCCACAAATCAGGGCTTAACTTATTATTTGTTGACTGTCTAGACTTAGGAAAGTTAATAGAAAAAAATTTTAATAATGCACATTAAATTTAAATGTATATTGTGCCTGTAGCCATTACATTGTGACTGACATAGAAAAATTGAGCAAAAGTTCTTCCAGTGTCCAAAACTATTATCTCATTCAGTGAAGAAGCTGCTCAAATTATTGACAAACGAGTCAAGTTCTAATATATATCTTCATTGTGTCACTGTTTTTCTTACCAGTTGGCACAAACAAAAGTATCAACCAGCATTCACATAGGAACTATACTTATTTGTCAATTATAATTATAGGTTGGTTATGGATTCAGCAGGTCGCTAAAAGTCAATGAAAGCGTTTGTAAGACTCAATTTTCTCTGTTCAATTTACAAGTAAGAATACGGTATATTTTCTTACTTATAAATTATGTCGTAACATACATTATGTCAATAAAATTTACAACACACTCATATATGTACTGTTTTCTCTGCCACGTAGGATGCCGACCGTCTTCCGAGAGTGAGAAGCAGAGAAGCAGGAGCTGAAATGGGTGAGGGGCACTGAGGAGGGACCTGTGAGGATAAGGCTGACTCAGACATTGGACAGGAGATGACAACAGCATCACAACCGTGAAAGCTAGAAGGTGGGGTGTCAACTAGGTTCTGGCCTGGGCCAAGCCCCGCATTACAGATTTGCTTTCTTAATCTCTAGGAGGAGATTAATCCTAGGAGGCCACCGAGGCATGGAGTGGTGAAGTGCTTTGCACACAGCCCACAGCAGTCAGTGGCTGAGTCAGGATGTGAACTCAGGCAGCCCGGCTCTGTGGACAAGGCAGGAGCCCGCTCAGCTCCCCTGTCCCCTCAGCTAGAACCCCCGACTGTGGACAGTGGAATTGCTCCAGGAGGACAGAGTTCGGAAGGACAGTTGTGGCCACGTGTCAAGGACTTGAGGGCATCAAAAGGGTTGGCAAAGCTGCCCCATGCCTCTGGCCTTTGGCTGGTGTCCCCTCCCAGCACGTTCCTGCCACCACGCCACCACGCCTACTGAAGCTGATAATACAAATCAGGGCTTGCATTTAAAGCGTATCTTTGTTATTTTATTTTCTAATAATTCATTCTTATTGTATTTTTAAAAAGTAAAATACATGACAGTTTGGGTTTACAAAATTGGGCTTTCCCCTTAGAACATTTGAGGAGCAGCGTCCTGACCCACCCTTCTGTCTTGCTGCTCCGTGCCAGGGGCCCTCAGTGACCCAGGCTACAGCAGGGGCTTCGACTGGGAGCGGACCAGTCTGCGGGGTGGGGGCTCAGCGTAGTGTGTCGTCACCAGCATTAAATAAAGAAAAAGAAGTGTGTGCAGTAAATACACTTGGTTTCAGCTACCTATAAATAAATATACATTCACATATTAAATAGATAAATATAACATATTAATATTAAATATATGGTATATAGTTATTATAGAATATACTAAAATTAAAGATATATACCGGTAAATATATTATACCATATGTTAAATATATACTTTTATATAGTTACAGATAGGTAATATATTTAATATATTATAATGCATATGTGTACTGGAGTATGATGAGAAATGTCTTTCTTACTATGATCACAGTAAAAAGAAATTTAATTGTTACTAGTCTACCAGATAAAGACAGAATGTCAATGCTTGACATTCAGAGCCACACAAGGGAGAGTGATTGCTGAGGGAGAGCAGGCAGCACTTCCCAGGCAAAGGGTGAAGTGTGCTGGGCTTGGAGGACGTCCAGGTTATAGATGAGCAGAGGGAACGAAAGACCACAACTCTCACCCCTAGACTGTGCTTATGCTCCAGCTCAGAATGGATTTGGACCTGGCCTCTGGGAGCTTGCAGGTGGCATGAGGATTGCAGTTCCTGTGATGTCAGTTTAGAGGTGGGAGACTCTTAGTCTGCTGGAGAAATCAAGGGAGACTTCCTGGAGGCAGTAACACCTTAGCAGACTTCTGAGGGAAGAGTTGGGGTTTGCCATGAGAACAGGGGTATGGATAAGGCTTGCCTGGTCAAGTGAGTGGCTTGTGAAAAGGCAAAAGAAAGCCTGTCATGTTTGGGGAAGTACGAGCCACTTAGTGTAGGTGGAGCATGAACTACTCGAGTGCCATCTTGAGAGTCAGGATTTTATTTTGGGATGAGGAGCCATGGAGGAATGTTGAACAGAAGAATGGCATGAATAGACTATGTCTCAAGATTCTGGCCACGCTGAGGAGAGTGGATTAATGGGGAGGGGACAGGAGGCAGGGAGACCTGCAGAATGACTGTTGCAATAGTTGGGTCTGAACTAGGGCAGTGGGGATGCAGAGGGAGGGCAGGTGGGGGAGGCTCAGGAGGAGGAGCCAACAGAGCATGGCCAGCCATCAATCACTGGATAGGGCAGTGAGAGGGCAGGAGGGCAGGGTGAATCCAGCGGTACTGCCGGGGAGACTGGCTAGACGGTGGTGCCTTTGGCCCAGATGAAGAACACAGGAAGCAGAGTGAGTCTGGGGAGAAGACAACACTTTCAGCATTTAAAGCGGCACTCGCTGTGGACGTGGCTGTGGGCCCCGGAGCAGAGGAGCGAGGGTCAGCGGGAGGCAGTCTGCGGCGGGTGTAGAACGAGAGGGAGGGCTGTGGAGGGGAGCCCATGAGACTGCGGATGCGGAGTGGCCTTTATATTTTTTATTTTTTTAAAACTTCTTTTTTTCAATTACAGTTTCCATTCAATATTATTTTCTGTTCGTTTCGGATGTACAGCACAGACAGTCACACTTTACATAGCCCCCTCCCCCCGTGATATTTCCAGGCAGGACTCACCTGGCACCATATGTAGTTATTATAATATTATTGACTATATTCCCTTGCTGTACTTTACATCCTCATCACTATTCTGTAACTATCAATTTATACTTCTTAATCCCTTCACAAGATCTTGAAACTTCGGTCACAGGAGCCAAGGGGGCAGAAGAGACCTAGGAGGAAAAGCCATGATGCGAATGCCTCAGAAAATCCAGTTCCTGAAGGGGCCGTGGGGTGTGACCCCGGGAAGCCGCAGATGCCCTGGGCAAGGTGCAGCGAAGGGTGGTGGGCAGGAGCCAGGGCGTGGGGGACCAGCGAGACGACCCACCAAGCAGAGAGGAAGCAGGGAGGGCGGCATCTAGACCGCGTGGTGCCTGTGTGTGAGATAGAAAGGGACGCCCCTTCCTCCAGGCAGATCAGACCCTCATCCCAGCACATGGGCTTGGTGAGAGGGGTGCAGGCTGGACTTTGAGCCCCCAACAGGCCCCACAGTGGGCATTTGCATCCTGGGGCCCTGAGACTGTAGACCAGCCCTTCTAGAGCAGTGATTTTCAACCTTTTTTGAGCCGCGGCACATTTTTTACATTTAAAAAATCCTGGGGCACACCACCTACCCAAATGACACAAAATGACACTCTGTTAGAATTTATTTAAAGTTTAAATAAATTACAATTATTAAAAAAAGTTAAATATAAAAGGATAACCCCCTCATATATACTGTCCCACGTAACATCCCCTCATATACAGTCCCACGTAACATCCCCTCATATACAGTCCCACGTAACCTCATATATTCAGTCCCATGTGTAACCCCTCATATATACAGTCCCATGTGTAACCCCTCATATATACAGTCCCATGTATCCCCTCATATATACAGTCCCGCTAATAGATACTGGAGCTTTCATCAAGGTTTTGGGTTCAAATCAATTTGGCAAATACTCTCTCTATATAGATACTGGACAAAATCAATTTTAGAAAATGTTGGGTACTTGTGTAACATCATAAGTCCTCAGAGCATCTCTACTGTCAGATTGAGAAGTTTGCCTTCTAGGTAAGGATTCTGATAAATACTAGAGTTCTCCCTGAGGTTGTGGGTTCAAATCCCATGGTCAGCTGGGTGCAGGGGCCTTGGTTCTGTCTGTTTTGATGGTGTATATAGAGATTTGAGCTCTTTAAGAAGATGACCCTTCAGGAGGCCATATACAATATAGATAACATTGTGATGCATTGTATATCACCCTCTGCAGGGGCCTCTTTTAAAAAGAAAAAGGTCAAATATCTATATACACCATCAGGATAGACATAACCAGCTGAGGCTGAGGCTTCATCTAGTGGTGGCAACATTTACCTCCAGTCCTGACCAGGATTAGAAATCGGGACCATGGGGAGGAGTAGCAGCTTCAACTACTGGCTGCGGCCACACAATGACAAGTGCGCAACAGCTCGAGAGGGGACCTTCCTGGGTGTGGATGAGAGGCGGCCTACTATTGGTTCATCGCTAGTGGTTGGGATGAATCCTAGAAGGTGATTGGTCAGTGAGCGTTCCCTGTGCCTCCACTCTTCCTGTTGCTGATAGCTGGAGGGATTGTGAGGGGAATGTTTATGTTCGGATGGAGGTGGCTGGCAGCAGGCCGGATAAATAGCCTCTGCGGGCCGTATCTGGCACGCAGGCCGTAGTTTGGGGACTCATGTTTAATTTCCCCACAGCACACCTGACCATGTCTCACGGCACACTGGTTGAAAAACACTGTTCTAGAGAACTGACTGGGAGGGAGGGAGAGAAGTAGTCACTGACCAAGGGGGATGCTGGACCATGTGCAGGTTTAGTTTTTAAGCTATGAGAGATTGGTGCACGCTGACACGGATGAGATAGGGGAACTCATGAAGAAAAGGAGAGTACACCAGAGGGAGAGTGCGATGAGAAGCTGGTGGGAGCCGGGCAGAAGGGGGCACGTTTCTGCTGCGCTGGGAACAGGGTCAAGGCTGCTGCCATGATTGCTGGGGGGGGCACCTGAGACCTGAGTGGGAGCAGGGTTGTGTGCCCACCGGAGCCTGGGGCCCAGTGCTGCAGGTGAGTTGGCTGAGAATCTCTGTTATGAGGCGAGGGAGAGGACATGTGCAGGGACATTGAGGCATGGACAAGACCCAGACGGCCCGCGCAGCAGGCTGAGAACTGGGCAGGCCAGGCCAGGGAGGGTCTTGGCACAGATTTTTTGTTTGCTTATTATCATATTTACTTTTTACTATGGAAAATTTCAAACACACCCAAAAGTTGTAGGAAGTGCAGATGAACATTCCTCTTATACCTATTATTTAGCTGCAATGATTGTTCATGATCGTCAAAATTATTTAATGACACTTCTTCCCCTTACGTACCTTTTTTAAAACTTTAAGAAAATATTTAATAAACTTTATTTTTTAAATCTGTGTTAGGTTCAGAGCAATGAGCAGATATAAAGTTCCCATATACCCCTGGTTAAAAACATTTTTATCTGGAAATAATTTTAAGCTTACAGAAAATTGCAAGGACAAGTTTCTTTATTTTTTATTTTTAAATAATGTTTTTTTTATTAAAAATATATTCTCAGAATGTGAATAGAAGAAAATTGAGATCATTTATGATTCTACTATCCAAAAAGTCAGTCTTGCCAGCACTGTCATTGTTGTGGTGTATTTTCTTCTAGTTTTTTTTCCTGTACTTACACACACACACACACACAATTTTTTTTTTATTGGTGAGAGGAGGGGAGATAGTGAGGCAGATTCTTGCATGTGCCCAAACCAGAATCCACCTGGCAACCCCACCTGGGGTCAATGGTTGAATATTGAGCTATTTTTAGCACCCGAGACTGATACACTCAGACCAACTGAGCTATCCTCAGCACCTGGGGCCACATTTGAACCAATTGAGCCACTGGCTGTGAGGGGGAAGAGGGAGACAAGGAGGAGAGGAGAGGGAGAGAAGCAGATGGTCACTTCTCCTGTGTGCCATGACTGAGAATTGCACCTGGGTTGTCCATATGCTGGGCTGATGATCTATCCACTGAGCCACTGGCCAGGGCCTTATACACATATATTTAACTGGACTATTTTATCCAGAGACTAACCCCATTCCCCAAGCCCTCCTGTCTGGTGTGCCCACATGAGTGGCTCAGTCCCATGGCCTTTACCCTCGAGTCCCTCCACAGAGAGTCTGCTCTGTGAGAAACAATTGATCCAAGGTTTCAGGTTTCCCCTTTAACATTTTTTTTTCACTTTTGTTTTTCTTGGTAATATTGGTTGACTTCTGGTGGGACAAGTTGCCCAGTGCTCCTTGGGCCCCCGTCTTGCCCACGTCCCACACTCCTGTCTCTGTGTCCGGGTCTGACCTCCCCTCCGCCCCCACCTGAGTGCTCTGTGAGGTAGGGCTCAGGGCTGACTCACTGCTCAACATGAGGCAGAGTCAGCCTTAGGAAATATGTATGGAATTGCATCAACCCACTTCCTTGGCATTGCCCATTCCTATCTATGCTGCAGACTCTCAGCATGCCTGACACAAATCTACTGGTACCAGCATGGTGTCTGGCACAGAGTAGGTGCTCAATAAATGTTTGTTGCTGCTACCGTAACCTGGAGATATCCATGCACGGCAGCTGTTTATTCCTTTTGCCTTCATTTGCCTCCCCCTACTTGTCCAGGATGGGAAAGGAGAGAGACCACTTTGAGATGCCAGAGGGGAGGTGCCCTGCCTTGTTCCCCATCGTCTATGAGTTAGGAGCAAAGCTAAGTTGGCAGTGGATTCAAAAGAAGCAGTTGCCTATGCTGAGGCTATTTTATATGTTTGCATTGCTCACAATAGCAGTTATCATTAGGAGCAATTAAAACTATTTTAGTATCAGTTCAAAGCTGCCTTTGAGGTATTTTAACTTGGACAAAAGTTCTCCATGTGTCTAGCTCTTAGCCAAGTTCCCTGGTGTCATTAGAAGCCTACTTGTATTTGGAGAATACCCAGTCTGTATATTTTGATTGCCTGAACATTTCATAAGTTTCAGGAGTGTTTGTCAGAAGTGGGTTAATGTCTCCACAGCTGTTTAGACTGGCTTACAAGTTCCACTTCCAACCTTGATTAAGTGAAGGGGACCTCAAGATGGGAGAGAAGGAGGGGGCTCTGCATAGGGTCTTCCCTTAGAACTAGTCCCTCTGGCCCGGCAGAAGCCCTGAGCCTCTGTGGCCTGGAGGGGGGGTGGCAGAAACCGGAGCAGAAAGGGATGAGGGCTTGGTCTAGGGTGGGGGCATCAGGAATTGGGAAGAAGGCGGGCACCCAATTTGCAGGGCCAGGCTATGAGGAGAGAGTGTGGAGGCCTTCAGAACACCTAACACCTTAAGCAACCTTTAGATTTGATTGAAAGATAAAAACAGGGAAAGAACCGGTTTTGGCATATTGGACTGCTAGGGAGTTAGTCAGCAGCTTGTTCTGACCAACTCTCGGCTGGCCCTGGCCCTGGCCCTGGACCTTGAGGGCCGGCAATAGCACTGGGGCCCGGGATCACTGTTCCCTAAACACCTCCAGATCGTCCTGGGCCACATTTGGCACCAAGCATCTTGCTGCCTGCTGACAGAGGGGGTTCCGCTGGTGGGCTGAGCTGGGTGGCTTCGGGTGGGAGTTCTGAGTCCAGTGGTAAAGGAGAGTAGAGGGAGACTCAAATGGGAGGGAGGGCTTCTGGAACAGTGGAGAACTGGGAAGGGACCAAGAAAGAGGTCTTGGCCGTGACTGACGCGGCCGCTGGGTCGTTTCTGCTGGGGAACAGCAGTGTTGATGGAGAGTTTGTGGTCTGGGAACCCAGAACCTTCTGCTGCACTGGGTTTCCCCACAGGCCCAGCTTTGGTCAGCGCCCTCCTGACTCCACTGGGCTCGGACCTGCATCCCTAAGGTTTTTGTGCAGAAGTCAGTTCTTTGCTACTCTTTTCAGCTTGAGGACCTGATGCCATAACCCGCTGACGGGATGTGATGCGGGAAGTCGCCGAGGCCCCTGCCCCTGGGAGCTGTGCTGTCAGCTCTCACAGCTGCACACTCACACCGGCCCTGGGCCCTGGGGCTGGGCTGGGCGGGAGTTGTGCAAGTGAGAGCTTGTTTGTGGCAGCAAGTGCCCAGAGGTGGCAAGAATGGAGGGCATCATATCTGGTCCCACAACATGGGGGGGGGGGCAGAAGGCAGGATGACCTGCCTTCAAAGTGGCGTGGCTGTGACTGGGGCTGCTTCAAGTGGTTGGCTTGCACATACACGTTGATCTTAAACGCCTAAAAACTGGGCGGTTAAACATCAAACATCTGTATCCTGTTTTCATTGGCTTGTAAGCCGTAGTGTTGGGGAACTGCCTAGTTTTCTGAGCCAGCAAGTGGGCCCAGAGGCTAATCAACAGCAGGTGCCTCCAATAAATATGATTTTAGTACTCAGTGTAAATGTGTGTGCAAATAAGTATGTAAAATAATGTGGGAGCTGAATTCTATAGGCTAGTTATACAATTTCTTTCTTTTTTTTTTTCCTTTTTTTAATTTTTAATTTTATTTTATTCATTTTAAAGAGGAGAGAAAGAGACAGAGAGAGAGAGAGAGAGAGAGAGAGAGAGAGAGAGAGAGAGAGAGGAGAGAGAGACAGGGGGGGAGGAGCTGGAAGCATCAACTCCCATATGTGCCTTGACCAGGCAAGCCCAGGGTTTCGAACCAGTGACCTCAGCATTTCCCGGTCGACGCTTTATCCACTGCACCACCACAGGTCAGGCTCTTTCTTTTTTTATAAATAAATTTTTATTAATTTTAATGGGGTGACATCAATAAATCAGGGTACATATATTCAAAGAAAACATGTCCAGGTTATCTTGTCATTCAATTATGTTGCATACCCATCACCCAAAGTCAGATTGTCCTCTGTCACCTTCTATCTAGTTTTCTTTGTGCTCCTCCCCCTCTCCCCCTCACCTTCCCCCCCCCCATAACTACCACGCTCTTGTCCATGTCTCTTAGTCTCGTTTTTTTTTTTGTTTTTTTTTTAACAGAGGCAGAGATAGACAGGGACAGACAGACAGGAACGGAGAGAGATGAGAAGCATCAATCATCAGTTTCTCCTTGCGCGTTGCGACTTCTTAGTTGTTCATTGATTGCTTTCTCACATGTGCCTTGACCGCGGGCCTTCAGCAGACCGAGCAACCCCCCGCTGGAGCCAGCGACCTTGGGTCCAAGCTGGTGAGCTCTTTGCTCAAGCCAGATGAGCCCGCGCTCAAGCTGGCGACCTCGGGGTCTCGAACCTGGGTCCTTCTGCATCCCAGTCCGACGCTCTATCCACTGCGCCACCACCTGGTCAGGCTTAGTCTCGTTTTTATGTCCCACCAATGTATGGAATCATGCAGCTCTTGTTTTTTTCTGATTTACTTATTTCACTCCGTATAATGTTATCAAGATCCCACCATTTTGTTGTAAGTGATCTGATGTCATCATTTCTTAGTTACACAATTTCTTAGCTGTTTTGAGCTGCAAACTGTGGTGTGACTACATGTGTTTGGTGTGTGTTTCACATGTGCACAGTGTGTGGGGAGTATGCTTTTGTAGACAGTGTATCTGTGTGTTGTGTATCTATGTGCATATGTTTGTGTTGTGTGTGTATGTATGTTTGTGTATGAAGGAAAGTCCCATCAGGTTGGTTGGAGACAAAACCAGCTACAGAATTTACAGGGCAAAACCAAAGCGTGGAGCCCCTTATTCAAAAGGATGGGGAATTTCAAGACAGTAACAGCAGAACGTCAAACCAAGTGTGGGCCTTTCTGAGTGAGATTCCCACAGTCCAATGCCCATGAAGCCAAGCTGATTGGAGAAAGTGCATCTCCTGTCTCCCCTCACCCTTCCTTTGCTGTCTTAAAAAGTCCTTGAACCCCCTCTGCTCTGGCTGTCCAGCTCACAGGGTGGCCTTGACCTTGGGAGTGTGGGGAGCTGTGCCCTGGAGAGGAGCAGGGGCAGCTGCCCTGCGCATGGCAGGGGCGGGGCTTGCCTGCACCGGTCCTGACTCTCCCTCCAATTCAGTCCAATGGTGTCTCTTGGCTCTTTGCTCAGAGTGATCTCCTGAGTTCCGGCCCCCTCCCCGCCCAGCCTGCATCATGTGACTTGAAGGCCCTGTCCCCAGAAATCATCAGGCAGCAGAGGAGGGGACCTGTGGTTTCCAGGTGCTTCCTCACTGCCCACCAAGTGCTTCAATTCTCAGGCCTAATGGGCCCTGTCCTGGGGGTAAGGAGCAGGAAGGGGGAGCTGGGAAGCTGGGGCCACGTTGGACTGGCAGAGTTACAGCCCCAAAATCTCAGTGAGGGGCTGTGCAGGGTGGGGACTGCCTCGGTCCTTCCTGTTTACTGTCCTGATTTGCCTCCTCAGCGGTTAAGCACAGTGTGCCTGCTTCAGAACACACTCAGATGCTAATGGGCATTAATGAGGGTGTTCCCGCCCCAATACCTATACTTGTCAATAATTAGCCACAATTTCCGACGTTCTGGGAGGAGACACCTAGTCGGCCCAGCTGGTTTAGCTTATCAGCGTACCAATAGTATAGCAACTCCTAGGTCCCTGAGTGTTTTTCAGTGTTCCGCTTGTAGGCATCTCCCAAAGGTGAAAGGAACTTGAGAACTTACTCCACCATGTTCCTGATCCTAGCCAGAGAATGGCTCCTAAACTGAACCCGGTCCAGCTCTCCTGTCTTAGGGATCCCAGATGGGCCTGTGTGAACAGCCAGCCTGGAGGACTTCTCTGAGGAGGGCCACCGGCCTCAAGTCAGGGACCCAGAGTGTAATGGTGGTGGGGGATTGGGCGGCAAGGTAGGCGAGAGACGGGATCTGAGACAAACGGTCAGGTAGGAATGGAGATCGCTAGACTTGTTAGCCACTGGCCATAAGGCTTTGTCCGCCAGAGAGAGACAGCAAGAGAGAGAGAGAGAGAGAGAGAGAGAAGGAGGAAGGGAGAGAGAAAGAATGAGAGGGAGAGAGGAGAGAGAGAAGGAGGAAGGGAGAGAGAAAGAAAGAGAGGGAGAGAGAGAGAGAGAAGAAAAACAAGTTCCCCGTGAAGGGGTGTGATGATAAATTGGATTTCCAGAGGGGGGAAAACGTCCTGATTTAGAATTTGCCAATTTCTGTGGTATAAATACTCCCACCTAGCTACCACTTGGTTTAACAACTGGCTCACAAAATTCTTGAAAATGTAACAATCAGCTCTTGCTCACTGCTCATTAGATCACTCTCCCCATCAGAGGCCATGAACAGCACAAGCCCCCAGGCCCCAGCTGTTCACCCCGCTGAGCCCAGCACTCCCACTGTTCTGGTTTTATTTACAAAATGTCCTTCTCATGCGTCGGACAGCTTGGGGCCTGAAGAAAGCCATGCAGTCATCCAAGCTCCTTGTGTTTCAGATCCTAGAGTCGGTGGGCTGGTTGGCCTCACAGGTTGTCATGATGCTCACTGAGGTGATGGATGTGAACAGACTATACCACAGCGAGCAGCAAACCCAGTCAAGTTCCAGTGACCACCTGTTTCTAACCCAGAGCAATGGGAGACCTGACTTCAGTACCCACCATAATGGTTTGAAGAGCCACAGTTTGGAGCATCTTGCAGTCCTAACTTGTCAGCTGACAAACCACTCTGCTTCTCACCTCCCTCGGTCACATGCCAGCCTCCTAACTCATTCTCATTTCCAGGAACCAGCTGTGTGGGGGTGAAAAATACCAGGGAGCCAGGAAGCCAGTAGGTCAGGTCCCTGGGCCGCAGAACAATGCCCATCCCAGGGGCTGAGAGTCTGTCCACAGAAGTCCACCTGCAGAAGGGGCTTCCTGGTTTTGCAGGTGGCGAGGACATTTCCCTGGGTACAGGTTATTTTATTATGCAATCTTCTCTGAGGCCCACCTGCTCTTGACACCTTCCCAGTGACTTCATTTCCCCTCCCCTGGGCTCCTGGAATGGCACGATGGCCCCACCTTAGCCTTGCAGCTGTGAGGAGAGGTGTTGACCCAGCTGCCTCTCTGCTGGCTCACTGCGATAGGTGGAAGGGCTGAGACAGTGGCTGGGACTGAGGGTCTTGCAGTGTGTCTGGGAACCACAGGGCCGTCCAGAGGCAGGATGGGGGCCAGGCGCCCCTGGGACTCAGCCAGGTACTAGGTGATAAGTGGTACAGGAGCCTATCAGGAACAGGGGCCAGGAACACAGCCCAGAGCCACAGGTGTGCCCCTGGTTCCTGCTCCTCTGTTCATCTCTCCTGTGTGGTGAGAGCACTCAGCCAGGCCTGGAGCCCAGCCGGAGACAGTCACACATGTCTGCTACGTGTGAGCTGCACGCCCGGTCATCACAGGAGACAGGCTGGTGAACAGACCAGCACAGCACACTGTAGCTCTGGGGAAGGGGCTCTTGGGAGGTTCTTGGAAGGTGAGAGGGGCCACTGGGAGGAGACAACATACGTGGAGCACTCAGAACTGGAGCCAAAGCTGGGTCCCAGCTTCTGCCTTCCGGCTTCCATGTTCACTCCCAGAGTTTAAAATCAGCCCCAGCCCACTTCAGGGACTTAATGAGGGAACAAGGGCTGAGGCCGAGCCTGGAAAAGTGCTGACTCTGAATCAGATATGATCAATGAGGGGAAATTACTGGAGCAACTGAGTTCATGAAAAAGGCTATGTCTGTTTGTGTCTGTCATTTAAAAATGATTTCTGTGTATTCTTGATTCTGGGACCCTCCTCTCTCTCCCTCTCTGGGGAATTGCGTAGGATTCCACATTGGCTCAGAAGGTATGAGAAACACCTACCCCATCCTCACACACAGTCGGAGTGCAATAAATGTAAGCTCCTTTCCTTTAACCACTCAGAGTGGTCACTAGGGGCTGAGGGCAAGAGGCTTCCCCAGTCCAGAGGTGGATGGCCCTCCGGTCCCTGCCTCCCCCTTTCTTCTCCAGCTGATGACAAGCACCTGGATGTCATAACGTCCTCTGTGTGCTCTTGTGTTATTCTGGAATAGTCTGGGGAGGGTACCTGAGTAGGCCCCCTCCGGCCGCAGCTGGCCTTCCTTGCGCCGTGGGCTGGCCTGCACCAGTCCCGTGGATGGATGCAGAAGGGCGAGGCACTGATCCTGCTCGTTGGGCAGGATGCTAGCAGGAGGGCAGGACGAGCAGGGGCGGAGCTTCCAGAACAAAGGAGAATGGGGAGTCCTGGGGGCGGTGCAAGCCAGGCATCAAAAAGGCTCCGCAGAGTGAGCAGGCCACAGCAGCTGCCTCCGTGCCCAGCAGTCCCAGACAGCCCTTGCCTGGTCCCTTCTGCCTGCCCCAGGCCGGGCACCTAAGCACCACTCTGTTTAGAGAGGCCTCCTCCAGCGTGATTGCGCCGGCACTGCTCTGTGGCTTTCTCTACTTGGCGTGGGCTGCTGCCACAGTTCCAGAGGAGAGCAGAGGGATGGCCGGGAGCGGAGCCAGGAGCCAGGAGGGCCGCCGGGAGCATGCCTTCGTCCCAGAGCCTTTTGATGGAGCCAATGTAGCCCCCCACCTCTGGCTGCACCGCTTTGAGGTCATCAATGACCTCAACCACTGGGATCATGTCACCCAGCTAAGGTTCCTGAAAGAGGCCCTCAGGGGAGATGCCCTGGAGGTCTACAGTGGGCTCAGCCCCGAGGACCAGGGGGACTACAGGGCTGTGAGAGAGGCCCTGCTGAAGACCTTTGGGGAGCACGGAGCCGCTCACAGCCACAGGCCCAAGGAGATCGTCTTTGCCAACAGCATGGGTAAGGGCTACTACCTCAAGGGGAAAATTGGCAAAGTGCCCGTGAGGTTCCTGGTGGACTCTGGGGCCCAGGTCTCGGTGGTCCACCCAAGCTTGTGGGAAGAGGTCACTGATGGTGACCTGGACACCCTTCAGCCCTTTGAGAATGTGGTCAAAGTGGCCAATGGGGCGGAAATGAAGATCCTGGGCGTCTGGAACACAGTGGTGTCACTGGGCAAGCTGAAGCTCAAGGCGGAGTTCCTCGTGGCCAACGCCAGCGCCGAGGAAGCCATTATTGGCACCGACGTGCTCCAGGACCACAACGCTGTCTTAGACTTCGAGCATCGCACGTGCACCCTGAAAGGGAAGAAGTTCCGCCTTCTGCCTGTTGGAGGGTCCCTGGAAGATGAGTTTGACCTGGAGCTCATAGAGGAGGAATCCTCAGAGGAGGGGCGGCCTCCATTCTCCAACTGAAAAGCTCCTACTTCCTCACCCTCCCCAAAACAGTGGTGGAAGACCCACCACAGTGGAAGGGAAGGGCAGGTCCTCACGGGGACCCTGGGCTTGTCCAACCCTCGAAAACCAACGCTTTCCCTCCTCCAGCGCTCCTCCTCCCTCTGCAGGGACCTGACTCCGCCCCTGGAGGGGAGGCTTCATTTGAAAAGGCACAGGTGAGGGAGCGCAGGCTGGCTTTCTCAGCGGAGAGAGGTCCTCGTGGCTGTACAGACTCAAAGGCCAGAAGAAGGTTTTGTGAAGGCTAGAAATCATTGTCTTTGCGAGGGGACTAAAAGACCTCCTAAGTCCCCTAAGACACGGCTGAATCCGCTCCAGGTCGGGCAGCCTGAGCGCTGGGCTGGCTGTGGGTCCAGGCCCCGCACTGCTCAGGGGTTCTTCCCTGTTGGGTCTTCCACCTGTGGGATATGTATTTCCTTCTGTCATTCGCTTTGAAACCCATGGAGTCTTGTGCCAATAATTCATTACTTTCAAAACCAATAAAGATTGACTCATGGCAAAAGGGGATGATAGGATGGGATAAGCCTGAAGGGAAGGAGGGAGGGTGCTCTGGGGAGGGGGGCAAAGGAGATGTTGAGGGGAATATGGGGGAGGGGGATGCATTCAGGGCGACACTAGAATCTATGTAAACACAATAAATTAAAATCAATAAAAAAAAGATTGACTCATGGCAAAACCATGTAATGTGTTGATTGGGGGTGAATGGGATGGATGTGAGGGGTGAGGAAGACGAGGTGTGGACGTCAAAGGGAAGGAAGGTGCAGTATTGCCTGCATGACACCCTGGGTACAGGAGAATGCGCAGACAGTGACTAGGTATCTTGGATTTTATGACAGCCTCCATTTCAAATATTTTGATTTATTTCCTCTATAATTCCTGCCATCATCTTCTAATCATTTCAAACTATAACCCTATAGCATTTAAATTGCCCCTTATACCTAAAAGTGACCCTAAAGTTTTTTGGGAGATTTCTTGATTGGGGATTGGAAAATGATAGTTCTTATAAATAGATGGGAAGTTTCTGCCTGGCAAGTAGGTTCTTACAGCCACTGGGAGCCAGGGCATGGAGGCCAGGACAGGAGACGAGCGCTGACCTGCTGGGCCAGCCCGAGGGACAGCTGGAGGACAGAGGGTGCGGCACCAGCAGGGGGCTGTGGCGGAGGGAGGACGGCTTCTCACTGGAGGACAGAGGGTGCGGCATCGGCAGGGGGCTGTGGCGGAGGGAGGACCGCTTCTCACTGGAGGACAGAGGGTGCGGCACCAGCAGGGGGCTGTGGCGGAGGAAGGCGGCTTCTCACTGGAGGACAGAGGGTGCGGCATCGGCAGGGGGCTGTGGCGGAGGGAGGCTGCTTCTCACTGGAGGACAGAGGGTGCGGCATCGGCAGGGGGCTGTGGCGGAGGGAGGCGGCTTCTCACTGGAGGACAGAGGGTGCGGCACCAGCAGGGGGCTGTGGCGGAGGGAGGCGGCTTCTCACTGGAGGACAGAGGGTGCGGCATCGGCAGGGGGCTGTGGCGGAGGGAGGACGGCTTCTCACTGGAGGGACTGGAATAAGCCTGAACTTGGAGAGGTGGGTGGAATTGGGGGGAGGTACATTCCCAGATCTGAGAATGGGGGTCCATCTCTTTTAGTCTGCCTTATAGTCTGTTCCAAGTGCCTGCCTCTTTCTCTGGCCCTGGGCAGGGCCAGGAATCTGAAAACTCCAGCCACAAAAGAGACTGAGGGTGCAAAGCTTCGAAGGCTTTCAGTGGGAGACAGGAAAGGCCATTGTTCCCTCATCGGGATTCAATGAGCCTCTTCTGGAGGTTTCCACCTAGACACCCCAAGGGGGAGACAGGCGGCCTACCTGGAGAGGGGGGCTTGAGGCCTCTTTCTAAGGAGCCTCTGGGGACTTGTCCCTAGACTTTGGGAAGCTGATCAGAGCCAAGAGCTGCTGTTCCTCCCTTGAATTTCTGCTGTGACTCTCCTGGAAATGGAGGCACCTGCTCAGCCCCTTAGCCTCCTGATTACTGAAGCCCGGACCTGGGTGGCCAAACATCACAGGAATGAGCTCATCAGCCCCCGGACACTTGAGGCCACGGGCAGGGCTGGGTTAGGAGGTCTTCCCGGGAAAGTGAGGCCCGGAGGAGGGGTGGGCCTGCGTTAGGCCTGGCAGTGGAGCCAGAACCCAAGGAGGGAGGAGAACTGGGGAAGGAAGTGAGCTCCTGTCCCCCGCCTCCCGCATCCCCATTCTCAAATTTGATTTTTGGCCTCTAACAAAAGTTGCTTCTCTGCTAGGCCAAACCCTCCCCTGAGGTGACAACCCAGGTAGCACCTCCCTGTGATCTGCTTCCTCTAGGTCCTCCAGCTCCTAGCACTGCGGGAGGAAGGCTGTGGAGTGGGCGGGCGGAGAAGCAGGCAGGGGCACGGAGAACTGGCTGCCAGGGAAGCACCCAAGTGGTCCCCTCCCTGCCCTTCTCCATGTACCGGGTATGGCATGCTGGTAAGCAAGAGCGGGTAACCTGTGTCCCGGCTGCAGAGACCTTTCGTCCCCTGTTCTGAGGGAGGAGGGCCTGTCTGAGCCCGCAGGCTCTCTAACAGGTCTCTCTCTTGCAGGAAAGTGAGTGCCTCAGTGTGGCCCCATGAGGCTGCCCTGGAGGAAGGAACTGAGTGGTGGTTCTTACCTGAGCCCCTGACATCTCATCCGGAGTATGACTTAAGTCTTAAGACAAGTGCTTTGTGTGTGAGGTGGTTACCAGTGCAAAGGTGGACCCTGGGCGGCAGGATGCTGAGCGCTGCTCTCCTAGGAGCAGAGTATCAAGGGGGAGCCACGGAGAACAGGCAGGGGGAGGGTCAGCCACCTGCACAGGGCTTGATGCCTGGGGGAGGGGTTCGAGCTTGACTTGTGTGCAAAAGATTGAATGGAGGAGGACCAGAAAGATCTGGCTTCTCGGTGTAGGTTGGAGTAAAACCAGAAAGATCTGGCTTCTCAGTGTTGGAGTAAAGCAGCAGCAAAGAAGCCAGCCGGAAAGCCATGGCAGTCCTCAGAGACAGGGTCTGAGTTTGGAGTGATAGAGAGGGGCAGGCAGAGGCAGGCATCAATGTAAAGGTCTAATCCTGGCTGCACATTAGAGTCGCCTGGGAAGAGCCATTAAAGCTGCTTCTTCAGGTGGTCCCAATGAGCAGCCAGGCTCCAGAAGCCCCGGTCTCAATCCCAGGTGGATCTGCCCCATTGCAACCCAAACGGTGATCCCTGGACCAGCAGAAAGGCAGCTTGAGCGTCAGCTGGGAGCTGGTTGGAAACACGGCCATCATCCTCACCCAGACCTGCACCTGCACCGGGACAGAGCTCCAGGTGATTCTCCGCACATGAATGTTTGAAAAGCCCTGGCCTAGAACCTTCTGATCCCTCTAGTTAAGGGGCAACTCATGGCTTCTACAAGACCCCTCTTCTCTAATAGTGACTACCACACATTGAAAGCCTACTGGGTTTCCCGACAGTCCTAGGTAATTTCTCATGCTTTTATCCAGCAAACATTTAGCTTTAAACTTTTGTTTTGAAATATTTCAGATTTACAGAAAAGTTACAAGAGTAGTACAATGAATTTCCATATACGTTTTACCTAATGTTGGGATAAGAGCTGTATTAGGCTTGCTGGGTCACCCTTTGCCTGATTAGAGCACGTGGCAGCGCCACCTGCATTATTGATGTAAGGCTGCGGTGCTTGTGCTCGGCAGGTGGTGGATGGCAGATCGCCTGCCCACCCTGTGAGGGGCCATTTTTGCTGTTTGTTTGCCTGAGAAGTGGTTTCCCCTGCCTGTGTGCTTGTCCACTATTGTGAGACTTTATTAAACAGAAGGGCCCAACCTTTCTGGCTCCGCAGTTTCTCTACCTGTCTGCCCGAATCCAAGGTGGACCTGCCTGGCCTTAGCCACCGGCATTACGTCTAGTTTCCCCTAATATTAACATTTTACCAATTAACGTTATCATTCAATCTCATGCCATCTTTCTCTGTAGATGTATATGAACTGTTTGAAAATGACAAATATGATAAATAGTCACTCCTCAAGATTTCACTGTTTATTTCCTAAAAAAAAAAAGGAAAGAAAAAAAGGGAAGGAATCCTCTTATGTAACCATAATACAATGAGCAAACTCAGGAAATTAACATTGGTATAATACTGTTATTATCTAATCTGCAGCACTTATTACATTTTTCCAATTATTCCACTAAAGACTTTTATAGCAAAAGAAAGCTATTGTTCCCTGGTCCAGGATCCAATCCAGCCACACCGTGCAAATATGTAGTTGTCATGTCTCTTAGTCCCCTTTAATCTGAACAAACCCTCACTCTGTCTCTGTCTTTCATGACTCTGACATTGATGAAGAGACCCAGTCACTTATTTTGTAGACTGTGACTGCATTTGGGTGACTCTGATGTTTTCTCATCAGATTCAGGCTGTGCATTTTGGGCAGGAATACCCAGAAGTGATGTGCCTTTCTCAGTGTGTGTGTGTGGGGGGGGGGGCAAGGAGTGCTTATTTATTCCAGTATTGGAGATTTAACTAATTGATTGGTCAAAATAGAGTCTGCCAGGTTTCTGCACTGTAAACTGTTTTTTCCTGTGTAATTAATGGGTGTCTTCTGGGTTGATACTATGAGAAACACAGTGTATACATTATATAGAAAATATATAAATAGCCTGTTTCTCACCAGACTGTCACCCACTAGACCCACTGAGGACCCTTGGCTGCAACGGTGACCTTCTGGTTCTGCCCCCTGTGCTGATTAGTTGCCACTCAACTCTAAAGAAAAGCTCCCTGTTTATTTCTTTAGTGTTTATTTTAATAAATCAGTTGTACTCTGTTACTAATGTTATTTATTTTTGATGTTCAAATTGTTTTAGATTTGACCTCAGGAGCCTCTTCAAAATCGCTCCTTTCTTTTTGAGACATGTCCCCATCGGAGCCCTTCCTCATTTTCCGTCACAAGGTGTTCCGGGTCATCTTGTATCTTCCTTGCACCAGCCCTGGAATCAGCCATTTCTCCAAAGAGCCCTGCTTCTGTTTGGCAGAGTCTGGTATGCAGAAACCAAGCTCTGGTGTTCAGTGTGCTCATTGTCACTGGGGTGTCATGACTTTCAGGTCCTCTTGGCAGTCAGAGCTAAGACAAAAACATATAGTATACCTGTATATATTTTTATATCTATCACTCTCTAAATTAAAAATCTGAGTTCATATTGATGTCTCCAGTTCCAACCCAGCACCATAGGGTTTATCTACCTCCCCCCTTTCCATGTCTGTAACTTCTTTCCCCAACAATGAGGAACCTAGCTCCAGGTTACTTCCTTGCTGATTCTAGGACACCCAGAATGTAGTTCCAGAATCACTAACCCAGAAACCTATGGAAAGCACACCTGGAAGCAACCAGTTATTAATCACCTACTCAGTGCCCCGTGTGGGTGGTCCTGGCAGCAAATAAGAAAGACAAATTATGAAATCAGACTGTTGTCATCTTAAGAAGAGCGAAGGGTCACAGGTATGCGAGGCTTTAGGTGCCAGTCTGAAGATATGACTTTATCTTGAGGACACAATGTGCCCATCAGGAGCTCCAGCTGGAGTCAGAGACCAAAGGCCACAAGTTGTCTCGTGGCAATGCCAAGGGAGTGGCCAGTCTCCATGTCCCAGAGAGGTGACCTGGCCTGCCCACCTGGTCCTCAGCCACTGAGGACACACAGGCAGCTGGACTGACACCATCACACATTCCAGGCCCATTAATCACTGGCTTATACAGAGTCCTGTGTTGCTGAGCAACCCAGGGTAATAAATGTGGCTTCCTTGGCTGGGCTGCAAGGAAAGCAAATGCTGGTCAGTCCGCTCTAACCATCAACTCCACCCAGCTGTTCTGTTCCTCATTGTGGGGTCATATTGGTCTCAAGCTCTGACTGCTCAGATATTGTGGGCCCACCTTCCGCAAGCCTGGACCGGGGTGCACGTGTTAAGGCACGTGTTGTCTGTTGGCCTTGCCCGGGGCCCGCCTTGTCATGCTCTGCCTCTCAGCTCCTGTGAGAGGGTCTCCCTGCCTGGGAAGTGTGTGAGGGGGGCCCTGCCCTGCAGGGATTTCCAGTCTGAAGAGGGAGACAGCCAGGTCTGGTGCTGTGTCCTCTCTCACCTGGGCCAGGAGCATGGGGAAGGTCACGTGGTGGGAGTCAGAAAGGGCTCCACAAAGGAGATCTTTACACTGAATCTTGAAAGACAAGTGGACATTTCCTAAGAGGAGGTGTGAGAGAGGAAGGGAATTAGGAAAGGGAGCAAGGACCAGCGAGGCTGGCACAGGCTAATGAGGTGACTGGGTGGTGGGGACAGGCTCAGGTGTGGAGGACCTGAATGACCTTTGAGGAAACTCCAGAAGGCCAGGAATAGCTGATGCTACATTTCTTCAGCTCTAAGACGCACCCAATTAAAAAGTGCATTATTATTATTTTTTCTCTTTTTTTCCTCTGGTCCCTTTGATCCCTCCTCTGTCTTAATTTCGTTCCTCAGTTCACACTGTTCCTTGGATTCCTCAAATGAGTGAGGTCATATGATATTTGTCTTTCTCTGCCTGGCTTATTTCACTTAACAAAATAGTTTCCAGGCCCATCCATGTTATTGCAAAAGGTAATATTTCCTTCTTTTTCATGGCCCCATAGTATTCCACTGTGTATATGCACCAAAGCCTGGACCGGGCCTTGCCTGGGGCCCGCCTTGTCGTGCTCTGCCTCTCAGCTCCTGTGAGAGGGTCTTCCTGCCTGGGAAGTGTGTGAGGTGGACTGATGGACGCTTGGGCTGTTTCCAGATATTTGCTATTGTGACCGTAAACATGGGGGTGCATTTCTTCTTTTCAAACAGTGCTATGGTGTTCTTGGGATACATTCCTAAAAGTGGGATGGCTGGGTCAAAAGGCAGTTCCATTTTTAATTTTTTGAAGAATCTCCATACTGTTTTCCACAGTGGCTGCACCAGTCTGCATTCCCACCAGCAGTGCAGGAGGGTTCCCTTTTCTCCACATCCTCGCCAGCACCTATCATGTGCTGTTTTGTTGATGAGCGCCATTCTGGCTGGTGTGAGGTGGTATCTCATTGTGGTTTTAATTTGCATTTCTCTAATGATTAATGATGTTGAACATTTTTTCATATGCCTATTAGCCATCTATATGTCCTCTTTGGAGAAGTGTCTATTCATTTCTTTTGCCCATTTTCTGATTGGATTGTTTGTCTTCCTGGTGTTGAGTTTTACAAGTTTTTTATAAATTTTGGTTATTAACCCCTTATCAAGTGTATTGTCAAATATGTTCTCTCATTGTGTAGTTTGTCTTTTTATTCTGTTCATATTGTCTTTAGCTGTGCAAAAGCTTTTTATTTTGATATAGTCCCATTTGTTTATCCTGTCTTTTATTTCACTTGCCCATGGAGATAAATCAGCAAATATATTGCTGCAAGAGATGTCAGAGAGCTTACTGCTTATGTTTTCTTCTAAGATGCTTATGGTTTCACAGCTTACGTTTAAGTCTTTTATCCATTTTGAGTTTATTTTTGTGAATGGTGTAAGTTGGTGGTCTAGTTTCATTTTTATGCAGGTATAAAAAGTGCATTATAAATGTAATTATTTTTTGGAGAAAGAAAAACAGAAATCTTGTAACATAAATGTATGTGCCAATGGTACAACCTGATTTGAGAAGCAGTAAAACCTGTGGGAGTGGTGACAGTGGATGTGGGTTCTAAGGCAGAGAAAGGACTTGACTTCAGCTCAAGTACCAAGTCAGATCCATGCAAGGCTTCTGGGACTGTGTTCAGACACAGCCAGAGAGATGCCGTGATTGATTGGTGATGTCTGCCTTGGGAGCAGCATGGACAGTGAGCCCCTGCTTCCTCTGCTATGTGTAATCAGGCCTTCATCCTTAGATAATGGGGAGCCATGGCAGGGTTATAGGCAGGGAAGTAACATGTTGACATCTGCTTTTGCAATGCTTCTGAGCCTTAGTTCACATGCTCAATGAGGTATGAGGAATGTGATTTTAAAATTATTTTTCAAAATTAAAGCTAATTAAGTCCAACTCTGAGTCCCCATCCAGCCAGCCTATTGAGATAGTCACTCTCAGTCTTTCTGGGGGCACTCCCTGCTCTGGATTGGGGAGAGGTCCCAGAACCTTATGCAGCTCTGAAGCCCTAGGGGCAGCAAGTCATGGATGCCCAGGTGCACTCTGACCATGGAGAGGCCCCTTTCCTGTCCACATGACCCCTTTAGGCCATGTGGGGTGGGCAGAGCATTAGAAGCCCACATCTCTTCTCTAATGCACCCTAAGGCCGCCCCGCAGCTCCCTGTCCTGGGCCCTCAAGCAGATTCTCATCCATGGCTTTAGGCAGGAACAAAATCTGGAAAAGGAAAGTGTCATAACTTACAGCAGCACTGGCTTTCGGCCTGGGTGATATCTGTGGGGCAGCTGTGTTAGGCTTCCCTGCGGGTTCACCAGCTGCAAGCACCTTGCTTGATTAGTTTGTGAGCACGTGGCAGAGGCACGTGTGCATGGCCTAGATAAGGCTGTGGGTGCTGCCCCTGGGTGGCGATTCTCCCAGATCGCTCTCCCGCCACGGTAAGGTACGGTTTTCCTTGCTCCCTTGCCCTTACTGAGAATAGCAAATTTTCCTTTGTTTATTAGCTTTATCCCTTTTGTTGTTTATTTGCTCACCTGTCCTTGTGAGCCTCCAATAAATGGAATGGCCCAACCCTTTTCCCGCTCTGCAGTTTTTCTATCATCTGCCCGAATCCAGTGTGAACCTGCCTGGCCCCGGCCACTGGCATTACATCTGGCATAGTAGGCAGGATTCGGAGCAGATTGGTATGAAGCTGCTGACACCTTTGAGGGGTGGAATAGAGGAGTGCCTGTTCCCAGTGGCTCTCCTGGTGGGGACCGTGGGCTGGGTGTTTTTTGCAATCCTGTGAGAAGAAACCAAGAGCTCTGTGCAAGAAGCTGAGCAAGGTCGAAAGCTCCAGGATGAGCTACATACTGAGCGCCTGTGACGGTGTGAACTGGAGCAAGTGCTGGAGAGAAGGCCGACCGGTCCGAGAGTTGCAGTGTGAGGTGCAGGCTGAGTGCCAAGGGCGCCTGGAACTGGAGTGGTCGCTGGAGAAAGATTTACAGGTTCGCAAGTTTGCCCTGGAAGCTGAATGTTGGCAGTGATGGCTCTTGGAGAAACAACTGTGGGTTCAGGAGCTAGAGAGACAGCTTCAGGCTGAGAGCTGGCAGCCACAGGAGCCGAAGAGGATGTGGGAGACAGAGCTGCTTTCCTGCTGGTGGAGGGGCTCTGAGTCAGCAGGAGCAGGGGTTTCCAACCCTTCTGAGGGGGAGGCTCCGGCTGCAACTGCCATCTGCAGACTCTAAGCCCAACTGGTGGTCACCAAGAAGCTGAGAGTCCCTCAGGGGCAGCCACAACCCCCTCCCCAGGTAGTGGAGCACTCTGGGGTCTGGACCTACACCCAGACAGAGCTGATGGAGTTGGGGGCACAATTCAGGCAGAAACCCACTGAGCCCCTGGCAGCCTGCTTGGTGCAGCTGTGGGACAGAGGGGTGGAGGGCATCATGCTGTCTGGAACAGAGATGGACCATAAGGCTGTGAGGGGCACTGCCCGTCCTGCCCCCCGACTAACAAGAGAAATGGGCCTGTAAAGGTTGCCCGAACATAGATGTGGGTAGATTTTATTGTGGCCAGGATAGATAGAGAGAAATTAGATAGCAAGCCTAATAAAGTCTTGTTGGAGCTTTGGTGGCAGCTTGAATCAGAACAGAGGTTCTAGCTACTGAAAAAGTGGGGGAAACAGGTGGCCCTATCATCTGCCAGAAAAATGGCTGGTGTTCAGATTACAGGATCCCCAAGACTCATTGTCCCATTTTGAATAGGGGGAAGGAAGAGGGACCTATCCAACAGGGACAGGCAGGGGCCAGAGGCCCCATGTGAAATTGGCAATCCACTGGTCCCCTTCTAGTGTGCAGCAGGTGTTGGCATTAGAAAGTAATAGGTGCTTTTTTTTTTTTTTCAGCAGCAGCTAAGAAAACTGTTAGGGTGATACAGGCCTTGAATGTGTTTGACCCCTCCAGGCCCTGTGAGCTTGTTGAGGGTTGGGAAGGGGCTTGTGGCAATGGACAGCACACTGGAAATGTGCTGAGGTCTGTTAATAAAGAGCTGTAGGGCTAGTTGCCTGTAATGGACCTTTATCTCGGTGATTTGCACAGACAGCTGGGCTGTCTATTGTGGACTGACTCTTGGACTGTGACCCGAGGGGGGCACCAGCTTCCTTGATAGATGGACACATCGCTTGTGAACAGTATGAGAGACCCTGATTGGGGGGTGCAGCAGCTGTGGAGGCCCTCCTGCACTGGTTCTCATCCAGTTGCAGAGGTGCTCCAAGGGCAATTTATGGTTTCCATGGACACAGCCCTGGACTATACAGGCCCTCCTATCTAGGATGGGGTAGGGAGTTAGAGGTGGGCCTCCAGGTGACACCTGGGCAGAGTGCTCAGGGAGACGCTGTGAGGGCACCTTTGTAATTATTGTGTAACTTGTGCTGTTGCTGTAGTCTCTGCTTCCTGTCATGTAGATTGTGAAGTGAGCAACCCGAAAGGGCTGGAGTGTGGGGCAGCTGTGTTAGGCTTGCTCACTGGTTTACCAGCTGCAAGCCCTTTGCCTGATTGGTGCATGAGCACGTGGCAGCACCATGTGTGTATGGCCTGTATAAGGCTATGGGTGCTTGCGCTCAGGGGGACTGCGGATGCACAGATTGCCTGCCGCCACTGTGAGGGGCCACTCTGCTGTTTGTTTGCCTGAGAAACCGTTTCCCCTGCTTGTGTGCTTGTCCGCTGTTGTGAGACTTTATTAAACGGAATGGCCCAAACCTTTCTGGCTCCGCAGTTTTTCTACCATCTGCCCGAATCCATTGTGGACCTGCCTGGCCTCGGCCAGAGGCATTACAAACCCTAAAAGGCCTGGCTACTTAGTGAGATGGAAGGATTGAGAGCAAAATCACACCCAGGATTGTCATGTGCCACAGCTGGGGACGGGGCACTGGGAATGCGCCAGATGGAGGGGGGTGGTGAGGATTCTGCTGTGCCCAGGGGCAGGCTGAGGAGGCTCCTTGGGGAAGAGGGATCGATTCTGGAGGTAATGGGAAGAGACACCAACAGGACCTGGGGACATCGGCTCTGGGACGTGAGAGAGACGGGTCTAAGGCACCGTTCTGGCTGGGGACGTTTTTAGCAATATCCGGAGACATTTTTGGTTGTCACAACTTAACAGGGCAATGCTGTCGGCATCTGGTAGGTCCAGGCCAGGATGCTGCTGGTTCCCCCACAATGCACAGGGTGCCCCTCCCCCAACACAGACTTCTCCAGCCCCGAATGCCAAGAGTGCAGAGGCTGAGAAACTGGCCTGCGGTGACAGGCAGGTTGCTGATTTGGCAAGTTCTAAGGCTCACAGAACTCCTGCAATATCAGTTTTATCCCCATTTAACGGATGGGGAAATGGAAATGAGGGGAAGTTAGTCTGCCCAATGGTCAATGGCTCAAATGGCCAGTGCTCAAGTGAGGTTGGAGTTTAAGCCGACCTGACTTAGAATGTTCCAGGTAGTCTGCTGAGCCGCCTGGACAGAGATCTGGTCAAAACGAATCTAGGTTGTTTTCATCTATTATAAGTGGAGCAGGGCAAGACAAAGTAGGAAGAAATGGATTTGAAGGCTGAAGTAGCTAACAACTAGGTCTTGTGTAACCAAACAGTGTGTAAGGTACTTATAAAATTCATGAACAGGCCCTGGCCGGTTGGCTCAGCGGTAGAGCGTTGGCCTGGCATGCGGGGGACCCGGGTTCGATTCCCGGCCAGGGCACATAGGAGAAGCGCCCATTTGCTTCTCTTCTCCACTCCCCCCACCCCTCCTTCCTCTCTGTCTCTCTCTTCCCCTCCCGCAGCCAAGGCTCCATTGGAGCAAAGATGGCTTGGGCGCTGGGGATGGCTCCTTGGCCTCTGCCCCAGGCGCTAGAGTGGCTCTGGTCGCGGCAGAGTGTCGCCCCGGAGGGGCAGAGCATCGCCCCCTGGTGGGCAGAGCGTCGCCCCTGGTGGGCGTGCCGGGTGGATCCCGGTCGGGCACATGCGGGAGTCTGTCTGACTGTCTCTCCCCGTTTCCAGCTTCAGAAAAATACAAAAAAACAAAACAAAAACAAACAAACAAACTCATGAACATGAAAACATTCATTGTCATTTGATCACTTTGTGAAAATAAAAAGTTCTTAAAAATCATCAACCAAGTAGAGGAGACATAGTTGGCTGAAAACAAACTGGGAGGAAAAAACCCTAAAACTTCCACAAATTTCCAGATCCTTTTCTTTGATGGTTACTTATTGTTGCTTGCTTAATTTTTTCATCATCTAAATTCCTTTTAGTGTCTTTTTGTTGTTGTTTTGTTCTTTTTTCTACAGAAGTAATGAGTGCTCATTATAGGAAAACCAGAAAATGAGGTCAATCCTATTACAGATACAAATAAACTTGATGAAGAACCTTACACCCACTCACCCTCCTTAGGTCAAATGTGGCATATTTTTCCAGACCTTTCTCTTTAAACATTCCCATGGATGTATTTTCCTTCCTTCTTTCTCTTTCACTCTCCTGTTATCATTTTTTATTTCTTCTCTTTTAGCAAACATAGGATGATGTAGTATTTTCTGTTTTGTTAACACACGTAACCTGACTGAGCCAATCCCCCATTTTTTTGACGTTTAGCTCATTCCCACCGTTTTGCTGTTGGAAGCGTCTCCTCCCAGCCACGGTAGGAAAGGGCTGCGTATGTACAACATGCTCACATCTCCCAGTGGCCGACAAGCATGGCAGGGCCCCATTTATATAAGATTCTGAAACACATAGGCAAAACTAAACCATGGTGCACAGAAATGCATGCTCAGGAGGCAGAATTATACAGGAAGGCAGCTGAGACGCTGTGTCCGGAAGGGCGTCTGGGGACCCCGGGGGTTCCGGCAGTGTCTCCCTTCTGCCTGGGTGGTGTTCCCTTGGTGTTTGTAATAATCCACTAAGCAGCACATTTATGTTGTATGCATATTTTTCTATGTGCGTGATGTGTCACAGTACATTTTAAGAAATGACCAGAATTCAAATGGTTCGCTGAAATATTCACTAGAAACTTAAAGCAGAGGGTAAAACTAATTTAAGCAAACTACTTAAAAAAGCAGGAGAGGATGCACTCCACTTCCATGCTACATCAGAACCCCAACTGAAAAAATAATCTGGGGAATTCTTTTACACCAAATTGCCTCTGGCCGAATTGTTTCCCCCACAAATTGTTCTCAGCCAGATTGTTTTCTATCAGATTGCTTTTGTTTTTGACCAGGTCATCTAGATTACGCTAATGACTCAGCCTGTTCCAGGCCCTCACTGTGGTGCTTTCCCACAACCCTATGATATAAAGTCCTTAATTTGCAGTAAAAACCTCACTTCGTTTACCATCTTCCCTTGAGGCAGGTGACACTGGGGACTCTTGTTCTGCATCAGGCACTTAGCCTGAAGTTTTCTCTGCGTCTCACCCACCCATCCACAAATGTGCATCCCTGAGCACCCACGATGCGCCCACTGTTCTAGGTGCCGGGACAGCCACCATGGCCAGCTCAGGCTCTGCTCCAGCAGATGAGCCCCATTGTCACATCGGACAGACACATTTACCGGTTCCCCCATGTATAAGACGCACCTTAATTTTGGGGCCCAAAATTTGAAATAAAAATATTACATAAAGTTATTGAATTTAAGTTTTATTCATCATAAAATTCATACAACTCCTCATCACTGTCAAAACTCCCATCCATTAGCTTGTCCTCATCTGTCCTATCCACACTCTCAACTCCGATAAACTCACTCTTGTTTAGTCAGCCTCACTTCCTATGCTTGCAAAAGAAAAGACCAGAGCGGTTTTCATTATACACAGGTACGTCTTATACAGGCACATCTTCCTTGTCCTCTACAAAAGTGGATTTGAAATGACTTCCAATATTACATATATTAAAATAGGGGAAAAATTAAATGAAAATCAAGGTCAAAGAAAAGGCTTGGGGGAATTTAGGACACAAATATACACATCACAGGGTCTCACTTAATTACTAAAGGTGAAGTGTGAATTTGGCTCTGAGCTTCCTGGCAGCCAAAGCAAGAAGAGAATGTTGATGAATCACTGTTTTTTTGTATGTGTGACAGAGACAGAGAGAGGGACAGATAAGGACATACAGACAGGAAGGGAGAGAGATGGGAAGCATCAATTCTTTGTTGCGGCACCTTAATTGTTCATTGATTGCTTTCTCATATGTGCATTGACCAAGGGGCTACAGCAGACAGAGTGACCCCTTGCTCAAGCCAGCAACCTTGGGCTCAAGCTGGTGAGCCTTGCTCAAACCAGATGAGCCCGCGCTCAAACTGGCGACCTCAGGGTTTCAAATCTGGGTCCTCCACATCCCAGTCCAATGCTCTATCCACTGCACCACTGCCTGGTCAGGCTACTGTCTTCATATAGTGCCTTGTCCTCAGTTCCATCTATGGGAAAGGCAAGTAAAAAAATCTACAACCACTGTATAAAATGCACCCACTTTCTAGACCTCAAGTTTTTTGAAAAAGGGTGAGTCTTATACATGGAGAAACACGGTGTGTCTTTGGCTGATAAGAAGAAATTAATCAGGACAAGGAGAATAGCAGGTAGAGAGTGATGAGTAACTTACAATGTTATCCAAAGGGACTTGTGGGGCCTCGTGGGTAAGGTGGCATTCACGTGAGACCTGAGGGAAGTGAGGGAACAAGCCGTCCAGGTGTCATGAGGAGGGCATTCCAGGTGGAAGGAGTAACTAAGTGCAGAGGCTCTGGGTGTTCAGGGAACAGCCCACAGGCCAGGGTGGGTGGGGCGCCTGTGAGGGTGGGGGCGGGGGTGACAGGACACTGAGTCAGGAGGGGCAGCCGGGCCCATCCGGTGGGGACTTGCCACTGGAGAGGCTTGGATGTTCTGCTGAGCAGGATGGAGTTCCACAGGGCAGTTTTGTGTCAAGGAAGCCTGGAACCTGATGTCTGTTTTAAAAGGATCTTGCAGCGTTTGGGGAGAGTCGGGTGGGGAGCAGAGTCAGGGAGGAAGCAGGGGACCAGCTCCGGCTCTGCTGCAGCCCAGGGCTGCCCTGAGCTCTGTCTGGTGGCCCCTTTTACTCTGATTTGCTCTCGGACTCTTCCTGTGACACAGAGGGGCTTCCCTCTGCACTGGTCCCTTCACTCTAGAGACTTGGCATTGAGCTCTTTTTCTCTTTGGCCTGCTGGCTGTAAACAGGGTTTCCCTGCTCTCATTCATGGCCAGTGCAGGAGTCTGCTCTTATCTCTGTCCTATATGCCCCCACACCTCGCCCACCAATCACATTTGGGGTCCTGATTCTGTCAGGCGACTCCAATGCCACCTTGCCACCTTGGGATCACCACAGATATGGGAAATGTGCCATCCATAACTGACTCCAAATAATTGTATTCATATCAAACGGGACAGGGGTGGGGACAGTGTCGCATTCCTGCCACTGGACACCTTCTTGCATGTCTGTCTGCATCCACTAATTTAATTTTTTGGTGGGGCCATGAGTAATTTGTTAATGCTGAAATTTTCAAGTCAATGTCTTTTTAAAAATATGTAACAGAGCAGATTCCAGGCTAGAGCTGTAATCTGTAAAAACGTTATTTGCATTAATTTGTAATCCAGTGCACTTTCTTAAGTTGGGGAGAAAGGGTGGTGTTCCTTCTGCTTCTGACAGGTGACTCAGACCCTGCTGCTGTCTGGCCTCTGTGGAAACCCCCAGAGAGTCCTGGTTCACTGTCCAGTCGGGATTTCCTTCAGCCCTGAGGCAGCTCCTTTCTATTCTTTGGCAAGTTTGTCTCCAGGACTTAAAAAGAACCCACACTCCTTTCCTATCCACACTGTCAACTCCGATAAACTCACTCTTGTTTAGTCAGCCTCACTTCCTATGCTTGCAAAAGAAAAGACCAGAGCGGTTTTCATTATACACAGGCACGTCTTATACAGGCACGTCTTCCTTGTCCTCTACAAAAGTGGATTTGAAATGACTTCCAATATTACATATATTAAAATAGGGGGAAAAATTTAAATGAAAATCAAGGTCAAAGAAAAGGCTTGGGGGAATTTAGGACACAAATATACACATCACAGGGTCTCACTTAATTACTAAAGGTGAAGTGTGAATTTGGCTCTGAGCTTCCTGGCAGCCAAAGCAAGAAGAGAAAAATGATGCATTTAATGATTCACTGTTTCCCTGAGGAAACACACACCCGTTCTTCAGGGAAAGCGATGGGATGGCTGGACTGAGTTCTGAGAGGTTGTTTTGCCCAACATTAAAGGAGCTCAGTGTGATGGAGAGAAAGCAGAGCCTCACCCAGGTCCTGTCCTGACCATCTGTTGCCACTGACGCCTCTTGTGGGCCCCATGTTGTTCCATGCCCTGTGTTGGTCTGGACTTGACTGGCAGCTACTCTGACCAAACCTTTTCACTGCGAAGTTACAGAGACTTGTCACCACTTCTGCAGTTACTGAGAATTTACACTCGAAGTGTGGTGTCTTTATTGATTGCCTGGCTAGGACTTTAGCTGCTATTGTTCTGAATTTCCTTTCTGTTGGAAAGATTCATGCAAATGCTGGGACTTCAAACATCTCCCACACTTCTGATGAAATACTTGCAAAATGTGGGCATTTAAGCAAGGCTCTCGCTCTGAGCCGCCCTGCACCGCCTGGTTCTTCTTTGAGGGGCCCCGCGCTGCCCTGCAGGGTTGGAGGGGTTTTAGGGTTTGTTTTGATTTTCTGAACAGTACCTAGATGAAGTGGCACCTGGAAAGTGCCCTTCCCCACTGTTGGCCACATTCTATCCCCGAGTCACTTTCTTCTTCATTCTCCCTTTCAGTTTAACCACTTCCTGCCCACTCTTCGCCGTCTGAACAGCACAGTCAGAATGACACATTTAAACACACCGGCCATCGACAGTCACTGTCCCTGCCTGGCTGATTACTCTTCTGTCAGAACTTTGTCTTCTGAAAAGTTAAGTTACACTCCTGACAGTACTCCAACTTTGCTCCTTGGCAGTAAAATCATAATTGCTCCTATGTTTTGAATGCATCCTGAACGTCAGGCACATGGCTAGGCTCTTTTTAATCTCTTATTTTACTTGGTCCCCCCAACAGCCCTGGGAAGTAAGTACACTTAGCCCCCTGTATGCACAGGTTATACATCCAGGAATTGAACCAACGATTGTAAAAATATTCTTTAAAAAAATCCTGGGGATCTTGAACTGCCAGGGACCAAAAGAGGACAAGAAGAAGAAGAAGAAGAAGAAGGAAAAAAAAATTCTGGAAAGTTCTAAAGAGCAAACATTTCATTTGCATGTGCTGAGCACTGCATTGAACCCACCCTGGAAGAAGTGTTGGGTAGGCACGCCCTGCTGCAGCCTCTATGCAAATCAAGTTTAGATGTAAATACTAAGGCATTTTATATGAGGGACAAGCGTTTTTGGATTTTGGTATCCAAGGGGAAGTATCCTGGAAACAGTTCCCATCTGACACTGAGGGCCGACTGTAATCCTCACTTTATAGACTTGGAAAATGGAGCCCAAGACATCTGCCCAGGTCATCCAGAGTGTAAAGGGTAGAGCTGGAATTGGTTCTTGGATCCAGCTGACTTACCGGTGCCCCAGAACCCCCTTCCAGGCAACTAAAGGGCATGGCGACCCTGGCACCCCTCCCTCCAGGGCCTCTCATTCCTCTTGGCTGCCCGCTCATCTTTGTTGACCGGAAACCGCTCCCCACTTTATGGTAACAGCAACTTCTACCTTCTGGGAGTGGGGTGGGAGTGGGGTGGGAGTGGGGTGGGAGTGGGGTGGGAGTGGGGTGGGAGTGGGGTGGGAGTGGGGTAGAAGTATCGGCAAGGCAAGAGTCTGTCAGACATTCTCCTTTTAACCAAATGACCATTCTAGCAGCTGGATGTTGGGTCTCCCACCCCCACTGGCCACTCTACAGAGCTGGGGACGGCCCCAGGTATTACTCAGCCTGGCCATCTGAGTGGCCAGCAGCCTGGTGTGTTGGTGAGCTGGTGTGTTTCTCCCTTTCCCCTGTCCCATAGGCCCTCCCAGGTGGCTTCTCTCCCAGGTCTGTGGATTCCTTAAAGGTGGACATATTCAAACCAGAGCTTTCTACCTTGATTCTCATTAAGCACTTCTGCCTCCAGCTGTGGCCAAAAGCATCCTAAAAAGGATCCTCCTCCTCCTTCCAGGGCCTCATTGAACCTTTTCAGCCCCCAGTCCTTGGGGCCATACCCTTTGCTTCTGCGCTGGCTCTTGCCTCTGTTGTTCCGCTAAATCCTGAGCCTGCCTTCATGCACATCCAGGGACGCTCCCAGGAGCTCCAGCCTGCCCTAACCTGCCCTGCTATCTGCCGAAAGGAGGCCAGTCAGTCTCCCACCACGCAGCCTTTCTCCCTCTGGGCAGTATGTTCCCCTCTAGTCAGCAGCCAGCAGCCCCATTCGCCTTGACTGGTCTTCACAGGGATGCTCTGAGAACTCCATGAGGAGCAGAGTACACAGAGATCTTGGCCCACAGTCAGTGCCAAGGCCTGAGCAGTGCTTCCTATGGAGCCCCAGCCTGTGAGGCCCTTGGTCACTGGGAGCTGGAGGTCCGTAACTAATGGGAAGGCCCAAGAAAGCAATGGGAATAAGGAGCTGCTATTCCAGAGGCTCTTGGCAGAGAGCCTTGGCGGGTCCCTCCTCATCTAGGTCCCAGTCACATCTGAGAAACAGATCAAAGTGGCACTTGATAATGGGGACTCCAAGGCCTAAGTGGAAGTGAGTTTAGTAAATACTGATTGAATAAGTTAAGTGATGTCATGGAGTCCACAACCAAAAAGATGTGGTGTAGAAAGAATGTCTTCAATCCCTGGACAGGATGTCCTCCTCCCGGGGCTTGGTGGGTGATTGCCCAAGACCCCCCAGAAGGTTCAGGAGTCTGGGTTTTCCTCACTGGAGGCAGAGAGGGAAGCATGATGACTTAGCAATGACAGTCCACAATTGTCTTGTACATTCCCAAAGTCTGCCCCATGAACTGAAACCCATGGCCTCTCTCTCTATGGAAAATGAGTAGCCGCATTCAAAGGCTTAGAAAAGAAAACTTGCTGTACATGGAAAATTGGTTGCAGTTGGGCACAGCTCTGGCAAAAATGGAGACAAAGAAGTGGGACTCTGCAGTCAGAGCTCAATAGCTCTGTGGACTTGGAGCAAAATGCCTTGCCTCTCTCTTCCTGCCTCATCATCTATGAAACTGGGATCATGACACCCGGTTGAGGTGAGAGGTCATGGAGACACTATAGCGAGAACACTCAGTTCATGTGAGTTGACCATTATCATGACACAGACCTACACAGCATAATGAAGGATACTTGTCATCAGGCTACTGTGGACAAACAAAGTCAGGAAGCCCTGGAATAAGATTTGTCATCTTGTGGGGAGACTATCTTTCTGTGAGAGCTGTGTTCCTCCTTATCTGTGGTTTGAAGCTTCCTCTCCTCGGCCACAGTGAACAGGGGTCCTGACACCGTGACAGAACATAGCTTTCTTCAGTGTTGCTGACAATACATTCTTTGGTGGGTTCAAGGTGAAGCCTATCTGGAGGTGGATCCTAGAATCACATCCTAGGCAGGCCCAGCACATGGGCTCTGCTTTTTGGAGAAAGCAGAAGATCTAGGCCCCGTTCCCCAAGTAGAAGTACCGGAAAGGTCCTTTTCCATCAGACCACGGGGTGCATGCCATGTAGGTAACTTCGAAGGTACCATAAAAACCTTTCAAAAATTTTAGGCGATTTTTAGAATAAGAAGCCACTGGTCAAGAAGGAGAAAGACACCTGTGTCTTTCCTCCTGACTCTACCCAAGTGCTCTCGTGTGGGAGTAAGAAGAGTCAGGTCAGGAGGGTGCTCTCAGCTCAACAAAATTGCCAGGCCAAGGACAGGAGTGCCAATGCCATCAGTCACACTAGGATGACAGCTCCAGAGGGCAGGGTTTTATGATTTGTTCATTGGTATGTCTTCGCTATATGACTGAGCTTGGTGCAGAGTAGCTGTTCAAATCCCTTTTTGTTAAGTGAGTTAATAAATTTAAATTAACCGAAGGGGTTAATATGTAAAAGAACTAACCTCCTAAACTGGGTACCTTTCCTCCGCTCAGTGAATTGTGCAATAGACAGGTCTTTCACAGCATGGCATCCTGCCTGCAAGGCCCATCGCCCTGCACGTGCTCCCAGCCTCCAGGCCACACCCAAGCCCCTAGGGGCGATTCCTTCCAAAACACCTGCCTCATCCTTATTGGGTGTCTTCTTTCTCTGCAAGACTCCTTTCCTAGCCAATGCCCTCTCTCTGGGGCCACCATCTCTGTGACTTCTCATAGCACGGCCCTGTACAACTAACTATATTGGTGTTCTGTTTCCATCAGACTGAGGGGGAAGGACGAGGAAGTCTTGTCTGTCTCGCAGCACGCTGCCCGAGTTGGGCGGGTCACAATGAGGGAGCCGAGAGAGCGAGCATCAGTGCAGGGGACGTGGGAAGTGGGGCAGGCGGTGCTGTTACTAATTCTGATCAACAAATGAGCTCTATTGAAGCCACACAATTGAAACTCTTATCACAGGATTCAAGGGCTGAAGACTTTTAGGCAGTGAATTTTCCATGAAATTAAAAAAGAAATCTGATTAATTCAGTTTTGTAAGTAAAAAGCATGAAAGGTTAAACTGGAATACAAAACATCAGGAAGACCAAGATTTCTTTAATAATGAAATAATTTATTATTTGTTAATGATTGAACAATACAGACGTTTACATATACACAGCAAAGGTTCTCTCAAACATGTAGTTCTAAAAATGCATGTGCTAACTGTAGTAAAAAGCACCATCCTCTATGTCTTGACACAGGATTTACATTGGCGTCGTATTTACATAAAGAAACATCTGGAAACAGAATTGCATACTCTCATCTGCTGCTCCCTGTTTAGGCTGTGCTCACCACTAGGAAGAAGGCCCCCAACACTGATGGTTAACAGCAACATTCCCAGAGCACCAATTCTAGGGACAAGGAGTAAAGGCAAGTTTGGTTTTCAGGTAAAATAAAAAATGCCCCCTCAACCCTCATCCCCCCTAGAGAGAATGAGAACTCAAAACATCTGGATAAAGGTTAGAATCGGGTGTCTTACTAATTCTCATTTTATGATTTTTGAGAGAAAACAAAGATACTTGATTTCTATAGCCATTCAATAGTTGACTAGCAGCCATACCAGGCAATTATTTCTTCTTCAGAAGAATCTAAGAAAATAATCCATGTAACATTAATTTTTAAAAAATCATGATAAATCATATATCATACCCCTTCCCCCGACTCCCAGGTATCTTAAAAAACAAATCTGATATGTAGAATGAGAAATACCACCTCATCTAAAAGGGCTTTTGGGTTGTCTTCTCCCAGGAAGAGTTTTTAAAATCATGAGTAGCCAGCTACCTCAACATACTGCATCCAAGAGTTAGACATAGAAAAACAACAGATTGCCACACAGGAAATGGCCTTGCAGCCTTTGACTTCCGGGTGCTCAACACACAGGGCAGGTCAAGGGGAAGACAAAGGAAGATGGGGAAACAGGTACAGTCTGAGATTTGGGGGAATAGATAGATAATAAAGCACAGTGAAAGTGATGTTCTTGCCCACACAGTATGGTATAAAAACCTAAATAATAATGTGTATATATACTTTGCAAAAATAAGTTTTCTCTCTAAAGGATAGGGAAAAGCAAGCAGACAAAAAGCCCAAAAAATCTGTTAGCAAGCCCCAAGATAGTGCTAGACAGTTATTCTGAACATCACAATCCTACCCAGTTTACACCTTTCCCCTCACGCCCTAGGAGTTGCTCCTGGCCAGTGCAGAGATGAAGAAGAGAGGCCCATGGGAACCAGGGAAGATCCCTTTGTTTCTTTTGGAAAAAAAAAAAAGTAGAGGTTCAAGGAAAATGCCCACCTTAAAAAATCAAAACCCACTCAAGTGGGCAATGACAGGGTCAGGGCCTACTTGGTGCTCAGTTCTGGACAGACACTGACCTGGGTTGACAGGGAAAAGAATCCAGGTCCTGCTCAAAAAATGTGATGTTTTTTGAATTACTAACTAGCATTAGGTCTGTGACTAGAGCAAGGTGCCAGCAGTCACTATCAGCACCTGGAAGAACTCAACATCTCTGCTTAGCAAAAGAAAACGCAAACAGTAACTCCCTGGGTGCTCGGTGCCATTCTGATCCAACAGGCACGGACAATTGTTCTCTGGGATGTTAACAGAAGCACACATATATATTTTCTCATTTGCATAAAATTAAATTGGACTACATACTTACTTTCCCATTTGCATTGCAATGGTATCAATAAGAATGTAGTTCAGATTTTTCATTTTTAAAATCAATTTCACATAAAAATATGCATGTGCCTATAGTTATACACATCTCTACGTACAATTGTCAAAATCTTAAAGGCTGGGGTTTAAGATTTGCCCATCCCCTCCCCCCAACAACCCTAATAGAAAGGGTTTTATTTTGCTTAAAAATCAAAATACCCAAAACAACCCAAAAGACTAATAGCTCTTAGGAATCAAGCTGGTGGATCAGTGAATGAGAGGACAGACTGGCGAATCAGGGCTGCCCATCAGCCATGTAGGGGGAGGGATTAGCTGCCATGGGCGGAGTTTGCTGGTCCTGAAGGTTACAGTTTTGGTCAGAGAGAGAGGCCCGTCTAACATGCTGTTTCTGTCTACCGAGTTTCGAAAGTAATGTCTAACCCTGGTGTCAGTTATCACAAGTGCATTAGAAACACAGCGATCTATCAAGCTCCACATTTCTATGGCAGTCAAATTGAAAAGGACCAGACAAACAGTGCAAAGGTCAAATAATTACTGTTTTATATTGGGACAGTACATTTCATATTTCAATCAAAAGACAAAAATGCAGTTTAACTCAAAGGCACAACAATTAAAACACAGAAAATAATGGCATCTCTAAGATACCTTATTTCTAAATTAAACAAATACACAAATTTTGTTCCCTTCCCTCCCCCAGTGCAAGCCCATAGGCTTTTCCCAAAATCTTGAGTTTTTGATGCCACCCAGCATCGTGGACTTGTGAGGCGCTTGAACGTAGCAATTAAACAAAATGCTCGAGAGGTCTAGCGAATGGCATTCGAAAGGGACCTCAAAGTGCAGATATATCTTTTTCAAATATGTTTCAGGCTGAGCTGGCTCTTTGAACACTATCACTCTGCTTAAATTCAGGAAGCAGGCTTTAAAAATGCAAAAGGCATACGAGTTGTATTTCAGTGCAAATCTTCAGCTGGTTATTGGAAAAGATTCCAACAATAAAAAAATCCTATGTGTCACCTGCCCTCCCCCCTCCCAAAACTGAAATGAAAGAAAAACCAGAACAAAACAAAAACAGGAGTTACACATGACTGTGGGATCATTTAGCAATCCACGACTTCCAATTTAAAATTTTTTAATACATTAAAGAATGATTAAAAGGAAACAACAAAAGTAATCTTGCTTTGTTTACACTGCTCTTCATGTCTAGAATACGCTTGTGTTGAGTGTGTTTGAACATTTCGTCGTGTGGAAGGTGGAGGCGCCGGGGCGTGAGGCTGTGGCGTGCTGGAGACTGCAGGCCGGCGGCCCCGCCGCTGGCTCAGCCGGTCAGCCCTTAGGTTGCAGTGTGTCTGTGGGTTGTAGGAATGTTCTCATCACTTTGTGACATACACTCTGTTTCAGCATTACAGATTTTTACAAATGGTTTAAATTCAATGAAAAAGATTTGCCAGAGGCTGAAAACATCAAGACCTCAAAAATATGAATGCAAAAATATTAAGGGGAATGAACCAATTTGGTAGATACCTACATACAAAGTTTCTAGAACATCTATAAAAGCACAAAGTCATAAGAATTTATTTTCCATTACATTAGTTTATATAAAATGAATAAATAGTATTTATAGATTTCATGTCTTATGTACATATACATGTGCTCTGTTTTAGCTTAAATAAAAATGCTACAAAGTAGGAGACCACTTAAAGGACAAATCATAACCAAAAAGAAAAAAAATCAGCCTTTTAAACTATCAACCCAAAAGCCTCCATAAAGAAGTTTCTGGGTGTGTCCAAAAATAATGAGAGGACTTCTGGTGACACGGCCCCACCCCTCCTGTTCACCTGCAACACAGTAGGAACGTGGACTTTTCCTTTCACTGACGGGCACTAGCTCAGCTAGCGCCAACGCTCAGTTATTGCTGAAAGTTAATTAGGAAAATAGATTAGAACTGGACCAAATGTCACTTATTCGGGGGAAAAAAGAGGCATAATCACTTTGTGTTAAGTGGGAAATGGAGATCTCATTCATCTCTGAGGTAGGAAAAAAAAATGTTCCAGAGACAAGTAGCATAACAAACTTCGAGAAGAAATGTGCCTTGGGGATAGCAACACACAGCACGGTCCCGAAAACATCGCACAAAAATAGATTGTACCATTCTGTAAGAACAAACGACAGTGGAACTTCTATAAGCTGTGCAACCCCAAAGCCACGCTCTCCAGCTGTCCGTTTCAGAGTGAGAAACACTGCCCCATCCACACGCGGGCGGGGCAGTGAGCACGGGGTGAGGGTGTTGTCTGGAGATATTCCTGACTCCTCACGGGGGTGAGGTCCGTGGGTAAGTGCTCTTAAATGCCATTTTCAAAGCTTACTTTGGAGTTCTGAGATCAGGATCTCAACTTCAGAAGCTTGTTTCCTTCAGTTTCCTAAGCACAAGACACATTCATACATTTTTGCTAGGCAAGTAACACACAGTAAAGCCAGAAAACTTGAAAAAGTCTGGGAGGCTACCTGGGGACAGTAAATAAGGGGGAATTTGCTGAGATGTGAAAGTTGCTTATTCACTCTAAGAATTCTTAGGTGCTTCAAATTGATTGGAATGTACAGTCTCTCAGAGACGAATTTTTATGGAGAGAAGCTAGTGGATGAAATCAGAAACCCACACTTCTAAGCACTTCCTTGAAAACGTTTACAAAGCTGATTTTGGTAGAGGTGGTACACTGAAGTGAACGTGCAAGGGAACTGTGGGCAGGTCCAATACACTACCTAATCCGATCCGACAGGGAGAACCATCCGGGCCAGCCGAAGTGACCGCTCTTATAGACCAAGACACGTCTTGCGATTGTCCTGGAGCTTTATTCTCTTGATGCTGGAGCTGGAGTAGCCCTCGTCACTGCCCAGGCTCTGCATGCTTCCCCGCTCGTCAGAATCGCTCACGCTGCTGCTGCTCCAGTCCAACTCCCCCGTGAGAAAGTCTGTGCTTTCAACGTCCACGTCGATTTCTTCTGTGGGAGGAAAGAGAGACAGTGGTGAAGGCACGCCTCAGAAAACTCAGGCTGAAAGATCAACGCGACTCCTGTCAAGCCCTTCTTTGGACATGGGTGCCTAACTGCTAAAAGGTAAGAGGGGCTTGTTCCTGAAGGTCACACTACTCAGCTTCTGTATAGCACTGCAGGCTCTTAGTTCCCGCTCTGTTCCGCTCTGGCGGGTGGGCGAGGAAAGGGGGGTGGTGGTGAGGACGCAGGGCAGGGGCTTACCCCTGTCGGAGTCCGAGCGCTCCGAGGAGACCGTGGAGCCGATGCTGTCCATCCGTATCCGCTCGATGCCCAGTTTCTCCAGCTGCCTCTTCAGGTGTCGCTGCTCTCGCTGAAGCTGGTCTATTTGGTGAATGGCTTTTCTATCACAATCTTCAAGTTTCTGCAAGTCAAAGGGGTAGTTGTTGGAGTTCATAGGCAGATTTCAAAGTTGGCAATGGCCCTGCCTCTTCCTTGCTAGCAGTGAAATCTGCCAATTTTCTCAGAAGCCATTTGGTGTATCACTTGTCTAGCTTCTCACAGAGATAGCAAGTTGACTGGCTAATGACTCCTGTCTTCATCTAACACCTTCAGCACTGACAATAGTCTACTTGTGCTGTCACGGGGATTCTGGGGTGAGCTCTGACACTCTAGCATCCCGTTATCCCTCAGTTTTAATACTGAAAAGACTGCAGGCAGGAGCCCTGGCCTGGTCTCCCTTGTCTGCCGTGACCTCTGACCTCCTAACCATGGCACCGGAGCCCTGCATGCGATGGCAGCTTAGCAAACAGACTTCCACTTAAATGTGTGCTCATTCAAGTACACATTCCAATTGCAGAAGCATTTTTTTGTGTCATGCCAAGTTTCAATTAACTTCTGTTTGTTAGCAGGAAATAACAGTCCCTTTTGAAGTCCTGATTCCAAATTATCCAACATAAGAGCGTAGAAAACACATTTTGATAGACCACTTGCTTTTACAAATCCATCTGCTAGCTTTTCATATTCTTCAGATAATTAAGAAGATTGTTTAATTGTGATTGTTTTGCTCTAAACAGAGATTCTTCCCCCCCCCCCCCCAGAACTGTCATGCATGCAGGCTACTAATCATAATTAAAGTGACAGTTGTCTAATCACGACTATAAAAATATGCTGCAGTGATTTGGGCTGGGGTTGTCAAAAGCCTGAATACAAGTCACCCTTTGCTATTACAGCTGTGTACTGAAGTCACCTCTGTGCTCTGGGAAGTGCTGGGAAGACAGGTGAACACAAAGACCCCATACCCTCCCTGTGGAGTCTATATTCTAGAGATGGAGAGAGCCAAATACTCACATAAACCACTGTTGGAGGCCAACTGTGACAAGTACTGAGAGAGAGCGAGAGTGAGAGAGAAACACCCAATAATAGGACCTCCTGACACAGGAAGAAGGTAACTAGGTCAGGGAAAGTTTCCCTAAGCTAGCAATAGCTGTGCTGAGAAGGTTAACTAGGTAAAGAAAGGAGGGGAAAGCATACCAAATAGGGAACAGCATGTGCAAAGGTCCTGTGGTTAAAGAACATTGTAAGTATTAGGACTGAAAGAAGGGCTGAAGCAGACAGGTAGTGTAATGGCACATGGTGATGCTGCACACAGGTGAGGGCAGGCCTGGTGACAGACCATGTCCTGAACCACAGAAAATTCTAAACAGGGTGACACGTTGACTTGAGCTCAAGAAGGGTTGTTCTTGGGAAGCATGGAGATCAGGTCAGAGGAAGGTCTTGAGGAATTTCTTACAGTAGATGATGAGAGGGCAAAAAGGGAAGGAGACAAGGTGTGAAATACTTAGATCTTGGCGATGGCTTAGATGCGCGGCTAAGAAGCAAGAGCTAACGAGAATGACCCTGAGTTTCTGGCTTGTATCATCGAGTGGACCTCTTAATTTCTGGTGCCGAGGGGTGAGAAAAACTCAGATAATGGTTCTGAATCTTCGGAGTGTAGGGGTGCCTGAGATTCACCAAGAGGCAGGATGGAAGGGCTCAGAGGAGAGAACTGCTGTGCAGCTGGGCATATGCCGTCCTAACGACAGTAAACCCTTGCCGGACAGGTCAAGTTAAAAGCCGCCTCAAATACACTTACCTTTATGTGCAGTTTGGCTTTTGTTAATAAACTCAGTGTAGTGTGTCGATTTGATTCAGGCCCAAGTGGCACCAGTCCCTTCAACTTCTCCAGGCACAAGCGAAGATGGGCCCGTCTGAAAAAATAAGATCACAGTAGGGTCTGAGAATTTCACGGTGGGCTAGAAGATACCCCTAAAGAACAAATTCTAAAAGAGTATGATGTTGCCCAGGCCCAGAGATGGCATGTGCCACTGGTGACGACCTCTTGCCAAATATACATCTTTTGAAACCAGACAACTCTGGTGAAAACCAAGGAGAAGCAAAATCCAAGGTTTTCTACAGTTAAATCTACATGTATCAGGATAGAAACTAATATTTGCCATTATCAGGCACATTTATCAGGTTATCCCCAGGTTTCTGGGTAATGATATGACCCACAGAAAATACCCAAATTCAGTAAATAAAGATATGCCAGGATAAAAACCCTTTTAAACCATACTTCCCTTTCCCCACTCAGGACTACTAAATCACATCTATGTCACTGCTGTAGATAGTATTTACACGTGTGAATAAAATGTGTATGATTATTCATTACAGCTTTATTTGAAATAGCAAAGACTGAAACAACCCAAATGACCATCGACAGGGAACTGATAATAACTTCTGGTATGTGCATGCAGTGGGGTACCATGCAGCCATTAAAAGAGGATCAGTATGTGCTCTGTGTGCTATAAGGAGAGAACTCTCAGATACAGTAAGTGAAGAAAAGCCAACTGTGAATATAACATGCTATCTCTGGAAAAATAGAGGAAAAATTGTATTTGTGTTTTCTTGTATGGACATCAAGTCTAGAATGATACATAAGAAACCAGTAACAGGAGCTGGGTAGACAGAACTTGGGGAACAGTGAGACTGGGACAAGGAAAGAGGTGTAATTTTTACTGAATGTGTTATTTATGTTTTTATTTTTTGGTTTTTCAACCATGTAAACTATTGCTATTCAAAAGTTAAATATATTTTTTGGTAAAATAGCACACCGCTGGCACTGAGACACTGACCAGCATGCTGCAGCGCAGAGATGGGTCAGAATGGGACAGGAGCGAGGCTGGACGGGGCGGGCGCCACAGACACCCACTGGAGAGAGGGCCCGCGGGCACGGGCTGACCAGAAACACAAAAGCTCCTGAATTTTTGGAAATTAACACTTGGTTTGTATATTATTCTAGATGTTGGCAGGTTCTATGAATGTGAGAAATGGCCGAGATTCAGAGTTTTTGCTTCCGCCCACCACCTCCTTAAGGCCTTCACAGGCCACTCCTGCTCCTGGAGATTCCATTTTCTGAGTACTTATTTGTTTATACTATACAGCTCACAAAAATTAGGGCTATTTCAAAATGAATAGGAAGTTATAAAATATCCCCTAATTTTTGTGAGCAGTATATTTATCGGGAAATTCACTGTTCTGCCTGAAGTGTTTGGCATTGTTACTTAACCATTCATTACAAACTCCTTAGAAAGTTGGGACTGCAGCTTAATCATTGCTGTGTTGCCACAGTGCCCCCCCCCCCCCCCCCCCCCCGCTTAATAAATGTTTGCTGATTGGATTATGCCATCTAGTCAACTAGACTTTAAGCTTCTCAAGGACAGAGTCCATCTTTACTACATCTTTGCACCTTCAGCAATGCTCAGGGTCCTGGCGTTTTAGACACAGGGCCACCGCCCACAACAATGACCTCAGCAGAGCTCCTGGGAGCCTGGGAGGCTAACCTCAGCTGAACTTGAAGAAACCTTAAAGCTTAATTTGCCCTTTACTCCGTCTTAAAATTTTTACTGCATTAATGAAAGCTGGGAATGCAGACCAAAAGAAGAAAACTGCTTCAGAAAGCTCAACAACAGGTCAACATGTTGACCAAGGAAGTTGATTCACACCCTTCATATCAAGACTTCAGATGCCCCCCCGCCAAGGCACATCTGACGAGTGCGGTATTGACATCCTTTGAGCCCCGCCTCATCTGCTTCTGAGCAGCCTTCCTCGTCTGATCTTGAAGGAGCTGTCCTAGCCTCTCCAAGGGCCTCGAAGCCGTAACAAGCCTGAAGAGAACAGCACTCACTCCTCAACGAGGGAGACATAGTGGGACAAATGCCTTACTATTTTCTTAGACTTCCACTTGCTCTGTAAACTGTCCATGTGTTATGGTCACATGTAGACTCACATTAGAGATCTGTTCCTTCCACGACTGTATTGGGGTTGTGGTGGGGCAGAAGCCATGTGTAAAATGTACTTGTTTGCCGTGGATAATAGAGGTTTTCAAAAAGAGCGGTGAAAATCAGGTTACTAGGAACACTGAGAAAGTATAATGTTACTTATATGGTTATCCAACTTACAATATTTCTTACTACAAAGTTTACAAGACTAATTGTCGAGTTAGGAAAAAAAGCTCAAAAATTAAAATTAGATTTGGACACTTTTCAGGCTGCTTGTTATTTGCAAAGACTGCATGATTCAGAACAGTGTTATATTAGTCTTTTTATGATGGGGGTTATCTACAGATATGAGTATGTAAATTTTTTAGGAAGTTTGTCTACTGATAAAAATACAATAATAAAGTCATCTCTCCCTGCATCGTCATTTCTAGTTGCTCAGGGAGTCCAGCCCAGAAAGTATGGTTTTCACTACCCAAATGCGGGTTTCCAAAGAACACTCCCTGTTGTGAAACTAGAAATAAGCAACTTGACTAATTTTAGCTGAGGATAATACATGTTCATTCAGTGTTTTCTGGCCTCGTTCTATGAAAGTGGGACCGAAGTGCTTTCTGGATTTTTGTCCAGATCCAGCGGGAGCTTCCGTCCGGGCAGTGCCTGCTCCAAGCCCCACTCCCCCAGCCCGACGGCTGCCTGCCCACCTGCCTGTGGACACAGCCCTGGGCTGGTGCCTCGGCCGCCACAGGGAAAGGGTGAGGTTTGTGAAACAGGTTCGATTCCATCACAGAGTGAAAGTCAATTCCTGAGCCAGACAAAAAACAGACACCTCTGTGCCAGCTCCCACTGGGGGTCCTCAACCCTGAGACCCAGACATGCAAACACACACTCTCTGCCCTGGGACCTGGACTCCTCAGCCAGCCCTGAGCACCCTTGGAGCTCTCAGATCCAAAGCAAGTAGAACAAGCACTGGTCTCAGCTCTTCCTCCTCAGTCCTGACTTATCTCCTGCCCAGGACTCTGGTCCTATAGGAGGGGCCTGGTGTCCTGTTTTGAACCAGGTCTAACTCCCCTTTGGGGAATAGGCAGGGGTTTTGCCACATACCCTCAACAGGAAGCCACAAGATACCTCGATCTGACCCCTCCTCGGGCCTCCTCCCATCATATCTTCTTCAGACAGTCCTCCTGCCGCTGCCAAGAGCTGCCGCCCAGCTCCCCGGCAGAGAAGGGCTTTGCCAGATTCCGGCTCCCTCCTGTCCCTGACTGCCTCTCATTTTTGTGATGATCCAACCGCTTTGTACTTAGGCTATGAACTGTGACAAATTTCACCTGCTGACTTCAGAAATATTGCTTTAATTATTCTAAATGGGCTGAGATCCCTTTGGTCTACAGTAGCATAAAGAAACCAATCTTGGAGCTATAATCAGTAGTACTCAGAATAAAGTGGCCTGTAACTAATGAGACATAAACTACAGTTTCTCTTCAGTTTTTTTTTAATATTTCAAATTTTATTTCTTTTTAATTATTTTTAATTCTGAATATGTCAATCTGTATACAACCAAATATTAGTATAGTGATTAAGAATAAAGGTTTGGGATCCTGATTTTGCCACTTACTCCCTGTGTGACCTTGAGCAAATTTCTTTATTTCATGTCACATCTGTCTCCTCAGCAGCAGGCGGAGGGTAGCAGTGCCCACCTGGGAGGGCTGCTAGCTGAACTGAAACAAGGTGGGAGGCCCCGGGCCAGGGTCTGCCATGAGGGGCAGCAGGTATTCCTTCAATCCTAGCTTCCTCTGTGGAAGGATAATTCCCGGAGCAAACATGGATAATTATAACACTATAGTATTCCTTTCAAAGTCAGCAGGGAATCCCAGTGTCACACCAGGTAAACAGAGGCTATCTGGCAAGATCCAATCACTAAACTCTTCCTTAAAGAAAACAGGCATCTTTTGTCATTAAAAGATTTCATAAAAAGACTAACCCATTTTCTATGGAAACACCTTGCTTACTATGCTAAAGATTCTATTTTTTTTTTTAATCAAAAAAATTAGCAAGGCACTTATAAAGCTATTGCATGGTAAAAAAAAAAGGCTCTTCCTGACTGGTGGTGGCAAGTGGATAGAGCGTCAACCTGGGGACACAGACCCCGGGTTCGAAACCCCTGAGGTTGCCAGCTTTCGTGTGGGGTCACTCACATGAGCATGGCATCATCAATATGATTCCAAAGTCAATGGTTTGGCTTGAACACCCCCCCCATCAAGGCACACATGAGAGCAATCAATGAACAGTTAAAATGACGCAACTACAAGTTGATGCTTCTCATCTCTCTCTCAAAAAAAAAAAAAGACTCCTTTGTGGCCACCCGCATCAGTCGAGGCAGGGAGGAGGGACTCCAAGGGTGCCCTGGGCCTCCCTCTTACAGCTCTACTGCAATGGCCAAAGGAAAGTAAAAATAGGGGCAAAAGTGTTGATCTTGAAAATCCAAACCGATCTCTAGATATGTATCCAAATCCAGGGACCCTAAGATATCTCATGTACAGGCGCAAGAAGAAAGGATAGCATACTTAAGAACAAACTTAAAACAGCTGGGGAAGGATCTCTGAGAAGGAAACTAAGAAACATAAGAAAATTCAAATGGAAAAAAATAGCACATTACTTGCTATGAATCCTCAAAGTGAAAATGTCAATCTAACTAAGTTTGTCTATAAATTTAACAATTCCAAGAAAAGAAATCCTAACAGTATTCTCTGTAATATTGGGAAATTAGTCTAAACTTCACTGAGAAGAATAAATGTGGGAAAGACTGCCAACTTTCTTGAAGAAGAAGAATGAGGAGGAATGTGTTGTATTAAATATCAAATTGTATTATAAAGCTTCAATAACTAAAAACAGTACATACTAATGTAAGAAAAGATGGACAAATAAGTGATCAGAATAAATTCCCAAGAACAGACCTAAGAATAGATATAAATTTAGCATATATGGGTTAACACTGCAAATCCCTGGGGAAGAATGGATTAGTCAGAAAATGGCAAGAGAGTGGGGATTAACATCAAAATAAATTTCAAATACATTAAGATTTAAGTATAAAATGTATTTGGATGCCACACAGTTCTGTTATTAGTTTCTCTTAATGCTTGTCAGCCACGAATTATAGAAAACTAAACATGCAAGTGGAGGAAGTCATGAAAGAAGAGGCCCTGGGCTGTCCGAGCTCTGGCACTGACGGGGGCACCTGGGCTAACTAACCAGCGTGCTCCTAGACAATCCTCAATGCAGCTTTTTTATTTCTGCCCCCGGACTCAAGCTTCCTTGATTCTACCCATGTCTCTCTCAGGCCAGCAGCTTTGGAAAGCTGGGGAACGGATGCAACAAAGAGTAAGACTATATAGGTAGATTGTGCTGTCTGCAGGGAGTGCTGCTGAATTTACTGTGTTAACCCTGAAGTTCTTCCTGATGTGGTATAGTCAAAATGGGAACGGTATCAAATCAGGTGTGCGTCTGTGTTGTGAAGGAGCCATTGTTATGGGAGAGTAGTCTTTATTGAGGGTGTCATTGAGTCTCTCCCTCAGATTTTCATAGTAAAGTGAAAAAAGATACAAAAAAAAACTATAAGGTCAGGGCACAGCAAACAGGATGGAAGCCAGTGAGTGAAGAGAATAGATATTAGGTTCACAGGTGGATCTTCTTCCTTTTTTAAAAATTGATTTGAAAGAAACAGAGAGAGGAAAGGAGGGAGGGAGGGAGAAACATTGATTTGTTGTTCCATTTATTTATGTACTCATTAGTTGATTCTTGTATGTGCCATGACCAGTGATCAAACCTATAACTTTGGCATATGGAGATGACACTCTAACCAACTGATCTACCTGGACAGGGCCCCAAACATACTTGTTTCAACCATATCTAGTTTGACTTCTCCATAAAAGTTTTCAAGCATTTATAGCCTACCGTAAGTTTTTTTCGCCCTTTCCAAATAGATCACATTCATTTATTCACATGCTAGAGACCTCGTATGCATCTGCTCTGTTTCTTTCATTACCAGATAATGGAGGAAACCAAGTCTTCCCCTTTATATTAAATAATGGACATAATAATGTATCTGCAAACATTGACCTAGGAGTAGATATGTGCATCTTTGGTCATTCATACCTCTTCTCTTTGAGGAAAGCCCTCCTAAATAAACACGGCAACACTGGACCTCACTGAGTACGTTTTCATTAAAAGTGGGCCTAAGATTATTAACCATAGAAGGAAAAAAAGAGTTACATAAACAATAGCCTATTTAACTCTAAGGTTTCACCATTTTATTTTATGCCTTTGTGTGGACACAGACTTAGCTAATTAAATATATTTATAAATCTTATCGAATAATTGCAGGTGAATAAAATAATTTCAGATATGGGTATATACAAGCTGTATAGTGAGAAAAAGAGGTTATTTAGTATAAAGAAGAAACAAATCTTAAGGGGTCAAAAATTACTCCCTTAAAGTGATTATAGGTCCTGTCCTTCTCCAGATTTTGGGTTTAGAACAAAGCCTTACTGGGTTAAAAAAAATCCTGATTAAGGCTACAAGTCATGCTTTGAGAAAAAAGTACTCTCCTCCTTTTTCTAAAATTATCTCTATATAAAAAATTACATCATTAATACCAACTTAATTAAATCTTTGGAAGGTGTGGAGGATTTTTCAGATTTATGATAGCAATTGTTATAAAAATACAAAGGTAGTTATATATGTTAGCTGTATGGGAACATGGCACTCAGTGAATAATGCATAAATAGCAATTCATGGTGGCTACATGTAAGTTATAAAATAGCTTCTCTATTAAAAGTATGAAATACATAAATATGCCTCATTAATATTTCCTTTCTAGAGCTCAATTAAAAAATACAATATATACATGATAATTAGTACTTGCTAGCTCCGTCTCACCCTTTGACTATATATGTCTATGACAAAAAGTCGGGGAATCCCCCCAGTGTTCCAGGTAGGGGATTGGAAGTTGGTTGAATAACCAGAATATATATATATCTCCTCTCCAAGTTCTTCCAATGGTAGATGCAACCTACTCTAGAGGAAAGAGGGACTCCAGTGGTACAAATCTGAGTGCTCCTCCACACTATCAGCACAGACCACATTTGCACACTGATGCCTGTGTTCTTCCTTGGTAATAACCAGGCCTTACCCTGAGCCTCAGGAGGCAACAAAGCAAGGTGGATTTATTTGTTACAATGTACTAAAGTGAAATCTGAAAATGCCTGAGTTTGAAAGCAATAAGGGTGGTTCAATGCATATCACTACTCAGACCCAATACAAAATTCAGGTCCTTATCCCTTTGATAGAAGGAGCTATTTGCCAAGCCAAAGCCCCAAAGTAACAACTACAGGGACCTGCCATGAATTAGAATACCAGCCAGAGAGACCTGACTAAACCAGATGCCAATGAAATACTGTTTGACCAAATGAAAATAACAGCTTACATCAGGCTGCTGAATCCTACCCACGGAGAACACACAAAAATCTTTTGTCATGGGGTTCAGAAGACTCTGGTAGAGGTAATCTCTTTAGACCAGCTGCCTAATTCCAGCAAGGCCTGCACATGTTCCATTCCAGAAAAACAAGTGTCTCCTATTAAACGAGATGCTAGAGGCTTCTTTTAGATAAAAAAAGAAAAGAAAAAAAAAAGAATCCATTCTATCACCTGACTCCTGACCCACTGGCTGCAGCTTATATGCATTCACTCAGCCCCCTTTGTAAAGGGCTTATTGAGAGGCATTCAAACCAGAGGAATTCCCAGTGAAGGGAAGGAAACAGCAGAATTGTCATCAATAAAGGGTATACAACAACAAGAAAAGGTTAAAATATTTCCTTTTAAATTAAAAATGTAAATTAAAATGCAATTAAAAATGTAAACCTAGGAATACCTTTTACAGGAAATGTGCAAGGATCTACACAGAAACACTACAAAACTTAGAGGCAGCAAAGAGATCTGAATAAACGAAGACACACACCAAATCCTGGATGGAGAAATATAATATATAAATATAAACTTTTAAATAATTTATATATATTGGAATTTGTATTAGAATTATTTCATTTTGATTTTGAAAATCCCAAAAGAATTTTGGGGATAAGGAACTGATAGACTGAGTATAAAAATCATCAGGAAAAATAAACTATTGAAAATAGCTAAGAATATGGTAAAATAGCTAAGAATATGGTAAAATAAAGAAAGAAGGGGAGAAGAAGAGAGAGTTGCTTTATCAGATATTGAAGCTCATGATGAAACCTCAGTGATTACAACAATGGACACTGGCACAGGAAGAGCAGCTGGACCAGTGGAACAGAAGTCTTGAAACAGACTTAGCTATACAGAAATTTAGTATATAATAGAGGCAGTCACTTCAAATAGTGAGAGAAGACTGATTCTGTAAAGGTAAACGGTAAACTGGACAAGTTACACAATGCACAAAAAGGCAATCTCTTTCAGATATATCCTTTATATTATAGAATCTTTTCAAAATAAATGAAAAGATAAACTCAGTATAAAATTGGGCAAAGGTTTAACGGGCAATTCTCTCACACGCACACAGTTAACCACGTCAAAATTGTTAAACTGTGTTAGTAATATAAGACATACAAATTTTAAACAATTTGTTTTTTACTTATCAAATTCATGAAAGTTTTAAATTATAAACTTTTGAAAGTATAATGAAAATAATAGACTATAACCTACTTGGTGGGCAAGCCAGCAGTCAAGATCAAAGCCCGTAACAACGCATATACCGTTAATTCCACAACTATAAATTTAGCCCAGGGTAATATTTATGATGTTGGACAGCAATTTAGCTACAAAGTAGATTAAAGAAGCATTGCTTACATTAGCAAAATACTGGGAAGAACCTAAAATAGGAGATTGGTTATGTGAGTTATGGGCATCCATTCGATGGCCATTCACTAAAGTAATGTCAGAAAACGAGATTTAGCAATACTGGAAAATGTTTATAAGCAGCTTAAAAAGAAGATACAAAGAATTTACTACACGATCTGATATTGATTTGGAAAAGTATGCACAAAAGTCTAAACAAAGACAGAATTAGTAGGAATGTTACCAGTTGCTATTGCTGCCAGATCTGTTACAGGTGTTTATATTATTCATACTTTTCTGAACTTTCCAATTTTCTACAATAAACTATACTTTTTAAGTTATTTTTCCAAAATCAATTGGAAAGATACATTTCAAAGGTCTCTTGGTCTCCTCCAGCTGCTAGGATAATGGATGTTTTAACTTTTTAGTATAATTTTTTTTATTTCTCAGAAATTTCTACTAGTTTTTTTTTTTTTTTTTAAGAAACACATCATACACTCACCAAGGGCATTTCCTTAGGAGGCTAGACCCACAAAAATAGCTTAAATGCAGAGAAGTGGAGTGATACTACACCGAGACCCCACCCCAGAGGCCAGGTCTTGACTCTGTTCTCAGCACCTGATACCAGCCTCCCTGTGGTCACGGCCCTACCCAGTCTACCCGATGGAACAGACCACTGCCGCCACCAACACCAACTCCCACCTCCCCCCACCACTCTAGAAGTCTACTTTGTTCTCTTCTCACCAATGCCAGGATTATTTAAGTGGTCCTGTTTAGTATAATATCCTCAGAGTGGAGTCCTGATGAACACAAATTATTCAGAATCTTTAAAGTGCCACAGAAAAGATTTCTGTGTAAAAAACAACAAACCTAACCCAAGTATAATCAATTCTGTGATATCGAAGGCAAAAAAAACCCACTGTTCAGTTTTTCCCTAAGTTGCTACCTTTTTTTGTTTTCTGAAAACTATGCTAACCTTTTTATGTGATATTAAGGTAAAAAAAAAAAAGGCTCTCTTATTGGCATTCAGCTACGAAAACCAAGGAAACTATAAGAGCCACTGTTCAACTGACCTCAAAACTGTAAAATCTTAAGTAGTCACACTAATAAGGGAGAAGTGCCTGACAACTTTAATCTCCTCTCCTGGACTGCAGAACCAAACCATGTTAAAGTAAGTAAATTTGAGTTCTTACTTCCTTCTCTCGTGTTCACATGCTCTAGGCTGGACGAAGAATTATCAAGACCTTAAAGGACCAAATTCCAAAAAAGAAAGGACAATAAGGAAACTAGATAAGCAACCCTTTGACCAGCAGAAGTTGACTAGTCATAGAGAAGCAGTCTGAATTATAAGCAGCTTGCCCAGTGGTGACTTCAAATCCAGTTTTCTAGAATCTTGGCCTCCATAGTCACCTGTGCATACCTGAATCTTAGCTCTCGGTCTATTAACTGGAATTCTGTGTCTTTCTCAGTGACAAAATACATTTCTCTAAGACGGGGACCAGGCTGATTCCATACTCCAGTATGAACTCATCTAATGCCCAGAACTAAGCACCAGTTCCTGGGCCACTGTAGATAGAAAACAAACATTTTTGAACTGCTGTAATAAATGATAAAATTGACATTCTGTGGCATTCCTACAGAGGTGAAAGGCACAATGCTATAGTTAGCCTAAGAGCCCTATGTGGAGGGATGAAATTTTAATAATTAAATTAAATGCCTAAGTAAAGTGTTAGGAGAAAGAGAACATGAAGAATTTTCAGCAGAAAAATTCCCAGTTTACCCAGTTCACCCCAAAGGTAGGAAGATAGAAGAGAATCTAAAGATGCAAAATACAAGTCACACTGACTCTCTACCTTAAGAAGAGATACTTTTGTGTTCCCAGTTCATGGTATATAAATCCCTAACGCATAAAGAAAGCTCTGACTTAAAACGTGGCCTGTTATAGTCACAGAGAAATTAAAAGGGAAGAAAAGGGGATGGGGAGAAGCACAGATGCAGCAAGACACACCCGCTGTCGTGCTGTCCGTCTCTCCTCACACCCAGACACACAGCTCCACAGCAAATAACACTGAATGTTTGCCCTGTTCCAAGATTCACCTTCCTGGTAAGGGTCTGGTCTACCCTTCATTGAAAAAATCGTGTCATTCAGATCCTGACTTTCAGAGTCAGCCTCCCGCATCAAAGACGGTATGCATGATATAACCAAGTATATTTACCGAGACATATTATCCCTTTGAGTAGCACAAACGTTCACGTACGTCCTCGTGCCTCCTGACCATCCATTTTTAAAATTTTTATTTAAAAAATGTGTAAGGCAACATTAAAAAAAGGCAAATGTATGTTGTTTCCATAAATTGGTTATCAAACATGATTTTAAGTTAATAAAACTGTAACTGGAATAAATTTCAATTTTTTGAAAAAAAACTCCTAGGGGTCAGTGAGCATGAAGAAAACTCACTACTCAAAGGTTATACAGCATCATCTCGTACATGCAGGGCGCCAAGAGAGCCAGTCAGTCTGGACAGGGAGCCGTGCTTCAAACGGAAGGGAGCTCCGAGACCAGGATGACGCTTGTTTAGAGAATCTCAGCACTGGATGTACAGGAGAATCACCTGGGGAGCTTCAGAAAAAGTACCAGTGTACAATTAAATCAGAGTTACTAGGGCTGACATCTGGGTATTGGCTTTTTTTTAAGCTCCACAAAAAATTATAAAAAGATTTTTCAACATAGTAAAACCAAGTGGTTACATTTTTAAATAAAAAAATCTAGCCTGACCAGGCAGTGGCGCAGTGGATAGAGCATTGGACTGGGATGTGGAAGATCCAGGTTTGAAACCCCGAGGTCGCCGGCTTGAGTGTGGGCTCACCAGCTTGAGCGCAGTGTTGTTGGCTTAAGCATGGGATCATAGACATGACCCCATGGTCACTGGCTTGAAGCCCACTGGCTTGAGCAAGGGGTCACTCGCTCTGCTGTAGCCCCCAGTCAAGGCACATATGAAAACGCAGTCAATTAACAACTAAGGAGCCGCAACAAAGAATTGATGCTTCTCATCTCTCTCCCTTCCTGTCTGTCTGTCCTTCTCTGTCCTCTCTGACTCCCTGTCTCTGTCAAAAAAAAAAAAAAAAAAAAAGTACTAGAGATGGAAGATTTGCTTAAAAATATCTCATGTAAAGGCGTGGTTTTAATTATACAAGATTGGCAAAATGTTGATAATTGTTGAAGGTGGGTGATGGATACACAGGATTTGATTACATTATTCAATCTACTTCTATATATTTGGAAAAGTTTATAATAAAAAGTTACTTTATAAAATCAGCAGAAATAAAATTTTGTTCTCTTCCTCCCAAATGTAGAAGTGTAGATGTATGATGTATTTAACATTAAAAATAATAAAAATAACTACAATAAAAGCTTTGCAAGTGATTCAAATGTGCAGCGAGAGTTGAGAACCACCAGGCCACATCACTGAAGGAAGGGCAAACTTAACTGGGAAAATCAAGACTTAAATAAGCAGCAAGAGGCAATCCAGGTGAGAGAGATGAACTAACCTTGTAGCAGGATGGAGCCCAGCGAGGACGGTAGGCCAGGCCTCCTCGACTGGGTCGCTATCTCCGATTTCTGCTATGCATATATATATTTGTCTGAAGTTTGAGAATCTTCGTTCACAAGTAAATTGTAAGTACACATATACATATGTGTTTGTATATATACCTGTGTGTCTACATGACTTAAGAAAGCACTGCCAATTATATTCAGTACCATGTAATTTTTATAAAATACCATTTGTAGAAACATTGCCTAGGACCTCAAATGCTCTGGCCTGTGGAAGAGTCACACAGAAAGGCACTTCTCAGGCGGCCACAGCAGTGAGGGTGGCACGGGTGTGGTCTTGAGAACTGGCAAGCCCATCATCTACTTAAGTGATTTCTGGGTAGTGCGCTTAGAGGGCTCAGAGTGAACTCTTAAATCAGGTGTTACTTGTGGGAGGAGTCAGGCAGATCAAACAATTCTCAATTTAATGAATAGAAAATACATCAAAACTGACCCCATTCTATCCCCCAAATCCCCAACTCACCGATTCTTCTCCATTTCATTGTGAGTTGATCTGAAAGAGGGAACAAAAAGAGGGAGGGATTATTTTTGTCTTAAAGGACTACTTCAACACCAACAGAATTATTTTAACTTCTTTCTTTCCAAAGTTTGTAGAAGACAGAAAGGAAGAAAAACTCAGTGGGCACTTTTAAAGAAATTAGTCCCTTTGGGGACTCAGATAAATATAAATATCTAAAAGGAGAAGTGACAAACTGAGACATGAGTTCCCTAGTGGAAAAGTAATCCATTTTAAAAAAGAAAATAAAAGGAGTCCATTGATACAAAGAGAAAAACAGTTGCACAACGTGATGTGAATTTGGGCTATATCATTCCACAAAGCTTTCTTTAGCTGAGAGTACAACAGTGGAGGGGGCATCCCGACCCCAGCTGCCAGTTTTTCAAGGTGTAATATACACCAAAACTTTATGCTAAGTTTTTTGACTACAGGATACAGTTTTAAATGGGTAAAAATAACCCCTCTTCCCTCAATCTTTCTATTCCCTGAAGTACGTAATTATTTTATTATGTACAACCTCCTGAAAGATGCAACTATTGAACAACTATGAAACTATTTTAGGAAGGAATTTCTAAAACTCATTTCAACATAAAGATGGTAGACTGGTTAAAGGAGCAGTTTGGGTGAATATTTTAAAGCTTTTCCTTTTTTTTTAGTTGACTTTTTTAGAGAGAGAGAGAGGGAGAAGGAGAGAGAGAGAAAGAAAGAGAGGAGAAGAGGGAAGCATCAACTCATAGTACTACAGTTGCTTCCTGTATGTGCCTTGACCAGGCAAGCCCAGGGTTTTGAACTGGCGACCTCAGTGTTCCAGGTTGATGGTTTATCCACTGCGCCACCACAAGTTAGGCTGAGTGAATATTTTTTTTAAAAATTTCCATTTATGAGAGAGAGAGAGAGAGAGAGAGAGGCATCAATGTATTGTTCCACTTGGTTGTGCACTCATTGGCTGCTTCTCATATGTGCCATGACCAGGGACTGAACCTATGACCTTGGTGCTCTGAGAGGACGTTTTACCCAATGAGCTACCTGGCCAGGGTGAAATGTGAAGTCCAGCTTTGCCACTGACTGGTACTATGGGAGAAATAAAAACTTTTACCATCCTGTCCTTTAACCCCTCTGTAAAATGGGAATAAAACTTATTGTCAATTATTTACTGAATAAGCATGGATCATCTGTAAAAGTGATTAGAGAGCCTTGGATGAGAGCTGTGGTGGATGTGAAATCATGTTATTAGTGTTTTTACTGCTGACCTTGAATACAAGGTCTGGTCTAAGAAGTTATGGACAGGTTTTCACAAAAGTCACAAGTCAGTCAAGTCAGTGTGGTCACATTAGTGTTCAGCTCACACAATTCCTCTCTGGCTAGTAATAAGTAAACTTGAGGAACCCTCCAGTGTTACAAAGGCACTAAATCCTGACCTTTCTTATGGAAATTATCTGGACTCTAACCAGTTCAGGAGTTTATGCCCTGGTTCAGGTCATGAAATTCCGTGGGGCCAAAATCAGGACCCTACTGGGCCTAGAAGCTAAATTCTCATAGCAATCATGGGGGGGAAATCACTATTTCATGAATGTTCAGCCATTCATTTACATGGGGGGACACCACCAAGTTTGTTCAACCAGAGACTAGGAGTGGCATAGGATGGAGTGGGGTGTGTGTGTGTGGGGGGTCTTGAAATGGGAAATTTCCAATCTGCCCCTACAATTCCTCTTCCACCAGGCTCTTGGGATACCAAGTATTATTCACAAGGAAAAAACAGGAAAATGACAGTACTTTCAGTTTTAGACTATTTGTTTTCTAGATAAAGGATATGTAAACTTTAAAACTGGTTAACTTAAAAGCTTTAAATTGATTCACTTGGTTATCTCTCAGAGTTCTTCAACCACATTTTCCTGAAGGTTTACTTCTAGCACTGGCCAGCAGGATACCTCAATGAACAGAATCTGACTACAATGCAAACCCTTGGCTTAAAAGCACGTGGCATTTTAGTTTTAATTGGGAATAACAAGTTCAAAGTCTGACACAGATTTTTTAATGGATGAAAGTATATGACAACAACTGGTCAAGATTTCCCTGTTTAACCACAGATAAGCACCATCCTCAAGTACCATCCTCAGAAGGTGGTGGAGGAGAGGAAGGTGGATGTTTGAAAAGAACATGGTCTCTGACTAAAGTAAGGAACAGCACACCAGGCACTCTCACCCAAAATTTCTGGATTCTTTGAAGATACATATAAAAAATTCTAAATCCTCAAAAATTTTAAATAGATTTCATAGGAAATACAACTCTTTCTAAACTTTCAACAATTTGGAAACTACAAATCTTATTTAATTGTGTTGGACACATTGTGATTTTTTTTACAAGGAAGCTTTTACCTAATGGCTAGGGCATTATTGAAATGCATTTGGTTTACTGAAACTGAGTTTGTCTTTAATAAAAAGCAGACCTTTTAAAAATAATTAGTTCAGAGACTGCCTGACAACTCTATTGATGGATCAATATTTATATTTTTAATTACAGCACTGTAAGAGATATAGGTACTTTTTATTAAAATTATTTTCCGTGATTACTGTAAATATTTGATAACTCTGGAATCACTAATGAAGGGCATATGTAACCATTTAAAAATATATTCTAACAAAAAGATAATTAAGCCAAACTACAGAGTATTTGAGAATGAGAAAAGTCTTTGGTTCGAAAAGACTCACCATATCAGGTCAGCTAGATAGCCAGTTTCATAAAACAACTGGGTGGCAAGTCCTGAACTTCCTCTTTCAAATGAGTGCCAAAGCCTGCTTTACCAATTTAATATACTTTTAAAAACTCCGGATTTCAATTTTTAGTAACTGATTTCAAACATCAGTTAAATGGAAAATAAGATTCCATCTCCCTGTATTCTAGTTAATTCTCTGGATGATTCCAAAACAATCAATATTCACAATTTCATTTGTCTTTGGTTCTTTAAACAAGCAATTAGAAAAACTTAAGATCTGCATTTTCAGTTCCCAAGAAGTTTGATATGTGGCTAAATCTTATTTTATATTGTCCAAGGAAAAGTATCCCCCAGACTCTACCTGTAAAGAGCACAGCATCTCAACCTGAATTAACAAGAATAAACTGTAAAACAAAAAACAAAAAAAAGAACAAACTGTTATCCAATGGTTATGTAAACCAGCAGCAATCTCTCCATAGCCTTTACCTCAGTTCAAAATCCTGATGATACAGAAGGAAATGATCACATTTAAACAAAACAACCTGCTCCTGCTTCATATGATTGCTTGGTGCCTTCTCTAGGTTTAATCATGGCCTCTCAGAGATCCTTGCATTGAAGATATTACACTAATTCATTACTAGTCAAGAATATGGGCAAGTGTGATATCCTATCTCTAATCATGGAAAGCAAACCAAACCCATTAATAGAATAGGGCTTTTCCAAAAATCAGGAGTTGCAGCCATTTTTTAGGAATACTGCTTCATATTAAAGAGAAGAGAACAACTGTTTCTTGGTTTGAAATTCTCAACTATCATTATTTTTCTTTCCTCATCACCATCTGGGACCAAGCCACTTTTCTTCATCAACATCCTCTTCTTTTCCTCTCCCTACCACTGAACATCCTCTGTGAAACTCAGGAGAAAATATAAAGTACTAAGGATTAAGCCTTGACTATTCATATGGACAATTCATCTCAAATCATGAGTAGACAAGAATAAAAGCAATAAACTACCTTTTTCCAGAAAAATAAACCAAAAGTGGTTTCAAAGTTCTTCCAAACAAAATTTTAAGAATACTGTAACAAAATGCAAAAAACTAAGTTGTTTTATATCATTGCATAATCCAAGTCATCTGTACACAGATCTATTTTGCCACAACTTTCAGGGAATGCTGAATATGGGCAAGGAAAAACCACCAGGTAATTAATTACCAGCTTCATACTTCACATGCCTTCCTATTCAGCACATGTGTGCTGCTCACAGCCTATGGTTCTACCAACAGTAAGGATAATGGGGTGAATCAAGGACAGAAGAGGCAGCAAGAACAAGTGAGTTAGCTTTAAGCAGGAATCTTCTGGTTTTTAGTGGTCTGTATTATGCCACAGAGGCTAACCAAATATACAGTTACTTGCAGGCGGTTATTTATGAGGATGGGAAAGGAATAAAGATTCTAAATCAGTGATGAAAATGTTAATGTTTTAATTTACTGGAATGAAAGGTAAATTGAATGGATCTAATACAACAGATTTCCTAGCTTACTTATATTTTAAGAGCAAAGAGGGAAAAAAGGGCAATAGTATTAATGGAGTACTCATATGTACCAGGAACTATGTTCAGGGCTTTAATATGTGATTTCACTGACCATTAACCAAATACTTCCTATTGAGATTCACAGATATTAAGAACTATAAGGCTAAGATAAAAGGGTTGTGGCATATTAATATTTTAATACTATATGTTCCTCCATCGCCAGAAAGGCAGATTTTAATCTCACTCATTTCAATTTGCCATTACAGATGTGACAAATTAGATTATCAGACAAACCATGTATTTAATTTACATGTCATATATGAAATCCGACTGCCTATGCCAAGTCAGATACGTTAAACATATTTATACAATTTTTTAAATGAAAAATAAAAGAAATGGATAATGGCCATTTCTCTTTTCAATCCTATCACCCAAAAAGAAGGGCTGCTTCCCCCAATGGCTTAAGACCATGTGTGCATTACTGAATCATGATCACCACTTAATTTACTGGATTATAATCACGACAGTAACTTCCATTCTGCAAATTTGTGTCATCTATAGTATAATCTTAAAGGAAATGAGAAATATTTACTAAATTACCTGTTACTGCTGTTATTCTTCTTAGATTTGTTCCTCCGTTTTAAGGCATCTCTGTCCTTGTTATTGTATGGTAACATGGAGGCATAACCATGTTCAGCTTCTAGAAAACCGGCGGACCCAGTTAATGAATGAGCCTAGAACATTCAATACTCTCTCCCCTCCACAATATTTCCTTTTAAAAATTTACTTATTTTTCACTAAAAGAATATTGAGGAAATAATTAAACGGAGCAAGGAGGAATCCTTAGAACAATGATTGTTTTTTAAATATATGAATATCCTCAGTTCGGAGCAGGTGTAAGGAGCATTCCAGCTGCTCATTGTTGAGAAAGACCCAGTAAGTCGCTAAGCGCATGGAGCTTGGGCAGGCCACCCGCAACGTCCAGCAGGTGTGTTAAGTGGGGCCAGCCTCAGGCTAAGGTGCAGGGCAAACCCCGGAGCCGGTATGGGGGACAGGGGAGGCGCTGCTCCACCGGCTAAGAGACGGGGTGCCCAGCCCACTTGGGGGCCAGCTGGTTAAAGCCCCGGTGAGGTATATAAACCAAGGGCCTGGCTGAGGGGCCCCCGGCACCCCATTCACGACGGTGTGGAGAGGGAACGACATTCGGGACCCCGGGGTGCAGCGGCCCCCTTTCCACCCCCATTTATTGTATTTGGGGCAGCGGGCGGCCTCCCTGAGGACCTAGCGTAGGGAGAGCTGGAGGGGTTGGGAGCGCTCGCGGTCGCGCTCTCCGCGGCTCCAACTACCCTCGCCGCAGCTAGGTGCCCGGACCCTCAGCGGGGACCCTCAGAGCCCACGACCCCTGTTTGGGCCAGACCCCTTCCGTCCCCGTGCACCTCTCTCCCGCCGCTCCAGGTAGTCAGCCGCTTCCAGCAGCATCTGGATGTTCATCCGAACCGCCGCCGCCATTCTGCACCGGGGGCCGGAGCCACGGGACCAACCCCCACTACCCACGGGCTCGCCGCCGCCGCCGCCGCCGCCGTCGGACACCCACGACCCGCTGTGGACTCGGCAGAGCAGGGTTGAGAGATCCTCTCTGACCACCACGATCGCCGGAAGGGGGAGGGGGCCGGTGAGCCGAGCACCGTCAACACCGTGACAGAATGCGAAGAGCAGTAGCCGCCCCCGCCGCGGAGTGTTTATCTCAGACTCACCATCCCCCCGCCCCCAAACCCTACTCTTGACAGGCCCGCTTCGGCTGCGTACCTCATTGGTACCCCAAAGACTGCCCCGCCCTTGGCTTTGTCGGATTGGGGAAGGGCATTACGGCTCCGCCCCATGAAGTCCGCTCCTTTCACTGGTTGGTCATGCTTGACAAGGCCCAGGCTCCACCCCCTTTTTTCAATTGGTGACAGGATTTGCAACTCCGCCTCGTGCTCCTTCCCTGTTTTCCATTGGTTCTATACCGACAACCGGGGCCCCCTTTTACTTTGCTAGTATTGGCCAAAGCTACAGAAAGCTAGCGACTTCGCTTGTCTCCCATTGGCGAAACATTCCGAAACCTCCCCAAAACGATGATGTCACCCTTCCCCACGCCGGGCGATCCCTGTGTGGCTGGTGGTCAGCGGCCCCCGCTTCTCCTCCCCAGATCTGGCATCTGCTGGTACGGCAACCCGGGCGCCGGGCGGCGCTGATTCACGCCCCCGTCGCGGAGCTCGACCCCTCCCGGACTCTTCTAGGACCTGTTGCCCGGACCTGCTGTCCCAGGGGGAAAGTTCCGGGGACCTGCCAGACTTCCCTAGAGTAAGAGGCTGGAAACGCGCCTCGCCTAATCATTCTGTCCCGCTTGGTTTCGGGGTCTGGCGGCTGCGGTTCCGGAGGTTCCAAGGCTTCCCGGGATCTGGGCAGCGGAGGGCCCCTCAGTGAATCCCTCTGGCAGCCCAAGTGCCCGAAGGGTTCCGACGGGCGCCACCTCGCTGTGGGGTTTAAGGGAAAAAGCCTGGCTTTTAGTTGTGTTGAATGCTTGCCTCCTAGTGTTTTTTCTTCTCTCAGGAAGTGCCAGAATCGGGCGGCTGTAGTCAGCACTGACCGAACTCTCCAAAGGCGCTTTCCACCACCCCAAGTGCTGGCATAATTCCTCCCTCACACGAATGGGGTTTAAGAGCTCTGAAACTTCCAGTATCTACAGAATGATGTTGAATCCCGAGATTCTTTGACCTAAATCTCTTTTACGGTTTCCCTTTCCTTTTGATTCTAGATGAAAACATTAAAAAAAATTTTTTTTCAAGATGGCTATAGTGTGTGTGTGTGTGTGTGTGTGTGTGTGTGTGTGTGTTGGTACCAATATAAATAGAGCTAAAAAGTTTATTAAGAATTGTTCCATAAGCCTGTCAAGATTTCTGAGATGAATGTTATTTCGAGAACCAAATTACACTATTAATACACTGACATCTTTTTTTTTTTTTTTTTTTTTTTGTGGCAGAGACAGAGTCAGAGAGGGACAGATAGGGACAGACAGGAAGGGAGAGATGAGAAACATCAATTCTTCATTGCGGTTCCTAGGTTGTTCATTGTTTGCTTTCTCATATGTGCCTTCTCATATTAAAAATCAGCTACAGCAGACTGAGTGACCCCTTGCTCAAGCCAGCGACCTTGGGCTCAAGCTGGTGAGCCTTGCTCAAACCAGTTAAGCTCGCGCTCAAGCTGAAAACCTTGGGGTCTCGAACCTGGGTCCTCCACATCCCAGTCAGATGCTCTATCCACTGCACCACCGCCTGGTCAGGCCTGGCATCTCCATTTTAACCAGCGACCTCAGCATTCCGGGTTGACGCTTTATCCACTGCGCCACCACAGGTCAAGCTGACACCTCCATTTTAAAAAGTAGAAATAAAACTTAGTAAGTTGAGAGACCTGAATATAGAAATGAGTGAAGCATAAACATATTCTGCAAAGCTTTCAAAATAAAGTTTGTAACTGTTGCCAATATATGAAAACATAGCTTACTTTGTGTCAAGTAGTTTATATACATTATCTCTAATCCTTAACCATCAGGTAGGTTAATGATCTACATTTGAAAATGAGGTTCACAAAAGCTAAATGATTTTCCTCATCTAGCCAGGGATGGACTGAACCTTAATCTGTTTCATCACCCAGAGCCCATGCTCCCAATACTCCCATTGATACTTCTAAAGATGAGACAAGAAGTAGATTTCTAGACGGAGTCACAAAACACTGACACTTAAACACTGGGAGAAAAGAAATTCCATTTAAAGGAAATTATGATGAGAAATTTTTAATGGGTTCTTTTTAATGGTTGACAAATCTATTAAAATTAAATAAACTTGATAGAATTAGTAAGAATAAATGTAAACCATGCCTAAAATATAGGACACACTTTCTGGCTTTAATGGTTCATTTGATCTAGAAGCTGATTATTAAAAAACAACAACACACTAGTAAATACTCATTCTGAAGGCAAGATTTTCAAGAAAGCACAAAAAATTGCAAATGAGAAGGGGGATATAACAAGTTTAAAGACTATTATCTGCTAAGGATAGAGGTTCTTAATGATATTAGTTCCTAGTTGGTGTTGTGAAATGAGTTAGTCAGAAAAAGCTAAGAACTGTATGATTTCACTCGTGTCGGATACAAAACTGAAACTCATAGACACAGAAAATAGTATGGCAGTTACCAGAGGAAAGAAGGTTGCCGGGAAAGGGAGCCAGATATATGGTGATGGAAGTGATTTGACTTCGGGAGGTGAGCACACAATGCAATACAGATCATGTGTCAAAGAAATGTACACTTGAAATCTATTGATCCTACTAACCAATGTCATGCCTATAAATCTAATAAAAAAAAAACACATTTCTTGTGAATAAACCGTTTTTGTCTAATTGAAAAAAAAGGACTGCTTTTATTAAAATTTTTTTTTTTAATTTCTTTACTTCAGAGAGAGAGAAAGGGAGAGAAACACTGATTTGTTGTTCCACTTACTCATGCATTCAATGATTCTTGTATGTGCCCTGACTGGGGATTGAACCCGCAACCCTGGCGTATCGGCATCATGTGCTAAAACAAGCAATCTAGTCAGGGCAAGAACTATTTTTTTAAATTGCAAGTTATTTGTAAAACAAATTTGTAAACCCTAATGAATACAATTCTATTAACACGCCAAAACTGATAATAGTAAAGAATGCTTTGATTTTAACTATCTTAATTTTGGATTTTGTGTATTTTTACATTTTCTCTTTGATTTTATTATGAACATTCAACATATCTCTTTATTCTTCCTCTCTTACCCTCAGCTTTTTTAAAAATCCAGTTTAATTTCAGTATCTTGATCCCTCCTCCAGAATCACCCTGATTGAAGATCATACTTATAAAAAATAAAAAAGGTTGAAATCTGAGTCAGAAATAGCAAATTAATAATTTGAACACCAACAGGTCTCCACACAAAAACACAAAGTTATATAACAATCAGAGAATTAGATCAAAGAATGGACCATTACTGTTCCCTGCTGGTGGCAGAAGAAATAATCAAATAAGTCAGCAACATCAACTGGGAACTAGTATCATTAAGAACTTCAAAGAGTATTTGGTGCCATCTACTGGAAATCAAGCAGTAAGTATAAAACAAAAGTTTGGTTTTATTTTTCTAGAAATTATTTTACACAAATGTATACAATGACCAGTTAAATAAGATAATCTGAAGGTGCAGGTTTTGAAAAACAAAACAAAACTATAAATACTAAAATAAAATAGAAGAGGTGACTCCCAGCACCTAGAAGCATTGACTGGTAAGTACAACCCCAAAAATAAAAGTTGAGAATTACAGAATGTTTTAACCTGAATTTTTAAAAATATATATTAAAAGATTTTATTTATTGATTTTAAAGAGAGAGAGAAAGAGAGAGAAGGCGGGAGGAGCAGGAAGCATCAACTCCTACATGTGCCTTAACCAGGGAAGCCAGGGTTTCAAACCCACAATCTCAGCATTCCAGGTCGGCGCTTTACCCACTGCACCACCACAGGTCAGGCTGAACCTGAATTTTATGACCAGACTTTTAAATAAGGTTATGTATGATACCATAAATATGGGGTGGCAATAGTATACATATCTCTGAGCAGGCATTAAGATCAACTAATAGAACTGGAAAGTAAAAAGAAAATGTTGAAAATAGGAAAGCACAAAGAAATAAACTATATTACCCACCAGATAATCTATACTGCATCTTTTAGGAAGCCAGGACTCAGGTTTCTGCTCTTGAGGGGCTTATGCACTCCAGATGGGCACAGGATACTATGTAAATGCTGAGTGTGCAGCAGGCTCATTAAATGCTATGGGAGTTCTGACAGAGAGGTACCTCACAGAGTGGCAGGGAAAAGAGAACAATCCTTAAATGTCTAAAAAGTTCCCAAACTGGCCCGACCTGTGGTAGCACAGTGGATAAAGCGTCGACCTGGAAATGCTGAGGTTGCCGGTTCGAAACCCTGGGCTTGCCTGGTCAAGGCACATATGGGAGTTGATGCTTCTAGCTCCTCCCCCTTCTCTCTCTCTGTCTGTCTCTCTCTCTCTCCTCTCTAAAAATAAATGAATAAATAAATAAAATGCTATTTGAAAAAAAAGACAAAAAATAAAAATAAAAAGTTCCCAAACTGGAAGCCAAACATCTTATTTGTAACTGAATTTGATACTTCCTAACCACTGTGACACTAAATATTTTACAATAAAAATTTCAGAAACTGATTTTGTTCTTCAAAGTGTAAAAATCAGGACCGAAATTTCCTGCTTCATTAATATCAACCTCTTCCTTTGTGTCTACTTTGCACACTCCAATATCACAACATCTAATATGATATTAAGTTTTAAAAACCTTTAAGAATACTGCTTTGCAAAAATGAGTTACTCCACAAGTATTTGTGATTTTAAAAACAGAGCAATGTAACAGCTAAAAATAAGGTAGGGATACATTAAACTGGCAAAGAAAGATTTCCAAGGAAGTTAGTTGTAGAATGATCACTACAGCATGTTATTTGAATTTTTAAATCCCAAACAATGTATTTTTCATTTCTAACTCTAACTCTGTTACAAGCATGCATAGACAAAAAGATCTGGAAGAATACAGTGCAGAGAAGGGGCAATAACAGGACCATGATTGAGGGGTACTGTTCAAATGGGATTTAGCTGTCATAATGTTTTAAAATTTTTACAGGGAAAATGTGTCTATTTATTACTTGGGTAACTAAAAGTTAACATAAAAATCAAGGGAAGTGGCTAAGTGAAAAAGGTCACTGAACAATATTCACAAAATCAACAGATATTTATTGACTGCTTTACTCTGTGCTAGGCACTGTGGTGCTAAGACTACATCAGCAAACAAGACAGAAGCCCCATTTCTTCTTGTCTAGTGGAAGATCCAGAAAGTAATAAATGGATATAGAGTGTGTCAGGCAGTGATAAGCTATAAGAAAAAGGAAACTTTACAGAGCATGTGGAAAAACTGGAACCCTCATACATTGCTGGTGGGAATGGAAAAAAATGCAGCTGCTCTGGAAAAGTTTGACGGTGCCTCAAAAAGTTAAACGAGAAATTATACGACCCGCTGCAATTCCACTACTCATTAAATACCCAAGAGAATTAAAAACATATGTTCATACAAAAACTTATATATGAATGTTCATAGCAGCATTATTATAATAGACAAACTATGGAACAACCCAAATGCCCATCAACTGATAAATTATAAATTTACCATAAATGAGAGAATTTTATCTCAATTTTTTAAATGTTAAAAAAGAGGGTAAAGCAGGATTAAGGGACAGAGAGGAAAGGGCTTCTAATATTTTAGATAAGGTGTGTAGGAGTTGCCATATTTTGAGCTGAGTTGAACAACATAAAGAAGCTACCCATGCAGAACTGCGAGTGGGGGGTGTTTGTGGTGGAGGAGGAACATTCTAGGAGGAAGAGAAAGTGGGAAAACTCAAGGTAGATGCATACCTGTTCTCAAGGAACAGCAAGGCCAGCAGTGTGGCTGTGTGTAGTAGCAAGGGGGTGAGGCTGTGGGATATCAGGGTCTAGGCTGTTCAGGCTTGTGGACCACAGTAAGGCCTGGACTTTATTCTAAATGACAGAAAAATAGTAGAGGCAAAAGCTATGTGATTTGACCCACATTTTAAAAGGTTCAATTCTGCTGTTAAATGGAGAATAAACTGAGGCAGCAAGAGAAGGAAGGAGAGGTATCAGGGGGCTATTATAGTTGTCCAGGCAAGAGCAATGGCTTAGGTTAAGGTTAGCATAGGTAGTGCAAAGTGGTCAGTTTCAACATACACCAGATCACTACGATGCATACTTGAAATACCTTACAATTTTATGTCAATTAAACCTCAATAAATCTAAACAAAAAAATGGATTCTAATCTTATGGTGGGAGGGAGAAATATAGTATATACCCATAGGAACCTGGAAAGACATTTACAGAAATATTAACACTGATTATTCCTGGGGGTAGATAATAGGTGATTTTAGTTTTTATTTTACTTTTTGGTCTCTCCTAAGTTCTTTAAATAATAAGCATGTATTGCTTTTAAAATGGGAGGAAAGTAATAAAAGGTACTAAGGAAAAAACCCCTCAGAAGATAGGAAAATCCAATTATACTTTTTCATTCTTCTTTATATAGTAATAAAATATTTATCAAATACAAAGGGGTAAAAATAGTGCTTTATTTGAGAAATTTACATCCGAATTACTTTCATGTGTTTTAAAAAGTCCTAATGAGCATCTAAGAAGAAAACAAACAGCTTCCACAGGAATAAGGACCAAAAATTTAAAAGGGTTGATGATTGCCCCAAATAATATTTCCTAAAAGAAAAAAAACCTTTCTTCTTTTGAGGCAGGGTAATTGAACTGCACACATCATAAATAAAATTTTCTTACTTTACAAGGAGAAAGTTCTGTGATCCTGTTTTGATGCATATGAAATACAAAATATAAAAAATCTATTCTTCTGATCAAGATAAGGGAAAAAGAATCCTTCTTCAACATTTCAATTCTCATGCAATGAAATCCAAAGGTCTGTTGAATCCACCTTTTCGATTCATGTACTGCCTATGACAAGAAGAAAAAATTTGATGTTTATTTAAAAAAAATTCAGACTCCTCTTATAAAAAAATATTCACATTCTTCAGAGATTAAACCTTGTATTTACTTGATGAGTACCTATTTTGGAACTCTGCTCTATTTTTTTGAACTAGGTATTTAATGTTCTAGTGCCTGAGGTTCTAATCACATTTAAGATGGCACAGTCTCACTTTCAAAATAAGCTAAAGCATTTTAGATTTCTGTTAAATCCAAACAGAAGTATAAAAATATACTTCCAAAATTATTTGGGAAGATTCCAGACTTAAAAAAATAATCAATTGAAAATTCAAATTTTTGGCCCTGGCGGATTGGCTGTGGTAAAGTGTTGGCTTCTGGATGTCCCGGGTTTGATTCCAGTCAGGGCACATAGGAGAAGTGCCCATCTGTTTCTCTACCCCTTACATCCCCTCCTGCAGCCATGGCTCTATTTGAGCAAGTTAGCCTCCGGCGCTGGGGATGGCTCCACGGAGCCTCTACCTCAGGCACTAGAACATTGCTGTTGTAAGCATGGCTCCAGATGAGCAGAGCATCACCTCCTAGTGGGCTTGTCCGGTGTATCCTGGTCTGGGTGCATGCGGGAGTCTGTCTCTCTCCCTTCCCTCCTCTCACTAAAAAATAATTTAAAAAAAATTCAAATTTATTTTAGGTAATATTAAATACCTAGGTTCAAAAAAATAGAGCAGAGTTCCAAAATAGGTACTCATCAAGTAAATACAACTGCATGCTGTGCTAGTTTTCTCCATGAAATATTATTTTGAAAGTAATCTGTCCTGGCCAGTTGGCTCAGCAGTAGAGCATCGACCCAGTGTGTGGAAATCCCAGTTCAATTCCCAGTTAAGGCACACAGGAGAAGTGGCCATCTGCTTCCCCCCCCCCCTTCTCTCTCTCTTTTCTTTTACTGCAGCCATGACTCAGTTTGAGTAAGTGTTGTCATGTCTGTCCCCCCACTCCCAGGATGGCTCCATGGCCTCAGCGCTAAAATAGCTCAGTTGCCAAGCAATGGAACAGGGGCCCCAGATGGGCAAGCATCACCAGGTAGGGGGCTTGCCCAGTGTGCATGCGGGAGTGTCTCTGCCTCTCTGCCTCTCAATTAAAAAAAGAAAAAAAGAAAGTAACTTGACAAAGGAATGTCAATGATGACTCTAGTTCCTTAACTCACAGCATTCTCAAATCACATTCATATTCTAAATTAAGTGGAATGTTAAGTCTTTTATCAGTGATAAAGGCAGAGAGAAAGGCAATGTTTGAAGATGTCTTAACTTTTCCATCAATTAGGAATTCAGTGGGGTTTCAAGTATAAATTGGTTTGTCTGTGGTATTAATAAAATGTCTATACTTAACAAAATATATTTATAGTTGAAATCCTTACATACTGTATTTCCCCATGTATAAGATGCACCTTTCCTGAAAAATGTGGGGTCTAAAAACTGGGTGCATCTTATACAGTGGTTGTAGACTTTTTTACTTGCGTTACCCGCGTTTTCATGCTCTTTGAGTTGTATGAATTTTATGATGAATAAAACTTGAGTTCAATAACTTGATGTAATACATTTTTTCCCCAAATTTTGGGCCCCCAAATTAAGGTTCATCTTATACATGGAAGCATCTTATACATGGGGAAATACGGTAATCAATCTAGGTAAATAATTTAGGAGGGATCTATTTTAAATCTATAATTATAATAAAATTAAAGCCTAAGGACTTTTTAAAATGGTGCTCTGAAGAAAGAACTATTTATACAGTCCTGAAACATTTAAACCAACTACTCTTCTCTAAAATAATTATTAGTTCATGTGTAAATTGGAAATTAACACAACAGAATATAAGCAAGGAAGATTAAAACAAGGGACTGTAAGGAAAACTGCTACATTTCCTACAAACACAATTATTTCATAAATTCTTTCCCAAGCACATAATTTATATCATTGGTACAAACATAATAATTGGGGTTATGTGTACCTGTACTTCCTCTTCTGAGACACATTTATGGCATAGGCATTTACAGAGCCATCCACCTTTTTTCCCTGGGGAAAAGCAATAAACAAATATAAAAAGCAGGAAGGATACATTAAATGCCTTGATCAACAGAGCCGGATCCTATGGACACACTTAAATGGCAAGATCTATCTAAGAATGAGGTAACTCAATGAGAGAAATTTTCAGATCCTGGTAATATCCTATTTACAACCCTGTTCACCTTTTTATAGTCACACATAAGCAAATTAGTACAATATTCAAACCAACAATCATTCACGGTTTCTGCATTATGTGTAAGGCATGCAGGGAAATAGCTTTTCTTGGTCAAATAAATCTTTAAAACCATATATAAGTTAAGAATATTTTATCTAGAAAAATTCACATTCTCAAATCATGGCTGGATCAGTCACCATTCATCTAAATCCAATTTCTTGCACAAGTTTTGCAATTTGGATTTTAAATCAATAATCAGAATATAGAATAACAGAGGCTAATGTTGAATGTCACTTGTTATCTTGGCCTTTTCTCACGTGGCATCTACCCTCTTTTTCATTAATTCCTTCATGGATCTTTTGATTCAGCCAAGTTAACTCAACCCTTGCTGTTCCTCATGCCTGAATTATGGTCCTAACTTCCACCCAATCATCAACTGATTTTTTTTTTTTTTTTTTTTTTGTATTTTTCTGAAGCTGGAAACGGGGAGAGACAGTCAGACAGACTCCCGCATGCGCCCGACCGGGATCCACCCAGCACGCCCACCAGGGGCGATGCTCTGCCCCTGGGGGGGGGGTTGCTCTGCCGAGACCAGAGCCACTCTAGCGCCTGGGACAGAGGCCAAGGAGCCATCCCCAGTGCCCAGGCCATCTTTGCTCCAATGGAGCCTTGGCTGCAGGAGGGGAAGAGAGAGACAGAGAAGGAGGGAGGGGGGTGGAGAAGCAAAGGGGCGCTTCTCCTATGTGCCCTGGCCAGGAATCGAACCCGGGTCCCCCGCATGCCAGGCCGACGCTCTACCACTGAGCCAACCGGCCAGGGCCAACTATCTGATTTTTATACATTGTTCAAGGCCCAATTCAAGTGATCCAGCTGGCAGGAAGTGCCCTCTTCTCTAATTCCCATAGAATGTTAACTGGGCTTTCCTTACAATACCCTCCACCCAACCTGCATTGTCATAATGTATTCACTTGATGTTCTTTTCCCTATGAGACTACAAGCTTCTTGACGGAGGGCTTTGACTGTGAGTTACCTTTGCGTTCTCACATCCTGGGCCACTGCAATTGTAGGTGCTCAGAAAATGACTGTTAAATGTATGAACATCAAGGGTTAATACTTGCTTTCGTTCTCTCTCTCTCTCACACGTGCACACACACACACTATTCAACATCCACCTTCTCCTATTATTACTCATGGGAGTGTATTCTATCTGTGTAGCATACTTCTTGGACATCTGTGTTAGGGCAAAAAAGGATTCTCGCAGTGGTCAGCAAACTCATTAGTCAACAGAGTCAAATATCAACAATACAATGACTGAAATTTCTTTTGAGAGCCAAATTTTTTAAACTTAAACTATACAGGTAGGTACATTATCAAGGTAGCGCCCACATGTGGTATTTTGTGAAAGAGCCACATTCAAGGGGCCAAAGAGCTACATGTGGCTCGCGAGCCACAGTTTGCCGACCAGGGCAACTAGCCTAAAGAGATGTACAAATAAAGTACATACTGGAAGTGGAGCAAAAATAAATATATTTGATCTTTTATTTTTTTTGACAGAGACAGAGAGAGACAGTAAAAGGGACAGACAGGAAGGGAGAGAGATGAGAAGCATCAATTCTTCGTTGCAGCACCTTAGTTGTTCATTGACTGCTTTCTCTTATGTGCCTGACCGGGGCTATGGCAGAGCGAGTGACTCCTTGCTCAAGCCAGCGACCTTTGGGGTTTTGATCTGGGTCCTCTGCATCCCAGTCTGACACTATCCACTGCACCACTGCCTGGTCACGCTGGTCTTACTTGTCTATTCCTGTTTTCACTATATTTTGGGGGAGGGGAGAATACTGGGTAAATTAGGTATATGATTTTTGACTTCTCAATAGGAGGTAGGCATGATTGGAAAAAGTGGCTTGGGGAAAAGGTAAATAATGCTAATCTTTTTACTAAGTTCAATTCCTAAAGGTTTAATGATATGTACTTTTTATTCAGTGAGAGGAGGGGAGGCAGAGAGACAGACTCCCACATGCACCCCAACTGGGATCCACCCAGCAAGCCTGCTCGAGGGCGATGCTCTATCTGGGGCATTGCTCCATTGCTCAGCAACCGACCTCCTTTTAGTGTCCGAGGTGGAGGCCGTGGAACCATCCTCAGTGCCCTGGGCCAACTCACTCCAATTTAGCCATGGCTGCAGGAGGGGAAGAGAGAAAGAGAGAGAGAGAGAGAGAGAGAGAGAGAGAGAGAGAAGCGAGAGGGGGAGGGGTGGAGAAGCAGATGGTCACTTCTTCGCTTCTCCTGTGTGCGCTGACCAGGAATTAAAGCTGGGACATCCACATGAGGGGCTGATGCCCTACCACTGAGCGAACGGGCTAGGGCAAGGCTTAATGATTTTTGAAAACTATTTGTGGAGTTGTATATTAATAGCTCTACATACAGTGTGTCCGTAAAGTCATGGTGCACTTTTGACCGGTCACAGGAAAGCAACAAAAGACGATAGAAATGTGAAATCTGCACCAAATAAAAGGAAAACTCTCCCAGTTTCATACCTATTCAGTGCAGTTCAATGTAGGCTCAAGCACAGATTTTTTTAGGGCTCCTTAGGTAGCTATCCCGTATAGCCTCTACAGACTCGTCACTGATTGATGGCCTACCAGAACAGGGTTTATCCACCAAACTGCCAGATTCCTTCAACTGCTTATCCCACTAAGTAATGTTATTCCTATGTGGTGGCGCTTCATTATAAACACGCCGATATTCACATTGCACTTTGGTCATGAATTCGAATTTAACGAGCCACAGAACACACTGAACTTTCCTCTGTACCGTCCCCATCTCGACTGGCATGGCCGTGGGCTGCTCCGCTGTATATATGGTGTTACATCATCATCTGATCATGCGCACATGCTGCCACATCATCCTACAGAAACTGGGAGGGTTTTCCTTTTATTTGATTTCACATTTCTATCATCTTTTGTTGCTTTCCTGTGACTGGTCAAAAGTGCACCATGATTTTACGGACACACTGTATTTTCATTTGCATGATGGAATGGAAAATTATCCATTAATAAACTATGGTCGGTTGGCTCAGTGGTAGAGCATTGGCCTGGCGTGCAGGAGTCCCGGGTTTGATTCCCAGCCAGGGCACACAGGAGAGGCGCCCATCTGCTTCTCCACCCCTCCCTCTCTTCTTCCTCTCTGTCTCTCTCTTACCTTCCCGCAGCCAAGGCTCCACTGGAGCAAAGTTTGCCCGGGCGCTGAGGATGGCTCTGTGGCTGCTGCCTCAGGCACTAGAATGGTTCTGACTGCGGCAGAGCGACGCCCCAAATGGGCAGAGCATCACCCCTGGTGGGCATGCCGGGTGGATCCCCGTCAGGTGCATGCGGGAGTCTGACTGCCTCCCTGTTTCCAGCTTCGGAAAAATAAAAAAAAAATAAAAAAAATAAATAAACTTTGAATTTTTCTAAAATGTTAAAATGGAAAATAAGTGACTATATTGGCATATGAAAAAGTCCCATCACAGATCAATGAAGAAATAACACAAGATACACATTACTGCAAAACACAAGTGAGCTTCTAACTGAGTCCTATGAAGCTAGCTGTATACAAACTGACACCATTTGTTCTGATGGTACTCCATAATTTTTATGGGGTCTATGAATTTTCATCTAATTTTTCCTTTATAAACAACCATCTTCAGCATAGACTACATTTAAAAGCAAAGTGAGCCCTGGCCGGTTGGCTCAGTAGAGTGTTGGCTTGGCGTGCAGGAGTCCCAGGTTCAATTCCCGGCCAGGGAACACAGAAGACGCGCCCATCTGCTTCTCCACCCCTCCCCCTCTCGTTCCTCTCTGTCTCTCTCTTCCCCTCCTGCAGCCAGGGCTCCATTGGAGCAAAGGTGGCCCGGGCGCTGGGGGTGGCTCTATGGCCTCTGTCTCAGGCGCTAGAATGGCTCTGGTTGCAACGGAGCAACACCCCAGATGGGCAGAGCATCGCCCCCTGGTGGACATGCCGGGTGGATCCCGGTCGGGTGCATGCGGGAGTCTGTCTGACTGCCTTCCCGTTTCCAACTTCAGAAAAATACAAAACAAACAAAAAAAAAACCCCCAAAAATAAAATAAAAGCAAAGTTAAACTTCACCTTTACATCTAATTCCCAGGAATTTCAACAACACTGGGCAAGAGTACCCCCCAATAATTCTGGTAAGTTCCCTCTTTATTCTTCTAAACACAATAAAATTATAGTTGCTTTACTTTGGAGACATTTTTATTTACTCTACATATATATTAGAAAATCATTTCATTTATAAAATACTCTTTGGAAAACAAATATTCAAGAAAAAAAGCTGATACATAAACTGCATTAAATTCCAAATTCCAAAATGAGGTTCACATAACCATTTGTGAGAATAAGAGCTCCTTAATGTTCTCACTTCAAACAGTTATGCCTGAGTACACCTCTTCATTTATACGTCACCATTTAAAAAACACGTGAGTCCTACACAATCCCATCAGTTAGAAACGCTTACAGCATGTGAAATTACCCTACTCCATTCACAACAGAATATAAGATTAAGGGAAGTAAATTATTTTTCTCAAAAATTTCAATTTCTATTTACAAAACTATACTGACTTAAAATTCTAGAAAAGAAAGTTTTTAAAATATACTCTCTCCACACTCACCCTCTGTCCATCTTACTAGCTCCCTCTATCCCCCTCCCCTTTCCACTTCTTCTAACTCCCCGTTCCCTATTCTCACTTTACTCCTAGCTCCCTCCTTATAATCCCAGACTTCATCTCCCTCTCCACCATTTTTCTTCCCCATTTCCTCATTCTCTACAGTATTATGACAGACAGCATCAATCTCCAATCCAACCCTCTGAGCCATGAGATATGTGTGCAGCTACCCAATGTCATCTTTATCTGGCAGCTGAATTTCCTTCTTCCGCTTGACAGTACTTTCCTTTCCCAGAACCCTTTCTTGGTTAACCCTACCACCCAATCTTTCAGCCTGTCACCTCAGAGTCATCACTGACCTCTCACTCCCACTTCCCACCACCACTAACTCTGGCTCCTGAATGGTTCTCAATATTCTGGCCCCTCCTTTCAGTTCAGGCCTTCATCATCTTTCATTTGCACAATTCAGCAGTTCTCCCCATCTGTGCTCCAATGCTGCCCTGAGTCATCTTTCTAAAACATCCCTACAATCTTATCACTCCTTTCTTAAAAATCATTGCTTCTCTGCTCAACAGCTAAACAATTAACTCTGAATTCCTTAGCATGGCTAAGGGTAGCAAAAGCCCTCTGTGATTTGCTTCCTACCACTATTTCCAGCCTCACTGTAGTCACTAGCCCATCAGCATACTTTTCGCAGTCACTGAATTTGATATTCCCACAATACACTATGCTCCTTCATGCCTACATGGTATTTTCATGAGCTTCTCCTTCTACTTCAAGTGATCGTCTTCCTCTTCTTTGTACTGGCCCTGGCCAGTGCTCAGTGGATAGAGTGTTGACCTGAGTATGGACATCCCTGGTTCAATTTCCAGTCAGGGCACAGAGAAGTGAATATCTTCTCCCCCATCTTTTCTCCCTCTTCTCTTCCCACAGCCAGTGGCTCAAGGTTGAAGCATGGCCCAGTGCTGAGGACAGCATGGTTGGTCTGAGCCTCAGTCCCAGATGGGGTTACCAGGTGGATCCCAGACAGGGCACATGCAAGAGTCTGTCTCTCTATCTCCTCTCTTCTCACTTAAAAAAAAAAAAAAAGATTGAACTTAACATCATCACACACAAACATTCCCTAGATTCTAATGGCACCTCACTGCTTCCTTCTCTTGTTCTCAAAGCTCTTCACACAGATAGTTACTGTCGTTTAACTGAATAAACTTGTAGCAATGGAAGAAATTACATAAGCAACAATAAGAGACTATAAAAAATGGGACAGTCAGTCATAATGGATTATGTAATTCAAATCAGAATGCTTAACAGGCTGCATGTTTTACTTACTTTTGTGGAGTCAAAGGAGGCAAATCCCATCAACTTCATCATTTCTATTTCTTCTTCTGTTTTGCCCTCTAAGTCTTCCTCTGAAAAAATAAGTCATAATATTAAAAACTATCATTTTATAAATAGAAAAGGAAAGGTGGCAAGAGATCAATAGTAATTTCACCCTACCAGCAGAGAACATATAAAACAATTAGGTAAAGACTTGAGTCTAACAAACAAACAAAAAAATTCCTCTTCAATTAGGGAAGGAAATAACTTAAGATGCAAGGAAGGAATGTGCTCTCCACCTTCCATCAGAAGAGACTGCTTAAAAGAACACACTTGAAGCCTTTAGGGAAAACTATCTTTAATATCAGAGAAAACACTTGTTTTGAAGGTACTTTCAAAACAGAACATACTCGTATTTTTAACTACGCTTCCTTTATCAGGGGCACCAAAGATACCAGGTATTTATTCACTTAGGTACAATTAAAACAAAAGCTCAAAATCATATGAAAGAAACACTAAAAAAGCCCGATATATTTCAATGTTCAAAAATTACTTTCACAATTTTATCATGACTGACATTATCTAAAGAAGACTTTACTCTTCCCACCATTACTTATCTAATGACATTACCAGTAATCTGACGTTCTTTGCTCTTTGTTTCTTTTGTTTCTTTCTTTTCCTCATCTCTTCTTTCTTTCAGTCGAGAAGGGGAAGGAGATGTGGATCTATGTCGTCTTGGGGATCTAATATTTAATAAATAAAGATGTCAGAAACAGAGACACACCTGGCCACGTCTGTCAATCAGCAGATATACATGAGTGCCTGAAAAGTTAACCGCTGAACAAAAGCCAGGCTCCAAAAAACAAGAAGTACATTCCCTGTAGAAGAGTAAGTTAGAAGGTTCAGCCTAAGCCCTGATTGTTAACAACAACAACAAAAAACCCAAATATAGTTTTAGTACAGCTAGGGCTAAAACATTTTTTGTAAGGCAGAAAAAAGTTAACCACAGTTTCTACAATTATGCATAAACACACAAAAAGACATAAGCAGCAATTGATAATTAAGAATCAAGAGTCCATTCTAAGGTTTTTCTAAGATCTCACATTTTTATTTATATACTTGAATAAATCATTATCACAAAAAAGTTAATAAGAAAGAAACACTTATTTCTTACTCTTGCAAGTACTGTGATAAGCGCTTTTCCTGTATTATTTCTCATTTACTCTTAAAGGCAACTGGGAGTAGAGACTTATTAACCCCATTTACCAATGGAAATGTTAGGTTTGGAATAAAGTGGGCTTCAGTTCCTCATTTCATGACATTGTAAATCGTCTTTTAAGTGATAAAAACAAAGCTCAGGGTGGCCCTGGCCGGTTGGCTCAGCAGTAGAGCGTCGGCCTGGCGTGCGGGGGACCCGGGTCCGATTCCCGGCCAGGGCACATAGGAGAAGCGCCCATTTGCTTCTCCACCCCTCCCCCTCTCCTTCCTCTCTGTCTCTCTCTTCCCCTCCTGCAGCCAAGGCTCCATTGGAGCAAAGATAGCCCGGGCGCTGGGGATGGCTCCTTGGCCTCTGCCCCAGGCGCTAGAGTGGCTCTGGTCGCGGCAGAGCGATGCCCCGGAGGGGCAGAGCATCGCCCCCTGGTGGGCAGAGCGTTGCCCCTGGTGGGCGTGCCGGGTGGATCCCGGTCGGGCGCATGCGGGAGTCTGTCTGACTGTCTCTCCCCGTTTCCAGCTTCGGAAAAATACAAAAAAAATAAATAAATAAAAATTAAAAAAAAAAAAAAAAACAAAGCTCAGGGCAATGACCAGTTTCATTGGAACTTGTGGTAAAACCTTTGGTTATTTTCTGCACTTACCTGGAGCGTCTCCGGTGTGGGGATCGGGAGCGGCTCCTTCTCCGATCTCTGTCCCGGGACCTGGATCTTTCTCTGCGCCTCCGTTCTCTCTCCCGGGAAGTGGACCGGGACCGCCTCCGCTCTAATACAAACACACAGAATTGCAGAGCCGAAAATTACCTCAAATATTCAGAGCTGCGCTGTCCAATACAAATATAATGCGAGCCATTTCTAGTAGTCACGTTAAAAAATACAAAAATAAAAAAAGAAATTGATTTTAACGGAATGTTATTCGACTAAATATATGTGTTTCCAAACTATTATCATTGTAATACATACTCAATATAAAACATTGAGATTTTTATTTTTTGTACTAAAACAGCCCTTCTTAATTCTGAACACATCTTAAGTGCTCATGAGCCTATGTGAACTGCAGCTTCATTTAACTTTTAAGAAAATCAAGTCTTGAGTAGTTGGAGGTGGTAAAAACTAACCAGGGGGCAGAACCGAGGGCCTCGGTCCTGATCGACGTCCTGTGTTATTTACATCGCACTCCTTCATTTATAGGAAGACCTTAACAAGGTGAACCCCTAAACTGTGGCGGAACCTAACATTGAGCACTTACGATCCAAGGAATATATCACAAGCTAACTGTTATGAACTGTGACATTAATTCTTACGTCAGTTTTTAAAGGTAGGTAATATTACAATGTCTAATTACGGGAATTCGGACTTAGGTTAGATGATTTGCACTGGGCCGCTCAGAAATTAAATGAGGGAAACATGGTCTGATTCTAAATTACCCAGTCACAAGAATAACAAAAGTTACTATAGGAGGCTGACAAAGAGTCAGCGAAACCCCAACTTAGAAGAAGAGAAAATCTGCTTTCAAACCGGAGGGCCCAGGTCTTCCCCATCCCCACCCCACCCCTACCCTCACCCCGCTCTTCTCCTCAGGAGCACAAGGCCCTCGTAGTAGAGGGAGGAAAAAGAGAAGGGCTGCGCCTCCAACCGACCCCCAGACCCTCCGAATTGCTTCTGGACTCACCCCTCCTCGGGGAGCGGCTGCGGCTGCGACCCATTCGGGGTGCTCCTATACCGCACACCGCCCGGAAACGATTGTGTAGCAACTTCCGGGAGGGCTGGAACTGCGCTTTTCACTACCGACTGGAAAACGTCGAAACTACTCGCAAAGGTTCCGCTTCAAAAGAAGTAAGGCTGCGCTAAGCCAGCCTAGAATTATGCGACCACCTGAGAGTTTCGAGATGCCGAGGAGATGTAAGTTATTACCTCTGGTAATAACTTTCAGCTCCATTTTCGTTGTGGCTTTTGTGTTTACGATAGGCATTAAAGGGTGCTAAGTGATGTAATTATAAATCTGGAAAACCCCATATACCCACCACCCTAACAAAATTTTCACCCTCCCCCACCCCCTTTTTCTTTCCAGTTCTTTTCCACATGCACAAAATATTTCTTATCAAACGAACTCTAAGTATAGCATTCACAAGCAGTTTAAGTCCACATGGGGAAGCAGCAGGGTAGGGGTCAGGAGGCAGCGGGAGCGAGGGGAAAGCATGGGTAATAGACTTCATTGTGGCTTTTGCAAGAAGGAAAGGGAGAGGCAGGTAAGCAGGTGTTTCTTCTCTTCCCCCTCCCCCTCCCCCTCCTCTTCTTCCTCTTTCTTTAAATGATTGGCAAGTTTGAATAGTTTCAGCCGGTTTACGGAAGTAGGGGCTGTTCAGAGTTGTTTGTACCTAGCCCTGGAATAGGGCAGAGGAATGTTGCCTGGCTTTTGAGAGTTCTGTAAAGAAGGTGGTTGCAGGATATAGGATGCCAATTGAAAGGCCCTCTCCCAAGACACCAGGTGTCAAAAGTATCAGAAAAGTAAATGAAAAGGCATGATTAATGCAATTATTCACACTAACATTTATTGCACACCTGTGTACCACAGTATTAATCAGTGAAAAAGACATGCCTGCTCTTGAGTAGACTGCTGGCCACTGAGGGATACAAACAAGTAAACAGTGTGAACATGCATTGATAGGGGAAGGCTACACACTGGTACCTAACAGGTTTTGAGGGGGAGGTTTGTCAAGAGAAGTTTCCAGAAGGAAATGATGTTCAAACAAGACCTTAAGGATGAGTAGACATTAGCAAGGTGAAATGGGGTGACATTTGTGGTGGAAGAAATTGTGGAGGCAGAGGAGGCTACACGTGCAAGGGTGAGGATGAGCTATGCAGAGAACTAAAAGTATGGCAGCCACTTAGGGAACAAGGAGTGGAAATGAAGAGACAAGGCTAGAATAGACCTGTAAACTGTGACAGTTATCCTGAAACAAAGGCAATAGGAAGCCTTTGAGGCTTTAAGGATGGGAGAGAACAGATTTGAGTTTGTTCAGAGAACACTTTGAGTAGAGACTTGACTGGGGAATATAAGAGGCTGATACAATAATGTAGATTGAAATAACAGTGGCCTGTACTAGAATGGTATCAATAGGTTTGATAGAAAGTGCTTAAATTTGAGAAATAGTTGGTGGAACTAGAAAAACGTGGTGCTTTATGGATGCAGAGATGAAGGGATTAGAAGACTCAGGAACAACATCCAGGTTTCTGGTTTTTGAAACTAGGTAGATGGTATATCATTTGCTAAGATAAAGGATGTAAGATAAATTCTGGGGAAAGAGATACATTCAGATCAGAACATGCTATTTTGAGGTGCCATTTTGAACACCAAGAGGAGATGCCAACTCGATGTGTTTCTGGAACTCAGATTTAGGCTGGTGCTATGCTACAGAAAAAGGAATAATCAGAATAGAGATGTTCATTTGAAGCCTGCGAGTGCATGAGATAGCTTGGTGCAAGCTCAGGACTGAAAAGGGCCTGGAGATAGAGGAAGAGCCCCAAAAGGAGACTGGTCAGTGGCCAGAAAACAGAAGGAAAACTGGAGAGTGTGATATCAAAAAAGTTTAACAGAAGGCTGCTTTTTAAAGGGGAACAAAAGTGATTAATTTTAAATGTTAAAAGAAGTGAAAAAAAGAAACACCCCAATATATGGTGATGGAAAATGACTTGACTTTGAGTGATGGGCACACAACACAATCCATAGTTCAATTGCTGTAGAAATGTTTAATTTTCTAATTAACAAAATGTTTTATTTTATTTTTTTTTATTTTTTTATTTTTTCCATTTTTCTGAAGCTGGAAACGGGGAGAGACAGTCAGACAGACTCCCGCATGCGCCCGACCGGGATCCACCCGGCACGCCCACCAGGGGCCACACTCTGCCCACCAGGGGGCGATGCTCTGCCCATCCTGGGCGTCGCCATATTGCGACCAGAGCCACTCTAGCGCCTGGGGCAGAGGCCACAGAGCCATCCCCAGCGCCCGGGCCATCTTTGCTCCAATGGAGCCTTGGCTGCGGGAGGGGAAGAGAGAGACAGAGAGGAAAGTGCGGCAGAGGGGTGGAGAAGCAAATGGGCGCTTCTCCTGTGTGCCCTGGCCGGGAATCGAACCCGGGTCCTCCGCACGCTAGGCCGACGCTCTACCGCTGAGCCAACCGGCCAGGGCCAACAAAATGTTTTAAAAAATACCCTAGGCCCTGGCTGGTTGGCTCAGTGGCAGAGCGTTGGCCCAGCATGCAGATGTCCTGGGTTCGATTGCTGGTCAGGACACACAGGAGAAGCGCCTGTCTGCTTCCCCACTCCTCCCCCTCTCACTTCTCTCTCTCTTACCCCTCTGCTGCCATCGCTAGATTCAGCGAGTTGGCCCCAGGCGCTGAGGATGGCTCCATGGCCTCCACCTCTGGTACTAAGAAGGGCTTGGTTACTGAGCAATAGAGCAATGATCCAGATGGGCAGAGCATCAACCACTAATGGGCTTGCTAGGTGGATTCCGGGTGCATGCAGGAGTCTGTCTCTGCCTCCCCTCCTCTCACTGAATTAAAAAAAGACAAAAACTAAATCCAAAAACATGGTACCTATAGGATTTAGCAAAAGTCTCAGGAAGTTTTAGTGAAGTTGAGCTGTGAAAGGCTTTTGAAGTGAAAAGTTTGGGGAATCCTTTGGAGTATGGTGATTCAGGGCAAAATATGGTAGTGGGTAGAGGTAAATATGTGACTGATAGTTTTTCAAAGATGGGAGAAACTTAAGTCCACTTAAATATTGGTGTGAATGAGTCAATATAGAGGAAAAAAGTAAAGAAGAGGGAAAAACCAAAGAATTAAGTTCCATAAAGGGACATCCTGAGATTATCCTTTGCCAGGAAAAGAAATGGTGTGTCTCCAAATGGCTCCTTCCCTTTAAGATGTGGGATAGAAATTAGGTTCTGCTAGTGTATCCTTATTTACTGATCAAGTTGCCCTCTCTCGGGATGTATAGTAGATTACACCACACTATATATCTTCAGCATTGTATCTGGAAGAAAACCCTGTTTCCAATACATGGTTTGAAGTTCTTCTTCTAAAGGCCATTTAGATAAAATTTGAGTGAGGAGGGTGGGGTAAGGTCAACACTTGTAATCCATACTTGCTTCTAAGTTTCTACCTCAACCAACCAGTTTTTTTCAATAAAGGCAAACTATTTAAAGTATGTGTGTACTTCATGTAAGAACCAACATTAATCTGTGATTCTCTGTAAATATACCATCTCTAGCCTTTGTTAAATTTTGTCTTACCTTTGCTAGTCCTGTTTCATATAAAATCACCAGTATTTAAAAAAGTATCCTACTTTATCATTATATATGGATGCTTGCTGTTTTGTCAGTAATTTCCCCCCTAATTAGATGTAGTCTGACCACTAGTTAACAGTGATTGATGTCTGAGACTTTGCTTTTATAACCCTGTACCCTTGACCTTGGGAAGAATTTCAGCCTCTGGTTGGGAAGGGAACTGCACTGTGCCTTTTGTTTTTTAAGGCAGTCAAGCAATAAGATGAACAGGGCTTGAAATTATGACTCAACATATCATTTTAGGTGATTAACAAGTTATCATTTGCACCCTGGCTCTATTATCTTTTCTATCCTTTACATGGCTTCATTTTTAAGGAAATAAAACTTTTGATATTGTTGCAATATTGACAGTCCAATATTCTAGATCTAATCTATTTCACAGAGCTTTCAGCAACAATAGAAATATTCTTTATCTGCACTGTTCAAAATGGTAGTCACTAGTTACTTGTGGTTACTAAGCATTTGCAATGTGCCTACTACAACTTAATTTTTTTTTTTTTTTTTACAGAGGCAGAGATAGACAGGGACAGACAGACAGGAATGGAGAGAGATGAGAAGCATCAATCATCAGTTTCTCGTTGCACGTTGCGACTTTTTAGTTGTTCATTGATTGCTTTCTCACATGTGCCTTGACCGCGGGCCTTCAGCAGACCGAGTAACCCCCTGCTGGAGCCAGCGACCTTGGGTCTAAGCTGATGAGCTCTTTGCTCAAGCCAGATGAGCCCGCGCTCAAGCTGGCGACCTCGGGGTCTCGAACCTGGGTCCTTCCGCATCCCAGTCTGACGCTCTATCCACTGCGCCACCACCTGGTCAGGCACAACTTAATTTTAATTAATTTAAATTTACTTCCTCAGACGCATATCTCATGGTAAACCTATTTTTGCATGTGGTTTAAAATTGTTCATTAATGACGGTAATAGTATTCAAAGACTTGAAATTTGGTAAAATGTTGGCTGCTAAACACTTGGTAAAAGAGCTAGTGACTACCACTGTTCACTTAATTTTGGCTTGCTAAAAGACTTAGCAAAGGTTTCAAGGCAAAAGCTTTCATATACAATAGATTATATGCTATGTCAGTTGACACTATATTTTATTGAAAATATTCCTATTGGGCCCTGGCCGGTTGGCTCAGTGGTAGAGTGTCGGCCTGGTGTGCAGGAGTCCCAGGTTTGATTACTGGCCAGGGCACACAGAAGCGCCCATCTGCTTCTCCACCCCTCCCCCTCTCCTTCCTCTTTGTCTCTCTCTTCCACTCCCGCAGCCAAGGCTCCATTGGAGCAAAGTTGGCCCGGGCGCTGAGGATGGCTCTGTGGCCTCTGCCTCAGGCACTAAAATGGCTCTGGTTGCAAGAGAGCGATGCCCCAGATGGGCAGAGCATCGCACCCTGGTAGGCATGCCAGGTGGATCCCAGTCGGGCGCATGAGAGAGTCTGTCTGACTGCCTCCCCGTTTCCAACTTCAGAAAAATACAAAAAAAAAAAAAAAAAAAAGAGAAAGAAAAAATAAAATATTCCTATTGGAAAGAGTAAAAAGTATGCAAACAGTAAAGTATTTGGTAAGAAAACAAAAGCAGATCTTTGCTATCAATGTAAAGTACTAGCTGACAATTACTGATTTTTCAAATGAGAACACAACTTGTGACTAATGAAATAATTATTCTGTTTGTGCATGACACAAGCAGTTTAGTCAGGAAAGAACCAATGGACAAGAATCATATATAATTCCAATTTGGCTAGTTTATATAAGTGAAATAAAATAGTTAATTGTACTTATTAATATACTCAAAACTTTTTTGTTGCATACACAAAAACACTTGTTCTTACCTATTTCAAGTGTGCTGATCTCAAGTGTGACATTAGCTTTTCTCTGTAAGCTACAGTTTTTTTGCAATTCAAGACTTTGTTTTCATCTTATTGTAAAAATTTCAACATTTAGTTTAACATAATGAAGTAGAATGTCCTCTTGGGCATCATCTTTGTGAAAATATAATTTATATAATGCAATAAATACTCTAATACACTAAAAGATATTACATCAGAATTTGTCTACAATTTCAAAATAGAACATATTAAAACACTTATTTTAATCCAAAATTTACACAAAACTTATTTAAATTCTGTTCAGGCAAAAATTTGTGTTTGTGTACTTGTTGAGGACAATCTTGCTTGATGCTTCAGCAGTAGTCTGCCATCACTAACAGCTCCAAGATTTTCGGAAAACTTATTAAGGTGACTGACTGTTCAGGAAGTGAATCTTAACGCTCATGTTACATCCAATGTCGCGAAAAGCCAACAGCATCCTTTGAACCAGAAGTTTATAGTTTTCTGCTTTTTTGTTGCCAAGGAAGTCCTTTGTAACTGCCACAAAAGACTGCCGTGCTGCTTTCTCCTCCTTATTCATCTTCCTGGCAAATTCTTCGTCATGTATGAGGGTTCGAATTTGAGGTCCATTGAATACACCTGCTTTTATCTTCTCAAAAGACAAGGCAGGAAAAGCAGAAATAATATGTTGAAAGAATTCACTTTCTCTATTCAAAGCCTGAACTGCTTCGTTAAGCCAAGTTTGATATATGTAAAGTGGGGGGAAAATGATCCTGTCTCGATTAACTACAGGTTCATTCACAATATTTTGCATCCCTACTTCCCGAGCTTCACGTTTCGGCCACTCCTTCTGTGTCCAATGTTTCTCCCGAGCTTGGCTGAAAGCAAGAAACAAACACAGAAAGCAAGGATACTTCGTGAAACCTCTCTGTTGTCCTACCAGGAAATTTACCTTTTTTTTTTTTTTTTGTATTTTTCTGAAGCTGTAAACGGGGAGAGACAGTCAGACAGACTTCCGCATGTGCCCGACCGGGATCCACCCGGCACACCCACCAGGGGCGATGCTCTGCCCACCAGGGGGCGATGCTCTGCCCCCTCCGGGGCGTCGCTCTGCCGTGACCAGAGCCACTCTAGTGCCTGGGGCAGAGGCCAAGGAGCCATCCCCAGCGCCCAGGCCGTCTTTGCTCCAATGGAGCCTTGGCTGCGGGAGGGGAAGAGAGAGACAGAGAGGAAGGAGGGGGTAGGGTGGAGAAGCAAATGGGTGCTTCTCCTATGTGCCCTGGCCGGGAATTGAACCCGGGTCCCCTGCACGCCAGGCTGACTCTCTACAGCTGAGCCAACCGGCCAGGGCGGAAATTTACCATTTTAAGATCCACACAAATGGCCTGACCAGGCGGTGGCGCATTGAATAGAGCGTTGGACTGGGATGCGGGAGGACCCAGGTTCAAGAACCCGCGGTCACCAGCTTGAGCGCGGGCCCATCTGGTTTGAGCAAAAGCTCACCAGCTTGGACCCAAGGTTACTGGCTCGAGCAAGGGGGTTACTCAGTCTGCTGAAGGCCCACAGTCAAGGCATATATGAGAGAGCAATCAATGAACAACTAAGGTGTCGCAACACGCAACGAAAAACTAATGATGCTTGTCATCTCTCCGTTCCTGTCTGTCCCTGTCTATCCCTCTCTCTGACTCTGTCTCTGTAAAAAAAAAAAAAAAAAAAATCCACACAAATGATCCAGTTCTGCTCCTCATATTCAGAAAGTCAAGGACAATTTTTATGTCATTATGTCATTATAATCTCGCAGATGAGTTGAATAACCAATTGAAACCGCAGCATAAACATTACCGTTGTGTAGAACACATTTCAGACTCCGTTTAGAGCTGTCAAGAAATAGCTGCCATTCTGTTGGACTGTAAGTGGTAACACCTAGCTGGCTAAGAAGACTACTGATATCATGACAGTAAACAAAGTGTTTGTCTTCGGACAAAAAGTCCACAAAAATTTGTTCACACTTCCTGAAATGGGATACTGTAGCTCAGTGGTCCTCAACCCCTGGGCCGCGGACTGGTACTGGTCTGTGGGCCATTTGGTACTGGTCCGCAGAGAAAGAATAAGTAACTTACATTATTACCATTTTATTTATATTTAAGTCTGAACGATGTTTATTTTTAAAAAATGACCAGATTTCCTCTGTTACATCCATCTAAGACTCACTCTTGATGCTTATCTCGTAAGTTCGACAATTATATTTAAAAATACCAGTTTTTACGCCGGTCGCAAAATTTTATTTTGTGCTTTTATCCGTCCCACCCTGAAGGCCAGTCCGTGAAAATATTTTCTGACATTAAACCGGTCCGTGGCCCAAAACAGGTTGGAGACCACTGCTGTAGCTGACTGGTGAAGTACATTCTTTTCTTGAAGCCTAGAGGCGAATAACTCAGCTGCTTTCTTTGACAGGCCCAAATCTCTTACTAAGTCATTCAGTTCAGGTTGGCTAAACTGCTGAGGGGTTAACGACTGCTTGGCATCAGAAGAAGACCCTTCAGATTCTACAACCATTTCCTTTATGCATCTTATCAAAATACACTTGACCACCATGTTCACTTTCTTCATCCTTAGAAGAAATATAACCATTGAAAACTGGAACCGGGAGTGTCTCAGAGTGTGGGATAGCTCATATTGCTGAAGGAATATTAGGATATGTGATCATATGCCGTTTTTTCTTGCAGATGCCCTTTGTATGGATCAGACAGAAGTAACAGTCACTGCTGTGGTCCTTAGGTTCACGCCAAACCATGGGAATACCAAAAGGCATTCCTTTGTGGTTTCCTTTCGCCCAGTCACGAAGCATATCCTCACAATTATGACACACAATATGAAGAGCCCAATTCTTATCTTGATCGCCAAGGGGAACTTGAAAATAGGCAATATATGCACATATCACAAATGATGAAATATTGCGCCTCTGATGAAGTAAGAGCCACATATATAACAGAAGGTGTCAGGACTATACTTACATTTACGCCTACTCGAAGAAGCCATGATTGAATCTTAAAACAAAGTAAGAGGGTGTTTTTATCAGATAATAATTTTTTACATTTAAAAACAACTACAGGCCCTGGCCGGTTGGCTCAGTGGTAGAGCGTCGGCCTGGTGTGCAGGAGTCCCAGGTTCGATTCTCGGCCAGGGCACACAGGAGAGGCGCCCATCTGCTTCTCCACCCCTCCCCCTCTCCTTCCTCTCTGTCTCTCTCTTCCCCTCCTGCAGCCAAGGCTCCATTGGAGCAAAGTTGGCCCCAGCACTGAGGATGGCTCTATGGCTTCTGCCTCAGGTGCTAGAATGGCTCTGGTTGCGACAGAGCATCGCCACCTGGTGGGCATACCGAGTGGATCCCGGTGGGGCTCATGTCCCCCCCCTCTCCCCCCCTCCATTTCCAACTTCAGAAAAATACAAAAAACAAAAACAAAACAAAAAAACAACTAGAATTATGTAAAAGTGATGTTTGTAAAACATTAATTGCCTGTGGTTATGTTCAATCCAAGAGTTGTTGCCATTTAACTCCAATTTAAAAACCAATGATTGCCATTAACTGTAACAAAAAGAAATTAAAATTGCATAAAAACTAGAGCATGCACCAAAAAACGGATTTCAGATTTGGAATCAGTGATGCAGAAATATATAGAAATAGTTCTAAAACCTCATGCAACAGAAAATGAAAAAAAAAAAAATTGTTCCCCAGTGTTACCTTTATTTCCAAGATTTGTAAAAATTCAATTATTTAAATATTTCAAGATCTGTACTTACACTTTTTAATATATAAAGGGTAAGGAAACTGTGATGCTTTAAGATAGAAGAAACCAAAATATCTCATGAGATATAATTATAGCCAAATATAAGAATAAGAAATGTAGCCTCTTGATGCAGCCAAATTATTGTATTAGAAACATTTTAACTGCAGTTCTGCAGGCAGAGGAGTGGGAGGTGTTTAAAAGCTTTCTTTAAATTAACCAAGAGGATGAATTTTGAAAGAACAAAAGCAATATATAAATCTATGGACATATTACTGGGGAAGAAACACTTATGAATAAATTCCAAAAGTGAAATGTAATTGGAAAATATCTAAGTTAAAAGAAAAATATTCTGGTTTCAACTAAGTTTTTTTTTCCCCCTTTGGTTCATTTCATGTAAGAGGTTATTATTCTTTTTCCAAATGGGTATTTATTATTTTAACAGATACATAAAAGTAATTCCCATTTAAAAAAACATACTAAAAATATACAGTAACTACAAAAAGTATTCACTCTGAGAAAGATGATGAGCATGGCTATTTTCAAAATAGCAGTAAACACAAGAGGCTAACATAAAAATCATGACAAGTGTACATCTCACTTTTGACAAAAATAAGTTCTATTTTTACATTAATGGTTTATTACCAGCTTCTATATGACATCCTCCAACGTTATTTACATTTACTGTGAAACTTCTATTAAAATGTGTAACTCAAAGGCACTCAATTCAGAGGTTTTAAAGTCCTGAGCTTAAGTAGGAAATAGGATTCCCGACTAAAATGTGAACATAAATAATTCTAAGGATTAGAGAATATTAAAATATTTAAAGTATAATAGTTGGTACATAAATAATCTTATGACCCAATAATAAAGTTGTACAGAACGTCAAAGAAAAAAACCATATAATGCAAAGGAATATACCCAGAATCACATTGATTTTCTCCCTATTCCAGTTCATTTGAAAGGCTGAAGCTGATTTTTTTGCTGTTAAAATCCTAGGAAAGCTAAATTAAAAGCAAAATAAAATAGTATAAAATGATTAAGTTAAATAAAAACTTTCTTCAGTTTAGTCTCTAAAGCCACAAAAAAGCATTTAATGATTTAAAAACAACTATATATTGGAAGGATATAAGGAAGAACCATAAAGAGCAGTTGATAAAGTTAAAGGACAGCCATAAACGCATCAATTGAAAGAACATTTATAATTGGCCTTCAAGTTATTCCTCTAACATTCTTTTAGACAAATAAAAATAATTTTACAGATGGATAACTGAGGTACATTAACATTAGGTAGGATAAAAGTTTAAGCTAAAAATTAAATCTATATTTGGTTGCAGAGAAATGTGAAATTTATATATAGTGATTTTCTACTGATACTAAATTAAAAGCATGAACCAATATCTTTATAACAGAAATGGATTGACAGATACATTCTTGGCTTTAAAATGTTTTTTTAATGTATGCATAGAAATGTAATAAGGATAAGAGTAGTCTTCTGTATTATCTGTACAGTTCATAAGGCCTTTGTCTCTGTTAGTCACCTTAGATGTGAACATCATAGGGCCATTAAATTAAAGCTGGCTGAAAAAGATCCTCAGTTTTCTGAGCTTTCTGGATGATGATTATTTTCAGTTCTTTTTTCTGGTGATATATACAGGAAATTACAGCAGATATATAAAGGGAAGATCAGAAGCCTGCTGTCCAAGTTCATCACTACTTGTTCCTACAAAACAAATTTGTTGCTTTAATGACAAGTAGATAGTAATATTAAAAAAACAACAACAAACAAACAGAAAACCAAATTGTTGAATTGAATGGACTGAAGGAGATAGTATGGTGATTCAGGGCTTGTAGCTGGAGTCTGAGTTACTGCTCAAACCTCAAAACTCCCCCCCACTAGCTGTGTGACCTGGGGTAAGTCACTGACCTTGTCAACCCGTTTCCTCACTGTAAAATGGGGACAATAAGGATACCCACCTCCTAGGATTACACAAGACAATGCATATAAAAGTCTCAGCAAAGCTAGCCATATATGAAGTACTCAATAATATTATTAAAATTTTTCTATCAAGTACCTACATATTTTATGAATGGATAGAGTCCAGAAATATGTAGACTTCTCATTTGGTTTCATTTTCTGAGGGCCCTTAGGTATAGCAAATAGGATGAAGGTGGAGAGTCATTATTACCAACAATCATGGTTCCCATTCTAAGATTTCCCATTTTCTTTAATGCAGACATCTTATTTGTCTCTTGGAATATAAAGTGCCATGTAAAATCAGTTTCAGGTTCAGTTACTTCAATATACATGAGAATGCCTTAAAATCCCAAAGGAGTTGATTTTACCTGAGAGCCACAAATGTAACCATCACTCATGTTACAGATCTCTGTTTGGAACCATTTATAGAACTTGATAAACAGACTAAATCATAAGGGTAAAAGCAGTAATGAAATGATTTCTACTTCTTTAATACTTGGATACATTCTCTGCAATATGTATTAGTTTCTCCTTATATTATACATTTTGGAGCATATGCTACTAAACACTTTAAATCTAGAGTTTTAAATTTATTTATTTATTTTTTTACTGAGGCAAGTGTTTCTGGTATATATTCCTGGAATAAAGAGGGATTGAAACTGGAACATTTGCATGACTGACATAGGCTCAACTGGACATAGCTTCTCTGTTGGGGAAGCAGCAAGATCAATTTGGATCAAGAAGGCAGGGAATACTAATGTGTCACACATACACACATACATTCTCTATATTCTCCAAAACAGGGAAAGTGATTAAAATGGGTAGGATGATGGGTCAGGTGAGGCAATCACCTGGGCTGATGGGGTTAGTAGGGATAGCAGAGAAGAATGATGTCAAAGCATAGGTGGCCTTTAGATGCTTGAGTCACTGTGGCCTAGACAAAGTTTGTAGCAATAACCTGGGTGAAAGAATATTTACTAAATTGCCTTCCATCCCAGCTCTCTCTCTCTTTTTGACAGAAGACAGAGAGAGGGACAGATTTGGACAGGCAGGCATGAAGGGAGAAAGATGAGAAGCATCAATATTTTGTTGCAGCACCTTCATTGTTCATTGATTGCTATCTCATATGTGCCTTGACTGGGGGCTACAGCTGAGCGAGGGACACCTTGCTCAAGCCAGCGACCTTGGACTCAAGCCAAAGACCTTTGGGCTCAAGCCAGTTAGCCCGTACTCAAGCCAGATGAGCCTGCGCTCAAGCCAGTGACCTTGGGTTTCAAATCTTGTCCTCCATGTCCCAGTCCTACACTCTATCCATGGCGCCACTGCCTGGTCAGGCCCATCCCAGCTCTTGAATATCTCACCAGATTACTCTTTTTGCCCACCCCTTAAATTCCAGTGTTCTCTAGGTTACCACTCTGTCATATTCTCTACACAGATCTTGTAGGTTATCTCATCTAATCATTTCTAGCGCAGGCCTTTGCTTGAAACCTCCAGACTCAATGACCCACCTACCTATCAAATTTTTACCTTAATGCCCTCAAACTAAGTATACTACCTTAAACTGAATTCATCATCTTTTCATCCTTACTTTAAGTCACAATCATCTTCCTGTCTCTAACGCAAATCTCAGGAAAAGCTACTACTATAAATCAAGTTGCCTGAGTCAGAAAACCAGGAATTATACTGTCTTTCTCATCCTCATACATAATTAGGAACCAAATTCTTTCAAATGCACTGCTTTATTTCTAGAACCCATCAACATTTCTTCATCCCCATTGCTGCCCTCCTTAAATTAAGGTTCTCATCATTTCATACCTGGATTATAACAATAGCTTCTAAGTAATTTTCCTGCTTTTATTATGTATTTAATCCAAATCTAGTTAGCATAGTTCTGTAAGATGTATAATTACAAAATGTGCAAAAAATACTAGCTTTCCTATGTGTCACCAGAAACTATTAGGAAAAAAGATTCATTCATATTAGCAAAACTTGACAAAATGATTCTATACCCCATACAGAAGAATCACGAAAAGAGAAAAATGAAGGTAAGTTTGTATTAGTAGGTATTAAAATTAAATTTAAAATTAGTCTAGTTAAAACAATGTATTGTTGTCTCTACAACAAACAAATCAATAAAACATATAGTTTATAAATAAAACCAAGTATATAAATATTTAGTAAATGATAAAAATGGCATTTCAAATGCATTGATACATCTGATACACTTCAGAAATATCATAAAAATACTCAAATGTAAAAATTTATAATAGAAAAGCACAGATGATTAATATAATCCTAATTATTATAAATAAGCATCACACCAAAGGAAGAAATTATTAAATGAATAGATTGATAGATTATTTCATGAAGTTTGAGAGACAAATGACAAAATTAGAAAATTATAGCATATCCCAAATGTTATTCTTTTTTTTTTGTGTGTGTGTGTGTGGCAGAGACAGAGAGAGACAGAGAGAGTCAGAGAGAGGGACAGATAGAGACAAACAGATAGGAAGGGAGAGAGATAAGAAACATCAATTCTTCATTGCGGTTCCTTAGTTGTTCATTGATTGATTTCTCATATGTGCCTTGACTGGGGGGCAACAGCAGACCAAGTGACCCCTTGCTCAAGCCAGCGACCTTAGGCTCAAGCTGGTGAGCCTTGCTCAAACCAGGTGAGCCCAAGCTCAAGCTAGCGACCTCGGGGTCTTGAACCTGGGTCCTCCACATCCCAGTCTGACGCTCTGTCCACTGCGCCACCGCCTGGTCAGGCCCAAATGTTATTACTCTTAACATATAAAATCTATTAAAAATTAATAACAAACACCTTAATAAAGATTTAAACATAAACAATATAAATTGTCAATTTACACAAGATAATATGTCCAATGAGCATACAAAATACCTAACTATATCAGTAACCAAGGAAATGAAAATTAAATATAATTTGTTTCCACTTTTTACACTGGGGAAAGATTAGAAAGAATGATAATATACTAATGCTGGGGTCCTCTCCTGCTGGAGGGACTGTCATTTGGACAGGATTACTGGAGGGCAGTTTGGCTATTAAGAAATGTACACACTATCTGACAAGAATTCTACTTTTGGAATTTATCATTTGAAAAAATCAGAAAAATATACAAAGATGTAAGTACATTTTTTTGTTTATTATATTATTTTTTACTTTTAATTTATTGATTTGAGAGAAAGAGAAACATCCATTTGCTGTTGCATTCATTAGTTGATACTTTTTTAAAAAATTTTTTTATTTATTGGTTTTAGAGAGAAAGACAGGAACATCAACCTGTTCCTCTATGTGCCCTCACCAGGGATCGAACCAGCAACCTCTTAGCTTGGGGACAACACTCCAACCAACGGAGCTATCTGGCCAGTGCTTTTTTATAATAATGGAAAATAAAACCTCAAAAAACCCTAAAAGGAAGAATTACTTAAATTATTATAAATCCAAAATAACAAATATTATGCATAATAAAAATGATGTGTGGATATATAGTTATTAACAAGAAAAGCTATGCATAACAAAGTGGGGGAAAAATCAGGTTACAAATAGTTAACAGTAAGATCTAATTCATAAATCTCCACAGATCTCAGGAAAACGTCCAAACTCCACCCATAGCCCATCATGCCCTGGCTCTAGTCCTACTGAACTCTTCCAAATCTCTTTCAGGTCCTTGAATGACACATGTGCTCCTTTGCCTCCTCATGATTTGAGGCTTGGCTCATGTATCCATTCACTGTCAACTTTTCCAGGAGAGGTTTTTCCTAGGTTGTCTTCCCTTCTCCTACTCCCTCAATAACTACACCAGCCCCCAACCTCATAGTAAGGGTTAGAGACTTCTTTGTCAACACCACATGCTACTCTGAGCTCCTCTCCACTATGCTACTTAAACTAAGCTATATGACACAAACACCTCTTTATTTCCTCCACTCCTAGCATAGAAACTAGCATGCAGTAGGGACACAAGTGTTTGCTGAATCAACAAATCAAAAAACACTTGGAATACAACTATTATCTTGGTTTAGTGCTTTTTAAGTCTCTGGCTGCTCTGAAACATGACCATATTTTTTTGTGAAGTTCCAGGTAGAACAGTCATGTTCCGTGCAGCTCCAGAGGACAGACAGAATGCCAACAGAGGCAGATTTGAACATTCTTTACTATCTGCCACCTGAGAGAGTCCGCTCTGTCACCAGAGTTCCTACAATGTGGGAGAACCCTCTGTAAGAATGCTTTTACAGAGTTTGCGAGGCTAGAACTATCACTTCAGGGTTCCTTATACAAATTCTGATGTTCAATGACAGTCTCTCCAGTTTGAAGAAAATTGCTAATTTCTAGTAATTTATGTGAACTGTAGGCTCTAAAACCTTTAATAAAACAGTATCTCCTTTGGAATGGTGGTTAGTTTTAATAGAAAAAAACTTTGGCAATATTTTAATAGCTTTCATTTTACTTCTTGAAAATGGTTTATTTTCTCATGACATTTTGAAACTTTGACATGCATGTGAAATATAAAGAAACAAATGGCTTTCGAGCATTTGGGGACATTACAAATGTCTGTATTTTAGAAAGCCATTGGGCTAGGATAATGTTCTCTTAATATTCAGGAACTATACAGAGACATACTAGACTGTCTTCAAGGTATGTTATTAACAAATAAATAAATGCACATAGGGACACAATGGATGAAGCAATTAACATTCATAACATTTTGAAAAGGATATTTAGGATAAACAGATATTGCCCCATTAAAACTTTTCCCTGTCCCTCAAAATCAAATTGTGGGGTTTTTTTTTTTGTCTTAGTTGCACTTCTAGTAGAATGGAGTAAATTATGCAGAAGTGAACATGATACTTCCACCTTTACCTTCAAAAAAACTTTCAAGCCAATCTTTAAGTCAACTGCTAATTCTACTTAAGAACCTTACTTCTAATTAAGGAAAGAGGATTCAAAAGACAAATACTACAATGAAACAACAGAAAAGTAATCAAACATACCTGATCCTTTTCAAGTGTAAGTATTTGATAGCCAGTTGTTCTACTACATATTAATTTTCCACTACTATCAAAAGAAGCCAAACGTAATCTAGGATTAAAAAAAAACTACAAATAAAAAATAAATAAACACACAATATTTTAAACCACAGATTAATTTAAATAAGACTTCCATCACTTTAATATTTTTTGTCTTCTATATTGTTTGATAAAAGATTCTAAAGTCTTTTAAAACTATAAACTGATTCTATTTAGATTTATGAGCTTGTGCTGTTACACATATCTGAGATATAAAAATGACTTAAACTATGTACTCTTATTGATAATGTCACCCCTTTAAATGTAATTTTTAAATAAAATAAAAAAACTTAAAAATGCCATTTTTATTGTGTAGTATATACATAAAATTTATCTTTTTAACCATTTTAAAGTGTACAGTTCTTGGCATAAATACATTCACACTGTTCTCCAAACATCACCACCATCCATCTCTCAAATTTTTTAATTTGCCCTATCTGAAACTCTACTCAATAAACATGAATTTCCCAGTTCCCTTCACCTGAGCCCCTCACTACCACTATTCTACTTTCAGTCTCTGAACTTGTTTACTCTAGATACTTTGTGTGAGTGGATAGATAATACAGTACTTGTTCTTTTGTGACTGGCTTACTTCACCTAGCATAATACCCTCAAGGTTCATGTAGGTAAGTCAGGATTTCTTTCCATTTTAAGGCTGAATAATATCCCAATGTATGGATATGCTGCATTTTGTTTATATGTTCATCTGCCATGGACACTGAGTTGCTTCTGCCTTTCGGCTATTATGAAAAACGCTGTTATAAAAATGAGTGTACAAATATCTGTTCAAATCCCTTCTGCTTTCAATTTTTTTTATAAGAACCCAGAAGAAGAATTATTGGATCTTAAGGTTATTACATTTAATTTTTGAGGAAATGCCATATCATTTTCCACAAAAGACGCACCATCTTACATTCCTACCAGCAATGTGCAGGGGTCCAATTTCTCTATATCCTCATCAACACCGTTTTATTTCTGATAATAGCCATCCTACTGGGTGTGAGGTGATATCTAGGTGTGGTTTCAATTTGCATTTCCCTGATGATTATGGTGATGAGAATCTTTTCATGTGCTTATTGGCCATTTGTATGTCTTCTATGGAGAAATGTTAATTTAAGTAAGTCCTTTACCTATTTTTGACTTGCTGCTGCTGTTTTTGCTGTGGAGTTTTAGGAGTTTTCTTTATATTCTGGTTATTAACTCCTTATCAGATATATGGTTAACAAATATTTTCTCTTATTCTGTGTGTTGCCTTTTCACTGTGTTGATAATGCCCTTTGATGCACAATTTTTAATTTTGATCAAGTCTAGTTTTTCTTTTTCTTTTGCTGCCTGTGCTCTGATGTCATATTATAGAAATCACTGCCAAATCCAATGTCAAGAAGCTTTTCCCCAGTATTTTCTTCCAAGAGTTATTTTGTATTTTAGCTCTTATGTTTAGGTCTTTCCTTCATTTTCAGTTAATTTTTGGATATGGTGTAAGGTAAGTATAAATATGTGACTTAGAAAAAATCTGCTCATTAAGCTGTTGTCCAATTTGTCAGCATCCTCTCCAGAAAGTATTACCAGCTCAACTATCAGGCAAATTGGACATATTAAATCTTACAGAAAGTGAAGGAAAATAGCAGACGTGTTTTCATGGAAAAAATACCTTGCTGTATTTCCATGTTGGATCTTTTATTTGCTAGGAAGAGCAGTAAGGAACAGCTTTAGCTTCAAGCTCAGTATCAATCCTTTATCATTTATATTATAGCCTATTCTTTCTCCCTGACATGCTAGATCTAAATCTTATGATCTTGACTTTTAATACACTATAGGAATGGAGCCTTATCATTTCCTTGCATCTTCATATACACTGTATCTTTTCAAAGTTCTACTATTGTTGGTGTAAATTATCAAGGTTTCACTCATTTTTTATACTTCTTCAGGAGTGAGTTGGAACAGGGTGGAGAAATCTCAACCTACCTAAATGCTATGCTCCTTCGAGGTTGTAAACTGACAGATCCACTACATGGCTGATTCAGTGTATTGCGTTTGAAAATGATGTATCGATTGGTATAAGTTACAAGTAGGTCAAAGCCGAAGTTAAAACCTGTCCACCGCCAGCAGTACTAAGAAATACAAAAGAGAAAGATTTACTTCAGTTTATCATGCTAGCAAGTCAAAGTTCAAAATGTGTTTTCTCTAACTCATTCCAAATACTTCTCTCTCATGAGTCCATACATTTTGTCAGTGCCTTTCCCTTAAGACTTTCCACACAGAATATATCTGTGTATAGATAAAGCCTTACCATATAGATACAGTAGACAGACAGCAAAGCCAAAAAAGCAGCCTTTATAATCACTGCTCCTTAAGAGACTTTCCTCATGTCACCTCTTCATGATGTTTCATTATATCTCCATGCTCTATTCTCTAATACGGCTTTTCACTGCAACCCTAAGTAGGTAAAGCTTAGGGAACTAGGAGTCTAGATGCAGGTAGTGATAACCCATTAAAATCTATCTTGCTTTAAAAATACCCTAAAATACCTTAAGTAAGTAACCATACACAACTGAGTAATTTTAAGTACCATCACAAAGTTTACAAGTTTGTTTATTCTATTGTTTAATAATTAGAGACTATTAAGTACGATGGTGAGGTACGGTGAAGTAAAGTTGGGGCTTTAACTGTTTGCTTGACACTCTGAATTATACCACTAATTCAATCCACCAATATTTATTGAGCACATTATTATGTGCCAGGTACTTCTCTATGCATTGAAGAAATAGCAGCAAAGTTTCTGCCCTAGTAGAATGTATATTTTAGTATGTTTATATGTTTGTGTGGAAGGAGATGATGAATAGAATGGAATGGCAGAGAAGGGGACAGAACAAAATGTCAAGAGAGAACAGGGTGAGGGGAGCTTGTAGTTGGGGAGCCTGCTGGTAAGTCTCCCTAAGGAGATGCTAGGTAAGTGGAGTTGTGAGTCAACCAAGTAGGCAAGATAGCTATCTAGGGAAAGAGTGACTTAAAGAGAACAAGTCCAAAGCTCTGGAGGGAAATATACCCTTGGCCTAGCTGAGGAATAGCACGAACAGCTATGTGGCTAGGCTAATAGCTGAGGGGGACAGAAGCTGGAGATGACTTCAGAGAGTCAGTTAGGGGCCAAAAATGTAAGGTCTACTAGTTCACAATAAGGAACCGACTGGATTTCTTCTAAATGTGGTATGAGGCTAATGGGAAGTTTTAGGAAAGGAAGAAACACGACCTAACTTGCACTTTAAAAAGATGACTTTGGCTGTTAAATGGAAAATAGAATATAGAGGAACACAGTAAAAACAGGGAGAGCAGTTATGAGGCTACCACAACAGCCCAGGCAAGCGGTAACAGTGGCTTGGACTTGGGTGGTACTAGTAGACATGTGAAGGATATATTTTGAAGGTAGAACCTGGAGGAATTTCTTATGGATACCAGGTGTGGTGTGAAAGAAGAATTCAAAGTTTGGAGCTTATGCACTATGAATAGAAGAACCAATTATAGGTTGAAGAATATTTGGGGAGGAGAAAATTTGGGGATGAAAATCAAAGAGTTCAGCTTGGGATTCTTGAAATATTTGAGATGCATTTAGGATTCTAGAAAAGATGTCAAGTGAGTAGCTGGACAGCTGAATCAGGAGTTAGAAGTCATCAGTGTAAAGTGAAGGGACAAGGTGAGATCACTTAGGCGTGAGCATAGATAGGAAAAAAGTCAAAGCACTGAGCCTTCAGTCACACCAACATTTGTAAAGAGAGAGAAGGATATAGCAAAGACTCAGAAGGAGCAGCCAAAGCAGTAGGAAGAAAATCAGCAAAGTATGCAGTCCTGGAAGTTCAATGTAGAATATTCCCAAGAAGGAGTGAGTAAACAAATGTGTTACACTGCCAAGAGCTTTCTGAAGACTAAAAACTACTAGTTTTGGTAATGTGGAAATCATTAGTGACAAAGGCACAGCAGCCTCACTGGAGTTTATTGGAGTAAATGAATTGGAGTAGATTCAAGAGAGCATCAAAAAACAGGCAGTTCAGACAACAAACAGTCAACTTTTTTCAGAGGGGTACGGAGAAGTGGAGTGGTAACTAGAGGGGGATGTGGGGTCCAGATATGGTTTACGAAGGGTGGTGCTGCAGCATGTTATATGCTAACTGATAAAGAGTCAGTAGAAGAGAAAAACTGATGACACAGGAGAAGGAGGTGATACCTGTAGGAACAAAGCTTTTGAATAAGAAGGAAGGGATGGAGCCCAGGAGGGGATGGACTACGATAAACGCAGGTGGTTCATCTATTCCAGGGGTCCTCAAACTACGGCCCCCTGAGGCCATTTATCTGGCCCCCGCTGCACTTCTGGAAGGGGCACCTCTTTCATTGGTGGTCAGTGAGAAGAGCATAGTTCCCATTGAAATACTCGTCAGTTTGTTGATTTAAATTTACTTGTTCTTTATTTTAAATATTGTATTTGTTCCTGTTTTGTTTTTTTACTTTAAAATAAGATATGTGCAGTGTGCATAGGGACTTGTTCATAGTTTTTTTTTATAATCCGGCACTCCAACAGTCTGAGGGACAGTGAACTGGCCCCCTGTGTAAAAAGTTTGGGGACCCCTGATCTATTCTAATAGGAGGGAAAGCACGGTTCATATCTACAGATGCAGCTAGAGTGGTAGAATTATTGGTAGGAGGATGTAGAGATTCTCTTCCTCGATTTTATTTTCCAAATGAATAAAGAGGCAAGGCCATTAGTAAGAGTGAGGGTAGTAGCACCACCCTTTTGAGAAGGGATAAGAGGTACTCAAAGAGTTGGAAGATAAATTCACTAGGGAAATTTAGAAGGATCACTATGCAACACTAAAGCCCTGCTTGACATTTACATTTACACCTGCGAGGGTGTGGTGTTTTTCTTTAATCACATTCATCTGTTTGGAAGCCAGCATGGCATCGAGTATATGGAAAGTGGGGATGTAACAAGAATTGGAGTTTAACAAGGTGAATTTGACAGAGGGACATTAAGATTACAAGCCAAGGGTCCAATTTTAAGATGGAACATAAAATGTAAGTCAAGTCAAGAAAGAATTAGGGATGTGGTGAGAGGGTGATGGTAAAAAGGTAAGAACAATACATCCCAGTAGAGATAAAAATAAATTGTTGGGAGTCAGGTACTCAAGGGAGAGTTCCAGAAAGATAATAGGAGGAAATTTAAAAATAGTATGCTTGAAATGGAGATTTTTGAAGGGAGTCAAGTTTTTCAAAATATAGTTCATGGCTCATCGTGGATTGTAAAATCAATTTAATGATTCACAATCAGCTTTAAAAATAATCAAATAGAAAATAGGATCTTTGTATCACCCTGTTAAATTTAATTTTCTAAATAAAATAAAATAAAAAAGAAAATAGGATCTTTGGACACAGCAGCAGTATTGCTCCATAGTACATTTTTTTTCATTTATATACATTTATATTGGGTGGTAATGAAAAATGTAATTCTTGATGTGGGTAGCAATTAAAGGGTTTTGAATGTCTTTAATTTAGGTAATTGTAAAACAGAATCACTTTTAAGACTATGTCACAGGTCTCATATAAATGTTTATTTATCTTAATTTCTGCATTGCAGAGGAATCCTCTTACATCTTTTATCTGGACCCAAAAAGTTCAACACTCCGATGCCAGGCCGAATAATCTTAATCACCACTGAATAACTTCTTGTCCAGATCATGCTACAGAAACTAGATCATAAAAGCTCTTCTGAGGTATGAAAGGTGTCATAATTATAATTGAAAATGTATTTGCACTAATAGCTGAACAGTTTGTATAATTATTAAGAATCACGACCCATACTTACTTCACCATCTTTGGTAAGTTTTCTACCACATCTCATGCTATTTGCTTCTAGTTCTTCTTTATTGATTTCTTGAGGCCTACAAATATACATAAAACAAAATCTCATAGGAAATAGGCAACTGATTGAAAAAAGAATTGTCAGTTAAAAAGAACAGAAAAACTTGCTACTAAATTTAAAAAACAAACACTTTTTGGTGTAGATAAAAATAAGAATGCATTGATTAAATCTAGTCCTCACTTTAGTAGTACTGCAGGAGAAAGCAAGTGTCCAAATCTGTGGACACTACTTATTCTAGCTTAGTCCTTAGGCGAGACTCTATATTGAACTCAGTAAAGATACAGACAAAAAAATATTTTAAAAATGAAAAACTTCCAAGTTTTTCCAACATTTACAAACTAAATATTAAAAAATAGAATGATTTATAAAGTATTTCATTCATTAAAAATGTTTCAAATGGAATTCAATCTGAATTCCATTAAAGAATTAACTTTCGCTTGACCAGGCAGTGGCGCAGTGGATAAAGCGTCGATCTGGGATGCTGAGGACCAAGGTTCAAAATCCCGAGGTTGCTGGCTTGAGCAAGGGGTCATATACTCCTACTGTAGCCCCCCAGTCAAGGTACATATGAGAAAGCAATCAGTGAATGACTAAGGTGCCGCAACTATGAGCTGATGCTTCTCATCTTTTCCTTCCTGTTTGTCCTTGTTTCTCTCTCTCTCTCTCAAAAAAAATTAACTTTCATTTTTAGTTTTTATTATTTGTTTCAACAATCTTATTGTTTGTGCAAGATAAATATGCTGTGAATATGTTTTGGAAAAAGATGGGATATAAATGAAATAAAGTAGAACTAAGAACCCTGGATAATCTCATAACACTGGGGAACAAAATTTTTGTTGCATCCACAAAAACACTTTTCTTGCCTAATTCGAGTGCGCTGATCTCAAATCTGACATTAGTTTTTCTCTGTAAGCTACAGTTTTTTTGCAATTTAAGATTTTATATTTTCATCTTATTGTAAAATTTTCAACATTTAGTTTAGCATAATGAAGTAGAATGTCTTCTTGGGCATCATCTTTGTGAAAATAATAATTTATATAATGCAGTAAATACACTAATATACTAAAAGATATAATTGCATCAGAATTTGTCTACAATTTCAAAATCGAACATATTAAAACACTTATTTTAATCATAAAATTTGCGCAGAACTTATTTAAATTCTATTCAGGCAAAAATTTGCGTTTGTAGCTCTTGCGTTTGTATACTTGTTAAGGACAATCTTGTTTGATGCTCTAGCAGTAGTCTGCTCATAACTAACAGCTCCAAGATTTTCGGGAAACTTATCAAGATGACTGTTCAGGAAGTGAATCTTAACGCTCATGTTACATCCAATGTTGTGGAAAGCCAACAGCGTCCTTTGAACCAGAAGTTTATAGTTTTCTGCTTTTTTGTTGCCAAGGAAGTTCTTTGTAACTGCCACAAAAGACTGCCATGCTGCTTTCTCCTCCTTATTCATCTTCCTGGCAAATTCTTCATCATGTATGAGGGTTCGAATTTGAGGTCCATTGAATACACCTGTTTTTATCTTCTCAAAAGACAAGGCAGGAAAAGCAGAAATAATATAACTATAGGTTCATTCACAATATTTTGCATCCCTACTTCCAGAGCTTCACGTTTCAGCTACTCCTTCTGTGTTCAGTGTTTCTCCCAAGCTCGGCTGTCTCACAAACATATCAATAGAAAGCAAGGATACTTCGTGAAATCTCTCTGTTGTCCTAGCAGGAAATTTACCATTTTAAGATCCACACAAATGATCCAGTTATGCTCCTCATACTTCAGAATGTCGAGGACAATTTTTATGTCATAATCTCACAGATAAGTTGAATAACCAATTGGAACCGCAGCATAAACATTACCGATGTGTAGGAGAACACATTTCAGACTCTGTTTAGAGCTGTCAAGAAATAGCTGCCATTCTGTTGGACTGTAAGTGGTAACACCTAGCTGGCTGAGAAGACTACTGATATCATGACATTAAACAAAGTGTTTGTCTTTGGAAAAAAAGTCCACAAAAATTTGTTCACGCTTCCTGAAATGGGATACTTTAGCTGACCGGTAAAGTATATTCTTTTCTTGAAGCCTAGAGGCGAATAACTCAGCTGCTTTCTTTGACAGGCCCAAATCTCTTACTAAGTCATTCAATTTGGGTTGGCTAAACTGCTGAGGGGTTAATGACTGCTTGGCATCAGAAGAAGACCCTTCAGATTCTACAACCATTTCCTCATGCATCTTATCAAAATATATTTGATCACCATGTTCACTTTCTTTGTCTTTAGAAGAAATAAAACCATTGAAAACTGGAACTGGGAATGTCTCAGAGTGTGGGATAGGTCGTATTGCTGAAGGGATATTAGGATATGCGATCATATGCCGTTTTTTCTTGCCAATGCCCTTTGTATGGATCAGACAGAAGTAACAGTCACTGCTGTGGTCCTTAGGTTCACGCCAAACCATGGAAATACCAAAAGGCATTCCTTTGTGTTTACCTTTTGTCTAGTCACGAAGCATTTCCTCACAATTATGACACATAATATGAGGAGCCCAATTCTTGTCTTGATCGCCAAGGGGAACTTGAAAATAGGCAATATATGCATGTGTCACAAATGATGAAATACTGCGCCTTTGACGCTGAAGTGTGTAACAGCCACATATATAACAGAAGGTGTCAGGACTATTCTTACATTTATGCCTACTCGAAGAAGCCATGATTGAATCTTAAAACAAAATAAGAGGGTGTTTTTATCAGATAATAATTTTTTACATTTAAAAACAACTAAAATTATGTAAATGTGATGTTTGTAAAACATTAATTGCCTAGTGGTTATGTTCAATCCAAGAGTCATTGCCCTTTAACTCCAATTTAAAAACCAATGCATGCCATTATCTGTAACAAAGAGAAATTAAAATTGCATAAAAACTAGAGCAACACCAAAAAACAGATTTCAGATTTGGAATCAGCGATGCAGAAATATATAGAAACAGTTCAAAACCTCATGCAACAGAAAATGAAAAAAAAAATGTTCCCCAGTGTAATCATTATCATGAGTTCATATAACACTTTCATACACTTACTGTTATGATACAAACATAACTAGGCCATTATTTTAGAAAGTCCTTTGGAATATAAAAATGGGTTAAAAGGAATTGGGAGTAAAAAAATATTTTAACGCCTCTTCTTTTTTTTTTTTTGTATTTTTCTGAAGCTGGAAACAGGAAGAGACAGACAGACAGACTCCCGCATGCGCCCCACCGGGATCCACCTGGCACGCCCACCAGGGGGCGACGCTCTATCCACCAGGGGGCGATGCTCTGCCCCTCCGGGGCATCGCTCTGTCGTGACCAGAGCCACTCTAGCGCCTGGGGCAGAGGCCAAGGAGCCATCCCCAGCGCCCGGGCCATCTTTGCTCCAATGGAGCCTTGGCTGCGGGAGGGGAAGAGAGACAGAGAGGAAGGAGAGGGGGAGGGGTGGAGAAGCAGATGGGCGCTTCTCCTGTGTGCCCTGGCCGGGAATCGAACCCGGGACTTCTGCACACCAGGCCGACGCTCTACCACTGAGCCAACCGGCCAGGGCTTAACACCTCTTCTATCTACTCAAAGATGGATTGTCTGTTCACTCTTCCCCTATCAAGGAGCTAATATAAATCTCAAATAATAAATGTGTTAAGTACTTCTGTAGACTGCAAAGCACTATGAATTCAAAGAAGAGAGAATTTTCCTTCCCATATTTTGTAAGGGGTCATATGCTTTTGCATAAGGCATTTGTAACTAGATGAAGTTAATTCATTTTAGACTCAAAAGTCTTCAAAAGCCTGACCTGTGGTGGAGCAGTGGATAATGCGTCGACCTGGAAATGCTGAGGTCGCAGGTTCGAAACCCTGGGCTTGCCTGGTCAAGGCACATATGGGAGTTGATGCTTCCAGCTCCTCCCCCTTTCTCTCTCTCTGTCTCTCTCTCTCTCCCTCTCTCTCTCCTCTCTAAAAATGAATAAAGAAAAAAAGAAAAAAAAAGATAAAAAAAAAAGTCTTCAAAAAACCTATTAATCAGAATTTGACAATACTACCACAAAAAAGAAAATTAATTTACCTATACATAGTATGAAAATCATGTTTTATGAAAGCATTATTCTAAGTAATATTTCCATATGTTGAAAATCGTAATATAATACTAGGTGAAACAAAGTATATAAATTACTCAATTTTATTAATATAGCCAATGACAATTCAAATATTCCATTATAGTAATTAACCAGAAAAATATTTACAAGATTGATGTTATAGAAATAGAAGAATTAAAGTTGATTACATGATCTTTGCTCTACTTTAATAGCTCTTGATTTTTCAATACTGTTACTTATTTTTCAATATAATAAATGCACTTAAAAATATATACCAGAAGTTTTCTTTTCCCTAATGAACAATGATACAATGTAACATACTCACCCCACCTCACTGTCTTGTTCTGCCCTGAGCATAGCAAGCCACTGCTGTTTATACACAGAAGACAGCCATCCTAAAATGTAAAAAAAAAATAAGAAAAATAATAAAAAACATGGAAGGATGTAAAAGTTTTAAAGAATTTAAAGTTCATAAAATTGTTACTACTTTAAAATTCAAGACTAGAATAAGTCATTAGTAAAGCTGGTAGATTATATTTTATAAATATGCTATAATAATAAGGCTTAAGATTTGAAGTATAGTAAGTACTACCTTGCTTTGCCTTAGGGTAGATTCTACTTAGATTAGATATATTTAAATTAGAATTTGAATCTTTAGTAAAAAAGTATATTCTTGGATTTAATAATTTCCTTTTCATAACTCATAATAACTTTTATTTGTGAGAAACAGTCTAAAGCAATATTTTCAGTTTTTACAAACTTTTTAACAAAAACTGATGGACTATTCATCTAAAATTGATAACTAATTAATGGAAAATAAACCATCTTTAAATTATCAGATGAATCATGCACACCAAAGTAATAATTTTGGCACATTAGACTTAGATAACTATTAGTAAAAATAAAATATTCTAACTTAAATTAATCTACATGGAATAAAAAATGATATTTTCCTTCAATAATAAGCACAGTTTCCCCCACAAAACAAGTCTATGTTGAAATTTTATTTATTTATTTTTTTTCCGAGATTAGAAGTGGGGAGGCAGTAAGAAAGACTCCCGCATGTGCCTGACCCAGATCCACCGGGCATGCCCACCAGGGGGTGATGCTCTATCCCTCTGGGGCATTGCTCCACCCATCTGGGGCTTTGCTTCGTTGTGGATGGAGCCATTCTAGCACCTGAGGTGGAGGCCATGGAGCGGTCCTCAGAGCCTGGGCCAACTTTGCGCCAATGAAGCTTTGGCTGTGGGAGAGGGGGAATAGTGGAGAAGCAGATGTGTGCCCTGGCCGGGAATTGAACCCAGGACTTCCACATGCCTGGCTGATGCTCTACTGCTAAGCCAACCAGCCAGGGTGAAATTTTTATTTTTTTAGATAAAACATAGATATATTAAAAATAGAAGTTGAATTGGTTTAACACCATATTTATTCTTCTGCTCTTATTTATTCCCAACCAAAAGGATAGTTTTCCATTTTTTAAATTCTCAATCTCTACCTAGAATAAAGGAAGGGGGAAACTCTAGTGTGATTAAAATCTGGATTTTCACTTTATAAGACCAATAAAGGTATCCAGATGACTTGCACTGATTTGATACTTTTCCATAAACCTCTCTATAAATACATTTTTGAATGCTTCTTTCCTCAAATATTATTCTTGCTGCTTTAAGGAATAACTGCTAAATATCTAGACCACAGACAATTTGTATTCAATAGATAAAGACTTAGCAGCAAAGTTTATGGAGTTCAGTATACACACACACATATTGTGTATCTTATTTGTAGTGTATTCAGATTTAAATTTTCTGTTCTATATTTTATTTTATTTTTTAAAATATTTTATTTATTGATTTTTTTAGAGAGAGAGGAGTGAGAGAGAGAGACAGAGAGAGAGAGAAGGGGGAGGAGCAGGAAGCATCAACTCACATATGTGCCTTGACCAGGCAAGCCCAAGGTTTCGAACCGGCGACCTCATTGTTCCAGGTCGATGCTTTATCCCACTGCGCCACCACAGGTCTATATTTTATTTTAAAGGTTCATCTTTTCCCATAAAAATGATTTCTTTATTCAATAATAGATATGCATGCAGTTTGATATTCACTGATCTAGAGACAGACTATGGCTTTTTTCACTTATAAAATGGAATGAAGGGTTTACACATATATATTCTCCAATATGATGTAAGATATATCTTACATTATATTGAAAATATTTTTTTTTATTTAATTTTTTTTTAATTTTTTAATTTTTTTTACAGAGACAGAGAGAGTCAGAGAGAGAGAGATAGGGACAGACAGACGGGAACGGAGAGAGATGAGAAGTATCAATCATCAGTTTTTTGTTGTGACACCTAGTTGTTCATTGATTGCTTTCTCATATGTGCCTTGACCATGGGCCTTCAGCAGACCGAGTAACCCCTTGCTCGAGCCAGCGACCTTGGGTCCAAGCTAGTGAGCTTTGCTCAAACCAGATGAGCTCGTGCTCAAGCTGGCGACCTCAGGGTCTCGAACCTGGGTCTTCCGCATCCCAGTCCGATGCTCTATCCACTGCGCCACCACCTGGTCAGGCAATATTGAAAATATCTTAAAAGTTAAGTTTAAACATTTAAATAATCTCCTTTAAAACCAAAAGCATTTTAACAAGTTAAAAACATGGGTACATATTTTGTCCCTCCTTTCTTGTCTTAATCTAAAAAAGCAAAATGTTGTACTAGAAATCTTTCTGATCATTGCTGTTTCATCCAGTAGCAGCAGTCCAAATTAAATCAACAGAACACTAGTTCAAATGTAATGCTGACAACATATATATATGAATCTCTGATAAAATGAGTTTGGGAACATGAGATGAAAATAAATGAAACCTAATCCTTTATGCCGAATTTTTAATATAATTATACACAGTCATATCTCCAAAAGGCAGATACACTAGGCAAAGTTTGCCAGAATTCTTTTTGGCAGAGTTTAGTGTTCAGTGGAAAGATTATGAAAAGATGCCATCAAGAAACTTCCACTTAGTGAAAACGAATTTAAGCACTTATTTTAAACTTTATCGGACCAAAGTCCAAAACAAAAACTCATAGTGGGCACATCAAGGTGGTATTTGACAGTTCCATGTACCAGTAGTTTCAGACCTAGTCTACAGCAGTTTTGTAAGCACAGTATTTTTTTTTTAATTTTTTTTTTATTTTTTTGCATTTTTCTGAAGCTGGAAACGGGGAGAGACAGTCAGACAGACTCCCGCATGCGCCCGACCGGGATCCACCCAGCGCGCCCACCAGGGGGCGACGCTCTGCCCACCAGGGCGATGCTCTGTACATCCTGGGCGTCGCTATGTTGCGACCAGAGCCACTCTAGTGCCTGAGGCAGAGGCCACAGAGCCATCCCCAGCGTCCGGGCAATCTTTGCTCCAATGGAGCCTTGGCTGCGGGAGGGGAAGAGAGAGGGGGAGGGGTGGAGAAGCAGATGGGCGCTTCTCCTGTGTGCCCTGGCTGGGAATCGAACCCGGGACTTCTGCACGCCAGGCCAACGCTCTACCACTGAGCCAACCGGCCAGGGTGTAAGCACAGTATTTTTCTAATGAAATAAATAAGTCAGAATGATTTTATTTATACTATTTCCCTTGTCTTAGACAAACAATATTGGGAAGAGGACCTCTAAAAACATACTATCTGAAAATCGAATGTCTTAGATTTATAAATTTAAAAGAACAAACAAAAAGATATGTTCCTAACTTGCCTAGTATTTTATTGTTTAAGTGAAAAATAAAAGTATATTTTCAGGTATATACACAGACAAAAATCTACTTATAACCAAAAGCTTATAGCAAAAAACACATGTAACACATAAGACGAAGTAGATCATGAAGGTGAAGGAGAAAAAGTTTATATAATAAAAAATTCCTATATGGATAAGTAATAATATTTTGTACAGAACATTTAGGTATAAAGTATTAGTAAAAAAATAAGAAAAAGTTTGGTTAAAAGATAGTCCTGTATATAACCTAAATATATAGTTCCAAAAGATGACAAATTTAGTGTACAGAAAATTCAAAGCTATTTTCTGAATAATATTACATAGATTTATATACCTTTTCATTTTAAACACTTTACCAGAACTCATACTGCTTTAACAATTACTTTTTAACAATTAACTTTTTAACTTACAAAAATATTAAACATTAGATTTCCCCATTATTCCTAAAACAGTAATTCCTGATATAGAGTTACAAGATAGCTATTTTCTTGCCCAAAATGCAAAATAAGGGACCATATATCTACTTTTATTACTTTGTTATCAAAAGCCAAAAAATTAATTAGAATATTCAAAAGAATGATATTCAAAGTTATTGAATCACCACTGGTCAAGTTTCTACAACTGGAGATACAAACTTGAAGAGAATAACAAAGAATTCTTTTAAGTAATCAGTGAGATGTAATGAAAATGAAATGGGCTTTAGAAGAAGAATTGGGGTTACATTTGAGCTCTGCTTCTCATCAGCTGTATGACAGAACATTTATACATCTCTTCATCTAAAAAATGGGGACAACTGCCTTGATAAATTTCAAAGACTATGTTACATAATAGATGTTAAATGCATATTCTGACATATTACCTGGAAAAATGAAGAATCCACACATATTTATTTACTTTCCCTTTCCCTTTAAAGTTTGTAGGTTAGGAGCTAGAACCCAAACTTATTTGATAGAGTAGATGCACTATTAGTCCATTTGTAAGTTAATATATTGTTTTAGAAAATTTTAGTTCATACTAACTGAATGCCTACAACTTGTCAAACACTATATACCATGTACTGGAGAGAAAAAGATGAAAACATATGGCCTTCAGGGTCCAACAAGGACACAGATACATTCTGTGCTACAGTAATCTAGCAAGAGATGACAATGTCTTAAATAATGGAGTGGTGGTAGGCAACAGAAGATGATTTTGAAAAATATCTACAGAGCAGTGAATGGATTTGGAGAAAGAGTTTACGAGGAATACAGAATGACTTCCAGGATTTTGCCTTTTTTGTGAGGCTGGGTTATTAATGATGTTGATTACTGATACAGGAAACACAGGAAGAAAAGTGACAGCAGAGATTGGGGCTATCAGGGAAAGATAAGTATTGTTTTGAACAGATGAACTGAAGCAATTTGTAGATAGCTAGCCAGCAGTTGGATATCCAAGAAGAAACTCAGGGGAGAGGTCAGAACTATAATCTTAATCATATGAATGAAGGAGATCACTCTGGGACACTATATAGAATGAAAAGATCAATTTTCATTTCAATTGCCTGATTGCTTCATATTTATATAGAAAGCAGGAGTTTCCATGCTGACAGTGAGGTGACTGGTTAGGAGGCTTGAACACAGGAGCAGAGGTGGAGTCCCAAGGTCCACCCTTCATGGTAAAATGTGGGTTTGCAATGGCACCAGTACAAAGCGGTAGAATGCTCTGCAGCAGTACTCAGCACAGAGCAGAGGGTAAAGAACAAAGAAAGTTTAATTTAGTTTTAGGATTTTCCAAATAAAGAACAAAGAGTTGAAGGCAACTGTGACTGAGAGTGACTCAACTGACCTATAATAAAATCTAGGGCTGAAAACAGCAGGAGAGGGTTGAAAGACTGGTAGAAAGTGAAGGGCTTACAAATCACATAACAATGTAAAGGGAGTGAAGCTATGAACACAGAGCCTGCAATCTACCATATTTCTGATGCCAAATTTTGGTTTACAAGGTTCATGGTGTTTCCATGGGTGGCGAGTGCCTAATGTTTAGCAAACATAAATATTACTGGAATTGAGGTCAAATTACTAGGGAGCTAGGGTATTAGATGGAATGATCATATAAACACATTATGTGACTATACAGGAGTAGAGAAGTAGACAGTAAATCAAGCGTCCAAGTTTTATTATTCTTTTCTATGATATATATTACTATTATAAGCAGACAGATATTGCTTAAAATCATAATTTCATCATCTTCTCTTACCTGAAGGTACTAGAGAATCTTGTTCAATAATTCTTGCGGAGGCCAAATCGCTGATAATGTACTGTAACCTTAAATGTCTGAATACCGACACAAATGGTTTTCCTTGCTCAGTTTCAAGGAAGCTTATACCTTCAAAGTCTGTAAAAAACAATTTCAATTAGATAGCTATTTTTTCAAATCTACTAATTTACATTTTTCTTAAATGTTTTCATGAGTTCGGGGATACCCCCCCAACACACACACCTATTAGAATACAAACAAGCTAGATTCAATATTTTCAAGGATTTTATAAACCTCAGGTGTGTGGATAAAAACTTGGAGAAATTTAGAAAAAAGCCCCAGGAAATTAACTTTTGTCCTAAGTAGACCTTTGGTATAATTCAGCTGTATACTTTTTGGGGTTTAGAGATAACACTGCAGCAAGGTCGGGAAAAAATGCTTGAGAATGATAGTTAATATTATGGTATTTCTCCAGGCTACCCTCTCCAAGGCACTGAAAGCTCCAGTAGGACTCCAGAGCCCAATGCCTCACTCAGGGGTCTTCAAAAGATACACAGGTCATGAAATGTCTCTGGGATTCTTTTAACTTATGCTTTAGCTACACGTGATAAACACTAGTTAACTTATTCTCTATTCAAAAACAAAATAAGATATAATGACATTGGGCCCTGGACAGTTGGCTCAGTGGTAGGGCATCAACCCGGCATGTAGATGTCCTGGGTTCAATTGCTGGCCAGGGCACACAGGAGAAGAGACCATCTGCTTCTCCCCACTTCCCCCTCTCCCTTCTATCTCTCTCTCTCTCTCTCTCTCTCTCTCTTCCCCTCTCACAGTCATGGCTCAACTGGAGCAAGTTGGCCCAGGTGCTGAGGATGGTACCATGGCCTCGCCTCAGGTGTTAAAATCACTCCAGTTGCAATGGAGCAACGGCCCCAAATGGGCAGAGCATCGTCCCCTAGTGGGCTTGCAGGGTGGATCCCAGTAGGGCACATGCGGGAGTCTGTCTCTCTGCCTCCCCACTTCTCACTTAAAAAAAAAAAAAAGATATAATGAAATTATAGCCATGGATCTGACATGTAGGTAGTATTTATTGTTAAAATAATTTAAATTTAAGAACCTGGCTGGTTTGCTCAATGGATAGTGTCAGCCTGTGTGTGGACGTCCCGGGTTTAATCCCCAGTAGAGCACACATGTGAAGCCATCATCTACTTCTCTTCCCCTCCCTGTCCCCCTTCTCTCCCTCTTCTCCTCTTGCAGCCAGTGGCTCGACTGGTTTGAGCGCTGGCCCCGGGCACCAAGGATAGGTCAGTTGGTCTGAGCGTCAGCCTCAAGTGCCAAGGATAGCTTGATTGATTCGAACATCAGCCCCAGATGGGTTGCCAGGTGGATCCCGGTTTGGATTGAATATAGGAGTCTGTCTATCTCCCCTCTTCTCATTTAAAATAAATTAATAAATTTTTAAAAATAAAAATAAACTGTACACTTCTACACTACAAAGGCTGGGTTGGAGACCCTAATGTGAGAAAACCAGAAGTGGACTACTGCTTCTTATTCTGGTTTCTGTCACTTTGGCTACAGAATAATTTCTCTTCTGATGGACTGCTGTGGTTAATCCATCTGGAGCTCAAATAAGGGTAAGTTTTTATGCAACATTTACCTAACATCTACTGTTTCTATTGAGCCCTTCATCTTTCTAGCTTCTCCACCCTCCTTATCTCTTTCAGTTTTTATATCTCTCCCCGTTTTAATTTTCTCCGATAATTTCTCTGATCCCTCTTTTTTTTTTTTTTTTTTTTATATAGTTTTCTGAAGTAAGAAACCAGGAGGCAGAGAGACAGACTCCCGCATACGCTTGACTGGGACCCACCCAGCATGCCCACGAGGGGGTGATGCTCTGCCCATCTGGGGCATTGCTCCGTGGCAACTGGAACCATTCTAGCGCTTGAAGCAGAGGCCATGAAGCCATCCTCAGCACCTGGGGCCAACTTTGCTCCAATGGTGCTGAGGGAGGGGAAGGGAGAGATAAAGGAGAGGGGGAGGGATGGAGAAGCAGATGGGCGCTTCTCCTGTGTTCCCTGGCCGGGAATCGAACTTCCACACACTAGCCGATGCTCTACCACTGAGTCAACTGGCCAGGGTTCTTCTCTGATCCCTCTTTAATTACTATAATATAGTACTAAAGATTTAAGATAAAAGTTTAGTATTTTGGTCTATAAGTATATCAAGTTAGGTTTTATTGGTATCGTCCTTTAGACATTTTTGGTTCATGAGCTTGATAAATTATCATTTATCTGGCTTTAAGCTAGAAAATCTCAATACAAAAAATAATTCTACAAAATTGATTTAAACAAGACACAAAGAGCACTAAATTTTAAAATTAAAAACTTCTATTCATTAAAGATAACCTACAAACTAGAAGATAGAGCAACACATATTTATGACAAAGAACTGATTTCAAGAATATATAAAGAGGCCCTGGCCAATTGGTTCAGCGGTAGAGTGTCAGCCCAATGTGTGGAAGTCCCGGGTTTGGTTCCCAGTCAGGGCACACAAGAGAAGCGTCCATCTGCTTTTCCACCCATCCCCCTCTCCTTCCTCTCTATCTCTCTCTTCCCCTCCTGCAGCCAGGGTTCCACTAGAGCAAAGTTGGTCCAGGCGCTGAGGATAGCTCCATGGCCTCTGCCTCAGGCGCTAGAATGGCTCCAGCCAAGACGGAGCAGTGCCCAGATGGGCAGAGCATCACCCCCTGGTGGGCATGCCGGGTAGATCCTGGTCAGGCGCATGCAGGAGTCTATCTGACTGCCTCCCAGCTTCTAACTTCGGAAAAATACAAAAAAAAGCGTATAAATATATATATTGTAAATATATATAGAAAGAATGCCTACAAATCATTAAGAAAAGAATACAATATTAAAATAGGAAAATGGCCTGAACAGGTATTTCACAGAAAAGAAAGCATGGCCAATAAACACATAAAGAGCTCTTCAATCTCTCTGTTTTAAGGAAATGAAAATCAAGTCCACAATATTATATAGTTCAGTAACAACTAAAAAAATGATACAGTGTCCTGGGGTGTGCTGGAGCTGGCTCTACTGGCTCACAGGAGCAGATGGTCTGCATTTTTTCCCAATTCCACATGCAAGGATATTATGTTGGTAGCTTGAAATCAGCCATGTTGGGGAAATTGTAAAATGAAAATTTAAAAAGTACTAGAAATTAGGGATTATTTTTTCAGAAGTCAGTTTACCAGTATACCACTACATGATGTATGTGAAGATATACATACACATGCAATAACAATTTTTTAAAGCAAAGGAATAATAAACCCAAAATCCAAGACAGTAGTTGCAGAAAGTCAAACAAACACAACAGGAATAAAGCACATACGCAGACTGCAGTTTTTAATGTTCTACTTGAGGATTAATATTTGGAGGTTTGCTTTATTATTAAAAATAAACAAAAAAGATGGCCGTGCATGGACCAAAAATGACAGGAAACTAAGAAAATCATGAACTAAGGATTAAAAGTTATCTACTTTCTTTCACCTGAGGGCCATTAAGTTTTTTTTCTGTATATGTTTTAGCAAAGTAAAAAATATACTGCATGCTCTACCTCTGTCCAGATAAGAAAGATTGTAAGGCAGTTGATCTTAACCCACTCTAGATCAGTCTCCTCTGGCAATCTGATGAATGGTATGGAAAACCCTCCCCCAATACAATACACACAGACAAAATTGCATCCACTTTCAGGGGTTAAAGACAGAAGCCTGTCCATGGGCCCCCCATGTTAAGAATTGATGCCTAATAATACAAGGTTTAATTTGTTAGGGAAAATTCCACATGATCAAACAAAAGACAAATTTCATCACCAACATCTGTTGGTGATAAAATGAGAAAAACAATAGTTTGGGGCATCAAAACATGGTTCAAGGAATAATAATTCAGTTAATACTAAGCAAGGAATTTTTCTTACCCAGTATCAATTTTCTCAGTGGAAATGAGGGGTTGAATTAGAAAATTACTAACATCTTCTCTAGCATTAAAGCTTTCTAGTTCTGTAATGATTTTAATTGCAATTAAAACAAACAAGTTTTCAATAATAATTTCAGGCATACCTTTTCTCCTCTTAGAAAACCAGATATCTGTTTCAGTCAAAAGCTGTTTTAATGATCCATTCCAAGAAGGCACAAGTTGAAGAAACATCCACTAGGATGAAAAAGAAAATAAGAAAAAAATGACAAGACTTCATCATATTATAATTTTATATTTTCAAACAGCTTCTACCATAAAACCTAATATCTAAAAATTTTCGTTTTCATTACTAGCAATTGAAAGATGTAGAACTACACTGCTCACAAAAAAGTAGGGGATATTTTATCACTTCATATTCATTCTGAAATATCCCCTAATTTTTGTGAGCAGTATATTACATGACATACTTACAAACTTTAAATTAATCATAGCATTCGTCATCCAAAGATAAAAACTAGGTGAATGATAAAGAATGAACTAATTATTGAAAGAATTTATGGTCTCAAATACTGTACACTGTTACACTATTAAAAAGGTAAAGTTTTAATATATATTACATTAGCAACTTTATATTAATTTATTCTACTCATCAATTAACTCACTATATACTATGTGAGATTATAAATATAAGAAATTAGGAGAAAAAAGGAGTTTCTCATTGTCTTATAGTTTCTTATTGTTTTATTGCTGTTGAGATAATATGCAGAGTAGTAAAGAGCATGGACTTTTTTTTATCATTATTTTTTATTGCTTTTAGATAGAGGAAAGAAGACAGCAAGAGAGAGACAGGAATACTGTTCTGTTCCTGTGTGTGCCCTGACCAAGGATTGAACTGGCAACCTGTGCTGCATGCAGGAAGATGCTCTAACCAACAGAGCTAGTTGGCCAGGGCAAGAGCATGGATTTTTAAATCCTGACTCTACTACTTATTAGCTGGGAAAATTACCTAATTTCTCTGGGCCTTAATTTCTTCATCTGTTTAATAAGCATGATAATATATCTATCTCATAAAACATTAAAAGAGTATGTGTAACATTCATTAAATAGTGCTTGGCACACAATAAGCATTTATCATTACTGGCATAACAGCAGTTACAACAGGAAAGTATGAATACTACCAGTGGCTCAGAGATAGAAATGAGCTAACATTACTTTAGTTATTAGATAATCTGTTACTAAACTTACTTGAAGAAAAAGAGTAAAAGGATCTCATCCTACCATACAAACAACCACAATGATGTAACTATACTGCTCACAAAAATTAGGGGATCGGGGAACGTGCAGATACTCCAGTACTTTCAGCCTTTTGTATAGTGAATTTTCACCAATGAAATAAAAGTTGGCTTTGCATCTCATTTGCATAATCGAACTACTTTCTTTGACTTGTCGTTTGCTTTTCTGATGTTGTTTTTTTTTGTAAGAGACCCAGACAGAAAGCATCAATTCTTCACTGAAGAATTGCGGCACCTTAGTTGTTCATTGACTGCTTTCTCATATGTGCTTTCCTTGAGGGGGGGGGCTACAGCAGAGTGAGTGACCCCTTGCTCAAACCAGATGAGCCCACGCTCAAGCCAGCAACCTCGGGATTTTGAACCTGGGTCCTCTGCATCCCAGGCCAACATTCTATCCACTGCGCCACCACCTGGTCAGGCTGATGTTCTTGTTTAATTAAAAAACAACAAAAAAATCAAATGCTTCTTTTTTTAATCACTTCATAGTCACTTTGAAATATCGCCTAATTTTTGTGAGCAGTATAGAAGGTGTTTCATCCCCCCAGATTTCACAACTATGTTAAATGCAGACCTCATGCTGGAGACAAAAGGCTAAAGGCAAAATTATGCAGTGGGAAAAGCAATGGATTAAGGACTCGTAATACCTGGGTTCTTCTTCAAGTCTGCCACTTAGTAATTTTAAGAATTCTAAATCTTAGTCTCTACCCAACAAGAATAATAATAATGATAATAATAATTTAAAAAGTGAAAAAATTACAAAAATAGCCAATTTGTCTCTTCAGAAAATTGTGAAAATAAAATTACATTTAAAATGTTGAAACCTTTCAAAAGGATGAGATGAAACATATGCCTGAAACGCAAGTAAGGTCTCTGAAAGAATTTCAACATTTTCTAGAAAAGGTACATATGAAAATTTTATCGTAGTCATTAACTCAACTAAAGCTCAACTTTGAAAACATTTCTGAAAACCACATGCAGTTGACCCTTGAACAACAGTGGTTTGAATTGCACAGATATACTTATATGTGGAGTTTTTTCTAATATATATTTTCTCTTCCTTATAATTTTCTTCATAGCATTTTTTTCTCTATTCTGTATTCTTATAACATATAACATACAAAATATGTGCAAATTGTTTTGTTCTTGGTGAGGCTTTGGTCAACAGTAGGCTATTAATAGTTATGAGTAGCTAAGTTTTTGAGGAGTCAAATATTTGACTGCAGGTTGTAGGGAGGTTTGTTTCAGTGCCCCAACCCCTGAGTTGTTCAAGAGTTAACTGTAAATCATTTAACATTTCTGATTATGTAAATAACATAACAATAACATATTTGTTGTTGAAAAAAATCTGGGGAAGAAACAAATGTATTCCTAGGATAGAAGAGTATGAAGAATGAAATTAAAATCACTCACGATAACACCAAATCCCTAAACATAAAGACTTTTTAACATTTTGGCATATTTCCTTTTACTTTTCTTACTCTTATAACCATTCCCTATCACTGAACAATAATGAAAAAAGCTGTTTCCAGTTTTTTCATTATTACAATCAATGCTGAAGTGATAGCCTACACACATCATACTATGTCAATACCTTTTTTTTTTAATTTTTTAATTCATTTTAGAGAGGAGAGAGAGAGAGAGAGAGAAAGGGGGAAGAGCAAGAAGCATCAACTCCCATATGTGCCTTGACCATGCAAGCCCAGGGTTTCAAACCAGCGACCTCAGCGTTCCAGGTCGAGGCTTTATCCACTGCGCCACCACAGGTCAGGCGTCAATACCTTTTTAAGAGCTGTGTATACATCCATCTCCACTTGCATCACAAATAAGTTAGATGAACCAATGAGCTGTTTCATGACATTTATACTAGAAAAGATAAAATAGAGGTGGTGAGTTTATCTTCATGCATAGGCTAAAAGAGGCTGGAGGGGGGGCTAAAATTAAGTCTTTCTTATCAAAAGAAAATATGGAATTAAAAATTAAATCAGTCTTGGAGTCCCGGGTTCGATTACCGGCCAGGGCACACAGGAGAAGTGCCCATCTGCTTCTCCACCCCTCTCCCTCTCCTTCCTCTCTGCCTCTCTCTTCCCCTCCCACAGCCGAGGCTCCACTGGAGCAAAGATGGCCCGGGCGCTGGGGATGGCTCCGTGGCCTCTGCCCCAGGCACTAGAGTGGCTCTGGATGCAACAGAGCAACGCCCCAGAGAGCAGAGCATCGCCCCCTGGTGGGCATGCTGGGTGGATCCCAGTTGGGCGATGCAGGAGTCTGTCTGACTGCCTCCCCGTTTCCAGCTTCAGAAAAATGAAAAAAACAAACAAACAAAAAATTAAATCAGTCTTTTAGCCCAAGACAAGGAATCTTAGAAAATAATCTATCAGAACACAGGGCTAATTCAGATAGTGTGCTATGAAAGGTCTTCTTTTTGCACTGATAGGAAATCCAAAGGAGTTCTGACCTGCTAATTAATCCAAGTAAAGCAAGGTCCCTAAAAGATAACTTTTAGTATGCTCTGATAAAGTGTCAGCCTCCCCCCACCACCCTATGAAATATTAAAAAAAAACAAAGACACTTCTCAAAATACAATGAAATAGCTAATCTTCAAAGTAACCTTTCATCTATAGGCTTAAGAGAACAGCTTGTCATAAAACATGGTTTTATTACCATAAAAGAGAGGAAAATTAAGAAACATGTGTTAGTTTAAATTTAGAGTGAAAATACTATCACCAGTTATTTTCCTTTTTCTTTCCTTTAAGTCAGAAAAAGGAAGCATATGAGTTTTTAAAGATCACTAAGATTTGTCTTCCTTTTGGAAAAGCTTAATGAGAAATTATAAAAAGAAAAAATTAAAGTGTTTCTAATGATTTTCAAACCAAACATAATGCAGAGCTTTGTTTATGCCATGATCCCTCCTCCCCCCTGTCTTTGGTAAAATAATGCTTCTCAAACTTTTCTACCAAAGTAGCTCTTAAAGGCAGGGAAAAAAAAAGGACCTAGGAATCCAGAAGGTGGTCTAGACATAAAAATAACATTTTTATTAATGCTTGTATTTTATCTCGAAAATTCAAAGAAATTAGAATTCTCTCTATTCTATAATGTACAATATTTAAACATAAAAGTGTTTAACTATCTTCTATGTCTCCCCCCCCCCATGCAACCCCTGATCAGTAAAACTGACATCCCCAGGAAGTTATGCAACATTAAGTCAGTGATTTTTTACCCTCTTCATCTCAGGTGCACATAAACTAATTACTAAAATTCTGTGGCACACTAAAAAATGTTATTTTTTTGATGATCTTACAAAAAAATGGGTATAGTTTTGATTCACTCACACTACACAGCTATTGTTGTTGGTTGTGTCATTTTTTTATTTGACAGTCTAAGGGAAAAGAGGTCAGTGCTCCTGACTAAAATAGTCAGGTATTGCATGTTTTAAAAATTCTTGTGGCACACTGGTTGAAAATCTCTGCTTTAAGTCATTTGGTTTGTACATTTCCATTGGAATGTCACAAACTACTTAGGGACATTTGTACCCTTGTCTCAAAAGCACCACTGTAAAGGACATGCAAACTTGAAAATGACTATAAAGCCTACAGTACTGGCCTTTAAAAGACCATTCCCACCCTGAATTTCTCAGATTCCCCCATTCCTACAAATAAGCTCCTTGAGGGCAAAAACCGCGACATAATCATCTCTATATGGTTCACAATCCCTAATACAGAACCTTTATACAGTGGACATTCTGGAAGTATTTGTAAAAGGAAGGAAGAAAGGAATAGTAAGCAGACTTAATTCAGAAGGCCAACCTAATTGTGAATTTAATTTTATTAGGCTTATCAAAAAGTTTACAAGTTCCTCAAACTTAAGTTTTCAATCGTTTTTGTTTTGTTATTGTTGTTGTTTTTAAAGTGAAGGAGGGGGACAGAGAGACAGACTTCCACATGGGCCCTAACTGGGATCCACCTGGCAAGCCCTGTCTGGGCACTAATGTGCTCCAATTAACAGAGCTATTTTTAGCTCCTGAGATTGATGCATTGCAAATGGAGCTATCCTCAGAACCTGGGTCCCACTGCTCGAACCAACTGAGCCACTGGCTGTGGGAGGGAAAGAGGAAGAGAAGGGGGAGAGAAGCAGATGGTCACTTATCTTGTCAGGAATTGAATCCAAGACATCTACACACCAGGGCCAATCTATTCACTGAGCCAACTGGCCAGGGCCTGTAAACATGTGTTGTTTTTTTTAAAGTGAGAGGAGGGGAGATAGACAGACTCCTACATGCACCCTGACTGAGATCCACCTGGCAACCCCCAACTGGGGCCAGTACTCAAATCAACCAAGCTATCCTCAGCACCTAGGGCCGACGCTTAAACCCAACTGAGCCACTGGCTGTGAGGTGGAGGAGAAAGGGGGGAGAAACAGATGGTCGCTTCTTGCTCTGACCAGAGACGGAACCCGGACATCAGCACACCGGGCTGATGCTCTATCCACTAAGCAAACTGGCCAGGGCCTAAAGGTGGTTTTTAAAATAAACTTAGGTTCTCTAAGAGCCCAGCAAAAGTGAGGTAACCTCTGAGACTTTTCTATAATATTATAGAAGCAATAAACTTTTCTATCAAAATTGGTTAAAAGTCAATATAATATACATTACATTATTTACAGCAAAGAAATTTATATAGCATTTCATCAGTTCATGGATGCAGTCACAATAGTTTTCATTAAATTGTATACTTTTTCATAAATAATATATTTTTGTTTTATATAAAGTATCTTGCGTATTTTAGAAAGTAAAAACATTATTTTAGAATGATTACAAAGTTATTTAAAATTCAACTACCTGAGTTCTTTAAAAAGTTCAACATTCTGATGAGTCATCAAATTATTTAGAAGCCATTCAAGACACCTGAAATTAAAACATGGAATTATTACATTATATAACATGCATTCATGATTTATTAAGTATAACTTATATCGTATAGTTAAAAAAAACCAATATTAGTCTTGCCAGGACATGCTCAAAAATTTTAATTTAACACTTGAAAATTTAGTATTATTTTTGTCAGCAGTTAAGATTCCCTTTATATTAATAAGAACACTTCTAATTAAGAAAATCTCATTTCAAGATTGTATTAAATGGCTTATGAAAGGATTTATATACTTCCGTTACTTTATCGTTTGAAAATGGGTACTGTAATTCTCAAGAATTAAAAACATTGTCAGTAGTTGCACTGATATGATGTTTAGTATGCCTAGTACTTGAAAGATTTTATAGAAAATCTACTGTAAAGAGTGACCACAATTTTTATAAGCATGTATAACCCACCCATAGTCACTTACAAAGATAACTCTTTTGAGAAATGTAGTCATTTGTCCACATGTAAAAAGGAACCTTTTAAACAAAATTCTATTCCCGTCTTTTTTGTCTTTTTTTATTGCTATACATTCTCTTAGGAAAACAAAGTAGCCAAATTCCTAAAAGTGGGATGGAAGGAAAAACAAAAAGGGCAACTCACTTTTTCTTTACAGAATCTAGTCCATAGGTCCCTGCTGATGTGTAATAGCCACATACAGTTTTCACATTAATTGTTTCCTTCATTGTCTCACCACATTGCTGTATTAAACCATCCTGTAAATATAAATAAGCACTGGAAAGGCCCATTTTATGTGGTGAAAATCAGCTCTGAACATGTGCTTTTACATATTTTTTTTTTAAAGGAAGAAAGAAAACTCATTAAGTACAGCAAGCCTGAGCTTTTCAGAAGTCCAGTAAAAATATCAAAAAAATCCAGCAAGTACTCAACTAAATACTTGAAATTGAAAATGGAAGGGGGGGGGGAGCAGAGAGGTAGAAATGAATCTTGTTATTCTCTTTCTTTTCTATTCTTCCCTTCCATGGGACCTTTGCCAATTTAAGCAACATTCTGACTGTATTGCCAGTTCTTTTAAAATTAAGATCTCTTTACATATACCATGTGATGAGCTAGGCAAGTAAACTATGAATCATCAGAAAGTGTTCATTAAAGTTTAAAACATTTATCAATATCTAAGAGATGTTCCTAAATCAAATATATTTTTGTTTTAAACTTGCATTGAAATTTTAATCTAAAATGTTTAGACAGATTTCAAACAAACTTTATTCAATATATGCAAAGAATACTGTCACTTTTTACTCAAATTTCTGAAATATATTCATGCAAGTATATTATTAGGTTAAATAGTTAAGTCATAAAGATAATGCAGAAAGTGGATTTAGAGCAAAACCAAAAAAGGACTAAAGTTAGAAAATATACTTAGTGAAAGTGAGAATTGAAAGGATCAAGACATTTTAAAAATCAACCACAACCAAGTATATTTAGCAAGATACTCACTAATACTTCAAATAAAACAGTATACAAATGCCACATAAAAGAAAACTTAAATTTTTAAAGATCAAAATAAATCGTTGACTCCATTAGGATTTTAAACTGACCTGAAAGTCATTCTAGACTCCTCTCCTTTCCTATTAACCATCTCCTCTGTCACCAAGTCTAGTGGATTATCCCTGTTTAATCTCTCTGGTAATCAGTTTTTCCTCTCCATTTTTAATGTTATGACCCTACTTTAGACCCTCACTCAATTACAATAGGTTTTATATTCATCTTTCCTTCTATCTTATCCTTCCCATGTTCTTTAAGCATTTTTTCTAAAACATAACTCTGTCTTTCCCCTGATTAAAATCTTCCAAAAGTATCTATACATAAAGTATAAACTTTTAAAAAGGTATAGAAGACTTTCATGATTTGGTCTCTGCCTCCCTCTCTCCAATCATTCTTATATTCTATGCTATAGCCATGTTCCACTCAGATTCTCTAATTCTCCATAGTTTCACATCACTAGGTCTTAGTTTATTATCTGAAATGCTCTCCTTCCCCTCTCTTTCTTTGCAAAAGAAACACATTTTTTGGTTTTCAAGACACAACCTTAAACACAACTTCCTTCTTTGACACCACCAGGGTGAACTGACCACTTCGCCCATCCACGATATCCTACAGGATGCTTATTATCGTACCTATAATATTGGACAACTCTTACTTTATCTTTGGGTCTGCATATCAACCCTCTCTCTCCTGCTCAACACTCATTACATTGTGAACTTCTTAAAGGTGGGGACAATTCTTAATTTACCTTTGGATCTTTATGCCTATTTTGGCTCAATACTCTTCTGTTGAATGAACAAATCTGTCCTTCAACCAATAGATTATATACATTTACACATAGTTATTTCATAATTAAGAAAAAGTTTATGTAGTATTTGTTTTTTGAACCCATGAACTAAATGAATTAGTAATTATAAGCCATCTACTTCATAACAAAATAAATCATTAATAGAAATCATTAAATGAATTTAGACAAGTAAATTTTCCCTCATTATAGTCATTCTAAGATGTCTTACAGAAATAACTTGCATTCATCTTACACAAACATCATGATCCCTTCCAATGCAACAAATTGCTTTTGGTTAAACATTTTAAATGACATCACAAATGGCATATTTATACAATTCACGTTTATTTTTAAAATTGTAAAAAGCTAAGCTTTATTTTTGTTTTTGGAATTGATATTATGAAACAAAGAAACAAGTATGATCCTGTCTTTGAATAACGTGCATACTTACCAACTGTAGCATACAAGCTGCTGCTAAAATGGCAACAACTCGACTGGGCTTTATTAAGACATCATCTCGATACAGTGACCCAAATGCAACTTGCAGTGCTAAAAGCAAAAGTATACATGTAGAATGAAACAACAATTATATCTATAAATGTATTACAAAAATAACAACTATCTTCACACACTAAAACATGTTAAATCTAGAGAAGTATCACTAATTAAAATGCTAATAATGGTTACTGATTAATGGTGCTATTTAATAATGTTATAAATTTCCATTTATCTTACCAAATCAAAATGGATTCTTCTATATTTAATTTTGATATTAATTAGTGTTCAGAATTCAGACACTTTTGGAAAAAGTTTTATAAAGATACCACTGAGTAGACCACTCATTAAGTACAAGTACAGACACATGATTTTGATAACCCTAACCCTTAAGCTTCCAGAACTTCACCATGGGCCAGTGTGAAATAGCTCCTGGTCTTATCCATGCCGTACTCTCACCCAGCCACAACAGCTATCCAAGCCTGCCCATTCTTTTCTCTGCTGTACTCGCATCTATGTTCCACATGGTTGGCTTTATAAATATTATTTTCTTTATCTATGGTGAATACTGGGTACCTCAACTTGGGCTGTCAAAAAGTAGAACACAAGGAGCACTGGAATAGCAATGAGGAGAACTATAGTCTGATCTAGGCTCATAAAACTGCTCTGTGATCTAAAATAAGTACCTTACATCCTCTGGGTCTCAGCTTCCCCATCTAAGAACTCTTATAGCTCCAAATCAACATTGATTATATAATTCATACCCTTATTTTTCCCAGAAAAGGTCTTCATATATAGGGAATAATTAATATTATTTACCAGCTTCTCTATGTAATTAAAATAAATGTCATACTTTTTCTTCCTTCACCCTACATCTTCCATATCCCAGGCAGATTATATTTACAACATAAACAAACAGATTAACATGGCACACATGACTAAAATGGTTAGGGATAGTAAAACTGATAAAGTACGAAGTAAATCAATATAATGTCGCCTTGGGGTATTAAATGGAGTTTCTTTCTAGCTTCAAAATTAGAAGAAAATATTTATTTTCTACCAAAAGAATAAAAAGGTTATGTTTTCATTATTTCGCATAATAGTAATAATTATGGTGGTAGTTACCCTCTACATCGATATTCTGGTCAGGAATCTCCAGTTCAATAATATTCATGCTGGATTCTTTCCAAGAACCACTGAACATACTAGAAAAGTAGCCAGACTGAAAAGAAACAAAACACAATGATTATCTAGTACTTTCTGTGTCTTCTAAATTATTTCCCCATTTCTAACTTTAAGCCAACTATTCTATTGAAACTAACCCATACATTATTTCAAGAGAAAAAGAACTGCCATATATGTTTATAAGAGAAAAGAAATTGAGAACTAGGTATTCTAAAGTTTTTCTGTTTAGTTCTAATTTATTGAAAACTAAACCAAATTCTCGTATCACTATCTAAACTAAATTACTATATGGTAATACATTTGAACCACATTAGCTTTTTACTTATTTAAAAACAATTTCTGAGTATACTACGTTTATGTTTTCCTTGTGTCAATAACATTCTAAATTCAAACTTAGAAATTGTTATATAATTAAATATCCCACTTAAACATTTGGCAACACATAAGGTGTATAAATAAAAAATGTAGGAAAGAAGAGAACAGACTAAAATCCCTTGAACTGTTAAATCCTTACTGTACCTCCATGATTGTAAGGTTCCAGACCAGAGTCTTAAGTCAACACTAATAGGATGATTCCCAAGAAATCAGGAAAAATCCCAAGTTTAGTTTTATCGAATCAGAAAAATTCCAAAATGAACCTGAATTCTTATCAAGCTTCCATAATGGAGGAAGTCTTAGTTACTAGATAGCACCTCTCATAATCAGAATTACTTTGGAATGGATCAAATATTAACTAATTTACTTCTTTTTTCTGAGTACTTCCTATATACAAGGCACTATGAATATAGCCGTAAATGAAGCACACTGTTTACGTCCTCAGGGGGCTTATAGTTTACCATGTGGTTTGCACTATAATCATTCCAGTTTTTCTTGAGAGGAAAAGAGGCATTCTTATCTTTAAATTCACAAATTGAGGGAGAGACATTTTCATCCTTACATTGACAAAACTGCTTTAAGAGATTAAAAAGAGCCCTAGCTAGCTAGTTCAGCACTAGAGCATCGGCCTGGTATGTGGAAGTCCCGGGTTCAATTCCTGGTCAGGGCACACGGGAGAAGCGCCCATTTGCTTCTCCACCTTACCCCCTCTACTCACTCTCTGTCTCTCTTTTCCCCTCCCACAGCCAAGGTTTCATTGGAGCAAAGTTGGCCCGGGCACTGAGGATGGCCCCATGGCCTTCGCCTCAGGTGCTGGAATGGCTACAGTTGCAACGAAGCAATGCCCCAGATGGGCAGAGCATAGCCCCCCTGGTGGGCATGCTGGGTGGATCCCGGTTGGGCACATGTGGGAGTCTATGTGACTGCCTCCCTGCTTCTCACTTCAGAAAAATACAAAAAAAAAAAAAAAAGGGAAAGATATGGTGCCTGACCAGTGGTGATGCAGTGGATAGAGTGTCAACCTGGGACACTGAGGTCCCAGGTTCAAAACCCTGAGGTCACTGGCTTGAGCACAGGCTCACCATCTTGAGTGTGGGTCACTTGATTCCATCGTTATTGGCTTGAGCCCAAAAGTCACTGGCTTGAAGCCCAAGGTCACTAGCTTGTGCAAGGGGTCACTGGCTCAGCTGGAACTTCCTCCCCACCCGCCGCCTTAACGGACAAACAAGAAACAATCAATGAATAACTGAAGTGCTGCAACTACAATTTGATGCTTCTTTCTCCCTTTCTCTCTTGCTAAAACAAACAAACAAAACAAAATAAAAAATAAAAAGGAAGATTTGTCCCTGGTGGGGTAGCTCAGTTGGATAGAGCTTCATCCTGATACGTCAATGTTGTAGGTTTGATCTCTGATCAGGGTACATACAAGAATCAACCAATGAATGCATAAATAAGTAGAACAACAAATCAGTGTTTTTGTCTGTCTTTCTCTTTTCCTTTATCTTTTTAAAATCAATCAATAATTTAATAAAGTAATAAAAAAGATATGGACTGTATCTTCAAGTTGAGACCAATATTCTGATATATTCTCAGCTATATACTTTAAAAGCAAAGTAAAATTGTTCAAAAATAATTTTTTAAACTATGATTAAAATGTTAGAGAAAATTTTCATTCAAATGTTTCTTTTTTTTTTTTTTTCATTTTTCTGAAGCTGGAAACAGGGAGAGACAGTCAGACAGACTCCCCCATGCGCCCAACCGGGATCCACCCGGCACGCCCACCATGGGGTGACACTCTGCCCACCAGGGGGCGATGCTCTGCCCCTCCGGGGCATCGCCATGTTGCTACCAGAGCCACTCTAGCGCCTGAGGCAGAGGCCACAGAGCTATCCCCAACGCCCGGGCCATCTTTGCTCCAATGGAGCCTGGCTGTGGGAGGGGAAGAGAGAGACAGAGAGGAAAGTGCAGCGGAGGGGTGGAGAAGCAAATGGGCGCTTCTCCTGTGTGCCCTGGCCGGGAATCGAACCCAGGTCCTCCGCACGCTAGGCCGACGCTCTACCGCTGAGCCAACCGGCCAGGGCTTCAAATGTTTCTAATTAAAAAAAACCCTTAACCAGGGGTCCCCAAACTACGGCCCACGGGCTGCATGCGGCCCCGAGGCCATTTATCCGGCCCCCCGCCGCACTTCCAGAAGGGACACCTCTTTCATTGGTGGTCAGTGAGAGGAGCATAGTTCCCATTGAAATACTGGTCAGTTTGTTGATTTAAATTTACTTGTTCTTTATTTTAAGTATTGTATTTGTTCCTGTTTTGTTTTTTTACTTTAAAATAAGATACGTGCAGTGTGCATAGGGATTTGTTCATAGTTTTTTTTATAGTCCGGCCCTCCAACGGTCTGAGACAGTGAACTGGCCCCCTGTGTAAAAAGTTTGGGGACCCCTGCCTTAAACTATATGGTCCTCTCAGTAATTATTGTCAAATGTCAAAAAGAGGCCCTGGCCGGTTGGCTCAGCGGTGGAGCGTCGGCCTGGCATGCGGGGGACCCAGGTTCGATTCCCAGCCAGGGCACATAGGAGAGGCGCCCATTTGCTTCTCCACCCCCCCCTTCCTCTCTGTCTCTCTCTTTCCCTCCCGCAGCCAAGGCTCCATTGGAGCGAAGATGGCCTGGGCGCTGGGGATGGCTCCTTGGCCTCTGCCCCAGGCGCTAGAGTGGCTCTGGTCCTGGCAGGGTGGCGCCCCGGAGGGGCAGAGCATCGCCCCCTGGTGGGCAGAGCTTCGCCCCTGGTGGGCGTGCCGGGTGGATCCCGGCCGGTCGGGCGCATGCAGGAGTCTGTCTGACTGTCTCTCCCCTTTCCAGCTTCAGTTTAGAAAATTAATTTAAAAAAAAAAAAAAAAAAAAAAGGAAAAGAGAGGGGAAAATATAAGCTCCATAGAACAAGAACTGAATTGTTCGCTGCTCTATTCCCAGTGCCTAGAACAATGATTTGAAGAAAACAGATTTTATGAAAATAAGTAAATAAATAAATAATTTGAGCCCTAAAATTAGAGCAATATTTTATTTTGAAAGTTTAAAATTTTTTAAATGGGGTAGCAGATACTAACATTTGCAGCACAGAAATCAAATAGGTATATCATTTAACTGACTTGGTCTATATAATTTTTTTTTTTTTTTAAAGGATTAACATTTTTTTTTATTTTAATTTTTATTTTATTTATTCATTTTAGAAAGGAGAGAGAGAGAGAGAAACAGAGAGAGAGAAGGGGGAGGAGCAGGAAGCATCAACTCCCATATGTGCCTTGACCAGGCAAGCCCAAGGTTTTGAACCGGCGACCTCAGCATTTCCAGGTCGATGCTTTATCCACTGCACCACCACAGGTCAGGCGGTCTATATAATTTTTTGATGTTGTCTTGAACTGCGTTTTCCAGGAGAGAAGGGAGTAGTATCAAGAACTTTCATTCACATTCAATGTTAATTATAAAGCAACATTCCAGCTGAAATCACCCAACTAAATAATCACACACATACTAAACAAATTCAGCAATCTTAATTTTAATGTTAAACATTTCCCCCCCAACTTTTCCCTTTTGTCAACAGAAGGCTCCAAAATAAGCACCTTACTGAAGTAATGAGAAAAAGGTGTTGACTCCTAGGCTTGTATAACAATGAAAATTCAAAATGTTTCTAGAACAAACTAACTTGTCACTAATAATGTTTGCCATGTTTCTAATAAAATGAGACTTTTTAATCAGATGATAGAACTTAACCACTATTCATGCAAAAGATTACTATTAAATACAAATATAAAGAACATGACTTTAAAGAGTCTGAGTGTTTTTAAAATGACTATGTTGGTTATTCAAATTGAAAAATAAAATACTTACTTGACATAAATATATTTTGTGTAAGCTCCACTCTTCTCCTAGAGCACAAATCTTAATGTCACTATTTTCACCATTCAAAAATAATGTTTGATAAATATATTTGGATGTACTCTTTAATTTTTTCCTGTTAAAAGAAAGGCAACTGTTATATACTGAATGTTTTACTGATTTTGCATATAACTCAAAATATTCCTTTTGTTAAATTTCTATTAAATAACGCCAACTTGTGTAAAAGAACAGAGGGATATATATTTAAATTTGTTCATGTACGGAAGACTGCATTAAAAAACTAAGTGGTTATGTCTAAGGTTCTCTATTCCCAAAAGGGATAAAAATGGATAGATGGGGAAAGCCTGAGAGGAAGACCTTTCACTGTACATATTTTTACAATTTTCAATTTTTGAAATAAGTGAATTAATTACCCATTCAATAACTTTTAAGCTTTCAGAGTGTTTTTTACTTATTTCTTTATTTAGAAGACAGTACTATGGAGGATCTCAATACAACTAAATTAATACTGCTATACAGTTACATGGAGATATGAATAAAAACTTCACCCATCCAAATAATTTAAAAAATAATTTACATTTAATTTTATTTTGGTACCAAACTATTCTAAAAACTAATAAAAATGTCTTTCACCTCCCCCCCAACATTGGACAATTGGTTTGCAGTCTGAGACCAAAGGTTCTCAAAACTATGCTCAACAGAGCATTGGCCACCAGAGCCAAGAAGTGAATGCTGGGCATCCCGCCTAACTTTAACTGGGGCAGCATCACACATTATATCTGTAAAGATCTTGGGTTTAAATCTGATAATCATTGCACAAAATGGTCCAGTAAATAAGAAAAGCCCCAGGGAGAGGCTGATCAAGATCTTGTACATTCCTGGCCAACCCTGACATCTTTCCTGGTAGTTAAAATTTTTTAGTACTTTTACACTTGATCTTAGCCAAAAGGCCGAGAAGTAAATTTTTTTAGTATTTTTAAAAATTAAGTAATTGTTTCAGGTGGTATTTAACATCCATTCCCAAAAAGCAGTAAAAATAGCACATGCTTTGGTGGTAGACAGACTTGTGTTCGAGACCCAGGTTCACCATAGCTCAGTTACCCAATGTAAAGAGGGCATCCATAGTACCCATTTCTTTGGGTTACTGTAAGAAATAAATGAGACAGTGTAGTTTCCAGTTCCTGATAGCACCCTCCCCAACTTACATGAAAAGATGAAATGTACAGAAAGGAATAAGACCACTGCAGCAAAAAGGTGAGGATGGGCTTATCACCTAATGAGAGAATTCTATGGATCTTGAAGTTAGAAAAAAACTGAAATGGAAAAGAGCATAGAAGGGGACAGTCCAAAATATATCATGAAGTTCTAGGATGGAGGCTAAAGCACATTTGCCCTTCAGAACCTGTATATGTGCGCGCCTGTGCGTGCAAAAGTAGAAACTGAGGCAGAAAATGGGGAAAGTTGTTCCTTTAAGGGCTTTCAGAACTTGTGTGTGTTGGGACGATGAGGTCTCAGAGGAAACAAAAGGCAAAAGAAGAAAGTGAGGCAGAAATGGGGAAACTAGTTCCCTTAATGGTCTTCTCCACCCACTATAAACACAGAGTACAGATAACTCAGGTATGAAGAGTCCAAGGATCTTCTAGAAAGAAATAAAACAAATCTATCAAAAAGATCTAAGACTTTAGTGTAGGCATTGGTGACCCAGACAAAGCAATCCTCATTCTGGCATAGGAAGAATCTGTAGTCTGGTAGCTCCCAACCTGTTCTTCCTAAATCATGGTTCCCAAACCATGTGTCAAACCACCTGCAGCAACATAGCCAACTCAGGCACGTGGGATATTCTAAATTTGAAGGAAACAACAATGTCTTTTGGATACCATGCAGTCTACTACTATCACATTGGTTGGACCTAACTAATGAGGTATTTCTTTAGGACCCAAAGGTGCCATGAAGAAAATTACTGAGACATTCAGAGTGCTATAAACAAAGTTTGGGAATCTCTGCTTTAAAACAAAGCATGCCCTACCCATACACAACTTAGTAGTCAGTATTCCTGCTCAATGGGGAGGCTTGGTAGAAACAGATCTGTTTCCTCAGTTAAAATGTACACACACAGCCTGACCTGTGGTGGCGCAGTGGATAAAGCGTCGACCTGGAAATGCTGAGGTCGCCGGTTTGAAACCCTGGGCTTGCCTGGTCAAGGCACAAATGGGAGTTGATGCTTCCAGCTCCTCCCCTCTCCTCTTTCTCCCTCTCTGTCTCTCTCTGTCTCTGTCTCTCTCCCTCTCTCTCTCCTCTCTAAAAATAATTTAAAAACAAAAAAACACACACACACACCAGTTACTCATTCTTAAATACACTATATAAGCAGACAATCAAGGATCACTCAACCTGAGGAAAAAGACTCAAGATCTGGTTACAGAACAGCTGAGTTTTAACAATCTTGTCAATGTAAAGTGAAGCATGCAGTGGATAAAAGGTACTGTATGAGATAGAAGGTGGACATGGAAGCCAAAGCTTTTCATGGACAGTGGTAGAGGTGGGATAGCAAACCAGACAACTTCAGGAAGCATATTAGTGCCAAAATTCTAGGTCTTAATATTTTCTTAAACCTTTCATCCACACTGGACTAAATAAGCCAAGCATCTTTCAGTAATAGACATATACTAAACTCTGATGTGCATTTCCTAATAAAGGTTTGCTTTAAAGACTTTCCATTCCAGTCCACTCATGGAGTCTAAGGGCAGTCAACCTTTTTCTGTAAAGGTCTAGACAGTAAATATTTTCAGCTTTGTAAGCTGGATAGCATCCAAATTTTGTTGGCATCTTAGTGGGTAGTTTCTTGCTTGCCAGTCTACCACTCTCAGCAAACTTCATCATTTCTGGGTTACAGCCACAACTCCTCTAACATTAGAATCTCAGCTTGGAAAAGGCAGCCCTGTTTCAAATTTGTTCCTTTCTTGGTATTCTGTCTCAGCTTTAGAAGTAGAGACTGCTCTCTATATATTCTCTACATTTATTATAGATTCGTTTACCTTAATAGTTTACATTCAATAGTTAATTTCCAGTTACTTGCTATTAATGGTTATATTAAATTTTTCCCATTCAAATTATACTGTGATTTCTCTCTTTCAGATGGCTCCTACCATATATATTTCAATAATGATACTAAATATAAGTGGCCTAAGTCCTAATTAAAAGGCACAGATTGCCTGACCTGTGGTGGCGCAGTAGATAAAGCATCGACCTGGAAATGCTGAGGTTGCCGGTTCGAAACCCTGGGCTTGCCTGGTCAAGGCACATATGGGAGTTGAAGCTTCCAGCTCCTCGCCCCTTCTCTCTCTCTGTCTCTCTCTCCTCTCTCTCCCTCTCTGTCTCTCTCCTCTCTAAAAATGAATAAATTAAAAAAAATTAAAAAAAAAAAAGTAAAGAGCCTGACCAGGTGGTGGCGCAGTGGATAGAGTGTCGGACTGGGATGCGGAAGGACCCAGGTTTGAGACCCCGAGGTTGTCAGCTTGAGCGCGGGCTCATCTGGCTTGAGTAAAGAGCTCACCAGCTTGGACCCAAGGTCGCTGGCCCCAGCAAGGGGTTACTAGGTCTGCTGAAGGCCTGCGGTCAAGGCACATGTGAGAAAGCAATCAATGAACAACTAAGAAGCCGCAACGTGCAACGAGAAACTGATGATTGATGCTTCTCATCTCTCTCTGTTCCTGTCTGTCTGTCCCTATCTCTGCCTCTGTAAAAAAAAAAAAAAAAAAAAAAAAAAAAAAAAAAAAAGGCAGATTATCCTATTAGATTAAAAAAAAAAACAAAAAAAAAAACTCAACTATATGCTGTCTACAAGATACCTCTTAAAATATAAAGACAGAGGAAAAAAGAGAAAGGATGGAAAAAGATATACCTTTTAAACACCTATTAAAATAAAGTGGTATGGTTATATTGCCAAGGATAAATAGAGGCATTTTGTAATAAAGGAAGTCAATTCATCAAGGCAACAATATGTATTGAGTGCTTCTATACCAGGTGTTCACAGTATGCATTCTAATATTTGTGAAATCCTATAAGGCAATTATTAGTTTCCCATTTTACTTACATGGAAATAAGGCTGTTATGTGCAGAATATAGACATATAGACTAGAACTCAGAATGCGAGCTGTTAAAACTAGATTATGCTGACTTTCCAAAACAGGTAATAACCTGACAGTGGGGATCCAGTTTTGGGTAAGCATTCTTACATAAACTATGAAAGTTTTTATAAATCAAACTATTAACATAAGTTACCTATAATACTTTTGTTTTACAATACGTAACCCTTATGTAGCAAAAAAGTTTTTTTGATTCACTTAAAATTTCATTTAAAAAAAGTAAATCTGGCCCTGGCCGGTTGGCTCAGTGGTAGAGCGTCGGCCTGGCGTGCGGAAGTCCTGGGTTCGATTCCCGGCCAGGGCACACAGGAGAGGCACCCATCTGCTTCTCCACCCCTCCCCCTCTCTTTCCTCTCTGTCTCTCGCTTCCCCTCCCGCAGCCAAGGCTCCATTAGAGCAAAGATGGCCCGGGCGCTGGGGATGGCTCCTTGGCCTCTGCCCCAGGCGCTAGAGAGGCTCTGGTCATGACAGAGCGACGCCCCGGATGGGCAGAGCATCGCCCCCTGGTGGGCGTGCCGGGTGGATCCCGGTCGGGCGCATGCGGGAGTCTGTCTGACTGCCTCTCTGTTTCCAGCTTCAGAAAAATACAAAAAAAAAAAAAAAAGTAAATCCATGTGACCCCACTGATGAACTTTAAAAACAAACAGAGCAACTGGACTGTTTATGTGAAAAGATTTCAACTTAGAAACTACATTCCAGATAACATTATACGGAGTGAAATAAGTAAATCAGAAAAAACTAAGAACTGCATGATTCCATACATAGGTGGGACATAAAGACGAGACTAAGAGACATGGACAAGAGTGTGGTGGTTACAGGAGGGGGGGGGGGAGAAAGGGGGAGGGGGAGGGGCACAAAGAAAACTAGATAGAAGGTGACTGGAGGACAATCTGACTTTGGGTGATGGGTATGCAACATAATTGAATGACAAGATAACCCGGAGATGTATTCTTTGAACATATGTACCCTGATTTATTGATGTCACCCCATTAAAATTAATAAAAATTTATTAAAAAAAAATCTAAAAAAAAAAAAAAGAAACTACATTCTAGTTCACAAGCCAGTATCCTGGTTTTCAACTCTTCGTAAAAGGCTAAGCAAGCTGCAGAACAGCCTCACACATACCCATGGCCAATGTTCAAGTGCTTGAGACTTTGAAAGACTGTTTCCAGTAAGGAACATATGGACACTACTGGTAAACTTCACCTTTACAGTTAAGGAGAACTGCTCTCATTTCCGCTACACTGAGTGTACGACAATGGGAGCGCCCGTCTCAGAGACTAAATTTACCCGTCTGGACTACTTAAGGCAGCCGGATGCAAAACAACACATTCCACTGCCACCCACTCAGGAAGGACCAAGGTGTATCGCGGAAGGCCGGCCAGCCGGTGGTGTCTAGGGTTTAATGAGGCGCAAGCTTCGGCTTGGCTTGAGTCTCAGATCGGGTCCATAACATCATCCTGGCAGCGTCTGCGGTTTATAATCCAGAACAGGAGGCGTCTCCCAAGGCGCTCTCCACCCGCCTAGCATCGGGCTGGCTCCCACATTTACCTCGTCAAGGACACGTCCACTTCCCATAGACCGGGAACGCCGCACCCCCCAAGCACACCAGTCGCCTGGCGAGTCCCCTGGTCCCGCCGCGGAAGCCGCCCAACAGGTGCGGGCGCGCCCCTCCACGTACCTTCGAGGGGTGTTGAGGAGCCGCTGCTGCTGGTCCCCTTCCTCCTCATCCTCGTCTGTCTCGGAGTCGGGGTGACAGTAGCAGAGGGCCCCGCTGCTCCGCTTGCGTTTGCGGCTACCGGGGCAGTAGCAGAAGCCGTGGCCGGCCGCGTCGCCTCCAGTCTCCGGCCGTCGGACCGAGCCCTCGGCCCCAGAACCGGGCTCCTGCTGGGCTCGGGCTCGCCCCGGCTGGCGCAGCACTCGGCTGCTCAGCGAGCCCATGGGTCACGGCTCCCCGGGATTTCAGGGAGAGCACCTCAGGGAGCCCAGCGGACCCAGTCTCCAGCCATGGCTCGGCCTCCACCGCTGGTCTCCACCCAGCCCGGGTGCCTACACGGCCACTTCCTCACGCGCAGCCCCGACCGTTGCAGCGGACGCTATGGCCTCCATCCACCGCCCCACCCGCCGCATCTATTCGCGCGGCGTCTCCGGACTGCAGGACTTCGTCCCTTCGCTTTCGCAAATAAGCGCGGACCGGACAGCGCAGGCGCTCGGCGAGCCTCCGGAAGAGGCGGGGAAAGGTGGGTGTGCGTGGCGGGCGGAGCCTGCGCAGAACAAGACTAGGGCAGGAGGCGAGGTTTTTGGATTCTGAGTGGTGGTGTCTGTCCTGTGGTCGGCCTGATTCTCATACTAGCTGACCTTAGTTTTTAGCATTCCCCTTTATATTAACTAGTCCCCTTTATATTAACTAGACTGGAAATTGCAGCTCTTTGATTCTTTCTGCAGAAGTTATTTGAGCTCCAGATCTGCTGGGCCCTGTGCTAGGCTAAGGCCAAAACAGACAATGCTGTTTGAACCAAACTGAAAACGCGAGGCTAGTGTGTTCCAAAAGGAAAGTTTATTTTAAAAATTCCTGGGTGCAAGCGGGCTGAAACCAACAAAGGGTATCAGCCCAGAGGGAGGGATAGGGCAGGGGTTACTGTATTCCCCATGTACAAGACGCATCCTTTCCCGAAAAATTTAGTCTAAAAACAGTGCGTCTTATACAGTGGTTGTAGTTGTTTTGTTTTTTACTTGCATTTTCTGCTTCACGCAGATGAGGAGTTGTATGAATTTTATGAATAAAACGAGTTCAATAACTATGTAATACGTTTTCAAATTTCAGGCCCCAAAATTAAGGTGCATCTTATACTTGGGAGCGTCTTATACATGGGGGAATACGGTATATGGAATAATCAAAGGGCCTGGGGCAAAAGTGGCGGATGTTGCTGCATCTGTGTGTGTAAGACAGTTTCCTTGGTGGACTGGAGCTCCTCCTCAAAATCTGTTTGTACTCTGACTCAACCAGCCGCAAGGGGGGATTTGGGTTGGGTTACTAAATAAGCCAATCCTTCTTCCTCCTCAGGGCCTGCATTGTTCACCAGATGGAAGCTGAGTAGCCAATTTCTCTATCATACCCAGTGGCAGTGGGACATCTGAATAAGGTCTCTGCCAGGACTTTTAGAACTTAGAGTGCCTTCTGGAGACCCCAGCAAAATTTATGGGTGTCTGAGTAAATATTACAGGTGTCTGTTAGAGTAAGTAGCCCTGCAATGGACTCTGTATAGGCAGCTTTCACTCCCTGAACTCCCTTTTTCTACTGTTAAATAAAATATTTATAATGAAAATATTTCTAGTGAAATATTTATAATAAATTCTTCAGTAATATGATCCATGGATCCACCACAACTATAATAAATTTTAATAAAAGCCTAAATTTATTATACTTGCTTTGATTCATTCTTTTATGTATAATACAAATACGTAGAAGCTCCCTCTCCTATAGTGACCATTATCTTGAGAATAGTGTATATCATTTCCATGGAATTAAATGGAATAATCCTATACTTACCATTCTACACTTTTCTCCTCTCTCAAAATGATACTTTGAAAGAGATTATCCAATTGACAAATCTCTAGTTAATTTTCACTGTTCATTGTGTGACTAACCCATAATTTGTTTATTTTTTGTCTTACTGAGGGAGTTAGGTCTTTTCTACTTAAATACTCTTATAGAGCAGCAGTGAACATCATGTGCAAGAGATTCATCACGTAGATTCCCAGAAGTGAATTTACTGAGAACTTTCAACTTTATTAACTGTTGTCAAATTGCTGTCTGAAATGATTGCGCCAATTTATACTCCCATCATCAGTAAATGTAGTTTGGGGGCTTTAGGGGGTGAGTGTCCAATCCTGAGAAATCTGAACTGAGAGAGGCTAGAGGAGGCAGTTTGGGGGAGGGGCTGGGAGAAGAGCAGAGAAGGATGACCGCAAGGGGATTAGCCTGCATGCCCAGAATTTGTCAACACAAAGAATGTGCAACTGTTTATTGTGAAACAAGTGTGGGCCACCATAAGACATCCAGCATGGGATCATCTTAGTGCCTGTGCAAGAGGCCTGGGTGGAAGGACAAACACATTTCAGCACAGAGAACCTGAAATTATCAAATTTCTAAAGACCAAAAAAGAAGAACTGCACTTGCCTTCCCAAAGAAACCAAAGATGAGTAGTTCCTTGGTGATAGGGTTGATACAAGAACCCAAGAGCCTGATCCATGGTGGTGCAGTGAATAGAGCATTGAGCCAGAACGCTAAGGTCTCTGATTCGAAACCCTGAGGTTGCCAGCTTGAGAATGGGGTCGTCATAAGAATCCAACATGGAATGTCTTACATGATCCTAAGGTCACTGGCTTGAGCCCAGAAGTCACTGGCTTGAAGCCCAAGGTCGCTGGCTTGAGCAAGGGGTCATTGGCTCAGTTTGAGTCTCTGGATCAAGGCATGTATTAAGAGAAGTAATAAATGAACAACTCAAGTGAAGCAACAAGTTGATGCTTCTCATCTCTTTCCTCCCTCTCTCTCTTCCTTCCTGTCTCTCTCCCTTTCTCTCTCTCTTTCTCAAATCAATAAGGAGAAAAAGAAAAAATAACCCAAGAGAATGCCCACAAGAATCAGCTTTAAACATCTTCCAGCATCACACAGTGCTGACCATCAAAACTAGAGCACTATAAGGTAAGAACTTTCTGTTCCCCTCACTCTCCACCCTCTTCCTACTACAACCTTGGCTAGATTGGGACCTGGAGGGGTAGGGTATGGAAGGAAGCTTCGGTGGACAAAGACGAGAAGCCCACCATACCCCTTCCCCCAAAGCCAGCAATAGGCCAGAGCTGAATGAGGGAGGAAGCCTCAACTATAAATCAAATTTGGAATTTTGACTGGACATATTAATTACCAAAATGACACTTTTTAAAAATTAACTTAAGGGACTGCACAGTAGGACCTTTTATCAGTGCAGAATGACCAAAAAAGTTAGACTCTATCCTCTGTGTGAATTTTCATCTAAGACAGAAGCATTAGGCCCAATAAATACATGTAAATGGATAGTGGGAATGAAAAATAAAGTTATTTCCTAATTAGTACATATTATATCACACTTGTTCAATATAACAAATATTCCTCCAGGGTGGCTTTATCCTGCCCTCTAGAAAGCTTCCAGCCAACAAGTGCAATTTGTTTTAAAATTTTGGCTAAATCATATACAATTTAAAGATAAAACTACTAAAAAAATTTGTAATGCTTCCAAAAAAGAAATAAATTTGATTGGAAACTCCATCCTCTTCTGGATAGGAATCAAAGCGGCAGTGCTATTTCCTATAACTAACTAGAACTACAAAGTATTCATGTAAATAGCTTTAACCAATTGCTTGAGCACTTATAATAAGCAAGTAGGAACAAATTGAAAAAGGAATCCTGATATTTCACCCATCAAAATACGATAGTATAGAATAAACAAAGAAGACAAATAGTATTATTTAATATAAATGTTCTACTTAGAATGGAAAGCATCACTCATCTTCAGAGACTACATTAAATACATTATTTTATATCATTAAGTAGTAATACCATTTGGTATGTGTGAACATTAGTTTTATAGCAGCAGGGGCACATAGGACTTAATATATTATTTTTTCTTAGTGTTGTAGTTCCTAGTAGAAACTGAGTAACACTAGTCCTTCAAAAATACTTCCCAGGGTCCAGGATGAAAAAAAACCTCACAAGTGAAAAAGATAAAGAATACCCCTTGCGCCTGACCAGGCGGTGGCACAGTGGATAGAGCGTCGGACTGGGATGCGGAAGGACCCAGATTTGAGACCCCGAGTTCACCAGCTTGAGCGTGGGCTCATCTAGTTTAAGCAAAGCTCACCAGTTTGGACCCTAGGTCACTGGCTGGAGAAAGGGGTTACTCGGTCTGCTGTCGCCCCACGGTCAAGGCACATATGAGAAAGCAATCAATGAACAACTAAGGTGTTGCAATGAAAAACTGATGATTGATGCTTCTCATCTCTCTCCGTTCCTATCTGTCTGTCCCTATCTATCCCTCTCTCTGACTCTCTCTCTGTCTCTGTAAAAAAAAAAAAAAAAAAGAACACACCTTGTCCTGGCCGGTTGGCTCAGCGGTAGAACATCCGCTCGTCGTGTGGAAGTCCCAGGTTCAATTCCCGGTTAGGGCACACAGAAGTGCCCATCTGCTTCTCCACCCTTCCCCTCCTCCTTTCTCTCTGTCTCTCTCTTTCCCTCATGCAGCCAAGGCTCCATTGGAGCAAGTTGGCCCGGGTGCTGAGGATGGCTCCATAGCCTCCCCCTCAGGTGCTAGAATGGCTCTGGCTGCAACGGATCAACGCCCCAGAAGGGCAGAGCATCGTCCCCTGGTGGGCATGCCTGGTGGATCCTGGTCGGTGTATGCGGGAGTCTGTCTGATTGCCTCCCCGCTTCTAATTTCAAAAAAAAAAAAAAAAGAATACACCTCATTTTAAAGGCACCATATTTTATTAAAAGTATTTTTCCATGATGTATACAAACTGAACTTTTAAATTTAAATCCAAATACACTTCAGAATAATTCTAGAGTTGAAAGGCACAGTGCAAAGGTAAGTTAACACACATCAACAAAATCTAAAATGACTTAAAAATTATTTTTAGCACAAAAAATTTTAAGTAAAATTCAGAGCATTATATTTATCTTCAAGCTAGATTATGACATTAACCATAATATTGTGGAATGTTAGGCATTTATGTTTGGTAACCTGACATATATGATCTGTATAACCACAGTTAGAATTTCATTTCTTTGGACAACTTGGTGATCTTGGTATAGTTCAACTTGGAGAGAGTAAGTGATATTAACATGAGATGTGATGAATGAAATATCTTATCAAACCTAATAAAGATCAATTAACACTACTGACAAAACCTAAACAAAGGACATTTGTGGATGCTTTCAAACTGAAAATGTGAAATAGCAAATTGGACAGATAATCTTACTAACTAGAAGCTCACAATTTCAAATCAGGAAAGTACTAGCCACTCTAAATATTGAAGTAAGGAAGAGAAGTGATTTTAGAATAGTCTTCCAGTCTTCCACTTTAATAGATTTTCACCAAAAAGAAAACATAAAATAGTTAAATATATTCCAACTTCTGAGAAACACACATAAAGAAGAGGTCTGTTAAAAACATGGAGTACATTATTATTCCTAATTTTAAATCTCCTTTTAGGTTTTATAAGCTTTGAAATGCAAGTATAGCTTTAAAGCATCATATGAGTTATAATTATAGATGAATAATAATACAGTCTACATCTTAAGAGGCATCTGTAGGCGTTTTAATTTGGAAATAAGCATTCTGAGATAATGCTAATAGCAGTGTAGAAAAATGAAGTTAAAAAATATCAAGGTATGGGGAGTCCTCTCATTTTTCCAGGATTTTATTTTAGTCATCTCCTCCACAGAGAATAAGCAGGACCTTCTTGTAGTCTCCAGATGTGTCACCCTGAGGACAGGGAAGCAAAATTACAGTCAGATAAATGTGTTTTAAAATGGAATACACAGCCTGAACAGGCGGTGGTGCAGTGGATAGAGTGTCAGACTGGGATGCGGAGGACCCAGGTTCGAAACCCTGAGGTTGCTGGCTTGAGTGTGGGATCATAGACATGACCCCATGGTTGCTGGCTTGAGCCCAAAGGTCACTGACTTGAAGCCCAAGGTCACTGGTGTGAGCCCAAGGTTTCTGGCTTGAGCAAGGGGTCACTTGCTCTGCTGTAGCCTCCCCAGTTAAGGCACATATGAGGAGGCAATCAATGAACAACTAAGATGCCACAACGAAGACTTGATGCTTTTCATCTCTTTCCTTTCCTTGTCCCTATCTGTCCCTCTCTCTGTCTCTGTCGCAAAAAGACAAAACCAAACAAACAAACAAAAAAGAACGAAATGAATACACAGCTCAGGGTCATCTTGGTTAACTTTGTAAAGCTGGTCTGTATTTTTCTTAGAGTTATTTTAAAATAACATTTGTGATTTTTTTATTACAGAAATAATACTTGTTCAATGGAAAAAACAAAGACATAAAAGAAGAACATAAAAATCATTCATAATTCTACCATCTAGAGATTACTACTCCTTTTTTTTTGACAGAGACAGAGAGTAAGAGAGAAGGATAGATAGGGATAGACAGACAGGAAGGGAGAGAGATGAGAAGCATCAATTATTCACTGCAGCACTTTAGCTGCTCATTGATTGCTTTCTCATATGTGCCCTGACCAGGGAGCTACAGAAGACCGAGTAACCCCTTGCTCAAGCCAGCAACCTTGGGCTCAAGCTGGTGAGTTTTGCTCAAACCAGATAAGCCCGCGCTCAAGCTGGCGACATAGGGGTTTCAAACCTGGGTCCTCTGCATCCCAGTCCGACGCTCTATCCACTGCACCACTGCCTGGTCCGGACTCTTAACATTTTGGTTTATATAGATTCCTATGTGATGGGACTGTAGTATTCTGTATTCTCATTTTTTACTTAATACAGCCTATTTCCTCATTTTAATTCATTAACTATTCTTCTACATCATTATTCTTTTTTTTTCTTTTTGTATTTTTCTGAAGTGAGAAGCAGGGAGGCAGAGACAGACTCCCTCATGTACCCTACAAGTATCCACCTAGAATGCCCACTAGGGAGCAATGCTCTGCCCATCCCGGGCAATGCTCCATTGCAACAGAAGCCATTCTAGCGCCTGAGGTGGAGGCCATGGAGCCATCCTCAGCACCCGGGCCAAACTTGCTCCATGGAGCCTTAGCTGCTGGAGGTGAAGAGAGAGACAGAGTGAAAGGAGAGGGGTAAGGGTGGAGAAGCAGATGGGCGCTTCTCCTGTGTGCCCTGGCTGGGAATCGAACCCTGGACTTCTACACGCTGGCACACACCGGGCCGACACTCTACCACTGAGCCAACCGGCTAGGGCTACATCATTATTCTTTAATAATTACAGAGCATTCCATTGTGTATAGGTAAAATAATTTATTTCCTCACCCCCTCATTGTTGGACATTTATACTGTTTCCAATTTTGCACTATTGTAAACACTGCTGCAAGAGCATATTATAGTTAATTTTATGTGCATTTTCTTGATAATTTACTCAGGATAAATTTTTAGAAAAGAGCCTGACCAGGCGGTAGCGCAGTGGATAGAGCGTCGGACTGGGATGTGGAAGGACCCAAGTTCGAGACCCCGGGGTTGCCAGCTTGAGTGCAGGCTCATCTGGCTTGAGCAAAAAGCTCACTAGCATGGACCCAAGGTCACTGGCTCGAGCGGGGGGTCACTCAGTCTGCTGAAGGCCCGTGGTCATGGCACATTTGAGAAAGCAATCAATGAACAACTATGGTGTCGCAACGAAAAACTGATGATTGATGCTTCTCATCTCTCTCCGTTCCTGTCTGTCTGTCCCTATCTATCCCTCTATCTGACTCTCTCTCTGTCCCTGTAAAAAAATTAAAAATAAAAAAAAATTTTTAGAAAAGAGAACTTGCTGCATTAGTGAACGCATATTTTCTTAAGACTTTAGACATGGGTTGCAAAGAATCTTCCAGAAGGTGCTATAATTTCTACATAAAAAATTATATGGTTTAATTAATAGATCAACTTTTGTTACTGCTTCACAGGCACTAAAAAAAATTGAAATCTGTGTTTATCGAGTTTAAAGTATAATTTATATTTATTAAAGTAAATTTAATATATTCTTGATTATATATTTTTTTGCCTCATTGATCTGCCAAAGAATAAAGATATATTAAAGTCTCTCTTGCATAGTATTTCCATCAATGTTTTCTTTTGGGGCCTCAAAAATTCTTATTTATATATTTGAATGAAATATTATTTGACATCTAAAGTTTTATGAGAATTTAATCTCTGTTGTGAATCACTGACTTTATCAACATAATGTGATCCACTTTCTCCTATTTAATGCTTTTTCTCCTTACATTCTTTTTTTACTTATAGTATAATTTTCTACTTACTTTCTTTTTTTATCTTTGTCAAACTTTACCGTGGGCTTTTTATAAGCTTCTTACATGTCACTGTATTATAGTTGTTCCTTATATTTTTACCTTACCAGAGGATTTATTTTTATTATAACTTACATTTTTACCTTTTCTGTCACTGTTCTATTATTTACATATTTTATATTTCTCTTATGCTTTTTCTGACAACTATTCATAGGAAATTTATTTTTTATTTTTAATCTTTTCATCATGTGTGTGTACACACATATATTAACATTTATATATATACAAACATGTAATATAAATTTATTTATAGTAATGTTTTCTCAGGCCAATCAATATAGGGTGGAGCAAAAGTAGGTTTACAGTTGTACATACAGAAAAAAAAATACAATTAATAAATAATAATAGAATAAACTGGGTTTTTTTTTTTTTTTCTGAAGCTGGAAACGGGGAGAAACAGTCAGACAGACTCCCGCATGCGCCCGACCGGGATCCACCCGGCACGCCCACCAGGGGCGACGCTCTGCCCCTCCAGGGCGTCGCTCTGCCGCAACCAGAACCACTCCAGCGCCTGGGGCAGAGGCCAAGGAGCCATCCCCAGCGCCCGGGCCATCTTTGCTCCAATGGAGCCTTGGCTGCGGGAGGGGAAGAGAGAGACAGAGATGAAGGAGGGGCGGAGGGTGGAGAAGCAAATGGGCGCTTCTCCTATATGCCCTGGCCGGGAATCGAACCCGGGTCCCCCGCACGCCAGGCCGACGCTCTACCGCTGAGCCAACCGGCCAGGGCCAGAATAAACTGTTTTGTGAACTCAACTGTAAACCTACTTTTGTCCCACCCTGTATTTTTGTACGCCATCATTTTAGTGTGTGTATCACATTACATTGTATGGGTTTTCTGTAATTTATTGTTATTCCCCATTGGTTAATAAAAATACATAATAAATTATACACCCTAAAAGTATGCCATATTACTTTTTCAAATATAAATAATATAAAATAATGTAAATAACAAATAATGCTACAATGAAGATATAATATTTAGTATATTTTTTCACATTTCATGAAACAATTTTATTTAGATTTTTTTTAGATTTTTAAAAAATTAGATAAAATATGTAGATAACAAAATTTGCCATTATAGCCTCTCTTTTTTTTTAATTCAGTGAGAGGAGGAGAGGCAGGGACAAACTGCCACATGCATCCCAACCGGGATCCACCAGGCAAGCACACTAGGGGGGTGATGCTCTGCCCATCTGGGGCATTGCTGTGTTGCTCAGCAACCGAGCTCTTCTCAGTGCCTGAAGGGAAGGAAATGGAGCTAACCTCAGCACCTGGGCCAACTCGCTCCAATTGAGCCACGGCTGCAGGAAAGGAGGGGAAGAGAGAGAGAGAAGCAAGAGGGGGAGGGGTAGAGAAGCAGATGGACGCTTCTTCTGAGTACCCTGACGGGAAATCCAACCTGGGACATTCACATGCCAGGCTATACTCTACCACCGAGCCAACCAGCCAGGGCCCCATTATAGCCATTTTTAAGTGTATAATTCAATGGCACTATTTACATTCACAATGTTGTATAATCCTCATTGCTATTTCTAAAACACTTCCATCACCTCAACAGAAACTCCATCACTAGGAAGCAGTAATGAGTTGTTTTTATCAGCAGCTCATTGAATATTAGTGAGATTAAACATTTTTTATAAATTGATCATTTGTGTTTTATCTTTCATGAAATAAATGTTTATTATCCTTTCCCAGTTTTGTTTTTGGGATTTTTCTCTTTTTATTTTCTTAGCGATTTGTAGAAGCTCTTAATACAGGGGTATTAACCTTATATTGTATGTTAGAAATATATTTTCCCCAACTTCATTTGTGATCATCTATGAATCTTTAAAGTATTTAACTTACAGCTAGCTATATTTTATATAATGTTACCGCATAGGCCATACAGAAATAGAAACACATTCCTGAATCAATAATGCTACCATGAAAATCTGCAGCTCAAATCATCTAACTTCCAAGTTCTCGGTAGGATTCAGAATATTTCATTCACAGATCATATCCTGATTTGAAGTTTGTAGTGCAGACAACACAACTTTCTTGGGAAATGGGTCTTGGCTTCATATTCATGGCCTCGTAATTTTCCTCAAGAAACAAAACCCGGCCCTGGCCGGTTGGCTCAGCGGTAGAGCGTCGGCCTGGTGTGCGGGGGACCAGGGTTCGATTCCCGGCCAGGGCACATAGGAGAAGCGCCCATTTGCTTCTCCACCCCCAACCCCTCCTTCCTCTCTGTCTCTCTCTTCCCCTCCCACAGCCAAGGCTCCATTGGAGCAAAGATGGCCTGGGCGCTGGGGATGGCTCCTTGGCCTCTGCCCCAGGCGCTAGAGTGGCTCTGGTTGCAGCAGAGCGACGCCCCGGAAGGGCAGAGCATCGCCCCCTGGTGGGCAGAGCGTCGCCCCTGGTGGGCGTACTGGGTAGATCCCAGTCGGGCGCATGAGGGAGTCTGTCTGACTGTTTCTCCCCGTTTCCAGCTTCAGAAAAATACAAAAAAAAAAAAGAAGAAACAAAACCCAAGTAATGAAGGGTTTTCAGGGATGTGAATCATTCCTCGCCACCCCAAGCCATGTTAGCATGCTTGCAAGTCTGGTGCCAGGTAAAGGACAGCAATCCAGGATAACGAATGTGCTTTCCCCTATTTTTAGCAGACCTCATCTAGCCCTCAATGGCATACTGAATGACTGATTCAGTTGCTTCTCTTTCATTGTAAGCAGGTAGACAGAGAAATTGTTCTCTTGAAAGTATTCATGAAAGTATAATCTTTCTCTGTCTCGGGTCTACATGAAATAATTAGTATATTTACAATGCAGACATTTCCAGCTTCTAAGAGAATTAAGGCAGAGATTTAAACATCTGTATGAAAGGAAAGAGACTGCAATATCTGAATTAGAGTACCATCTTTAAAGGGAATGGTATCTGCCAACAAGAGGATAAGAGGTGTCTAAATACCTAGGTCAGAACCCCATTCTTTCATCAGAGCTTTCCCCGGGCCAGGGCATGGCTCCCTACCTTGATGAAGGAGTACAGAGACTTTCCATAGATTCTCTTGAAATTTGCCCGGATGTCTAACATATCAATCTCCGCTCGAGAAACCATCACTCTGATAAGGGTGTCATCATCGGTGCCCAAGCCCTACGGAAGAAAAGAAGATCCCAGCATATCAAAGTCTAGATGGTTTCAAGATAGTGCTCTTCTTTAGTCTGTCAAGGCTAGTGATGCATGACTCTCCTGATAATGTCCTTTGTGCCCCAATCTTAGAGGCATGTGGAAAATTGCGTCTCACCATGGTGTTCAAGCCTTTTTGCCAACTTACCTTTCCAATACTGTACTCTGTGTTCCGACAAGAGGAGAACTCACTGCCACTCTAGAGACACACCCTGTGTTCTCCAGTCTGCACGCCTCACTTGCAATGACCAAACACTTCTGCCATCATCCTTGCCTCCCCAGCCTTACCATCCTTCCTCCTATGTAAAATCCTCCAATGTAAAACTTCCTCTATGGTCCAGCTCAAACATAACAACTTCTTTATATATTCTTTTCTGATTTACACCTCCTAAACAAACAAATGTTTGAAAAAAAATATCCTATCCTCTGTTCCTATAATATTTGGACCCTCAACGACTGTCTTGCATTCTATTTTCTGATTGCTGTTTTGCACATACTTGCCTTCCCCTCAAGGCTATAAGTTTTTTGAGAGCAAGGACTACATTTTGATCTTTCCTGTACTGCCCATGGTTCCCAGCAATGGCACTGGCACAGAGCACAATTCACACTGCCAGTTGTTTGCATCCCTGTTCCATTACTTACTTCTTCACTGAGGACCCTGGGCAACTGCATGTCCTCTCTATGCTTAAGTTTTCTCATCTATAAAATGTGGATTGATAATAGTACATGCCCATAATGCTGTTGTGGGGGTAAAACTAATCTACATGTATAAAGCATTAGAAAGAATGATCACACATTATAAGTACTCAAGAAATATTACCTAGTATTATTATTAGCAGGCATTCAGTGAAATATTTGATGAATAAAAATTAATATATCAAACTGATTTTGTCCAATTTGGACACAAAGACATGTCAGACTCATTCAGATGCTAAAAAAGAAGCCTTTTACCTTCATAGATTTATAAAGCCTTTCAGCAAAATATGCAGGTTTGTTCCTCATGCACTTTACTGTCAAGAGATAAAAAAAAAGAAATAAAAAGGTTACAGATAAAATCTATCAAAAAATATGATAGCTATTTCCCATTTCTACCAAGTATGAAGCAGTATCTATCTCTTTGTCAGAAAAAATTTTAAGCAATGCTTTATGAACACAGGTTATGCTGAAGCACTTTCACAGATGGGAAGTAGTCTTAATTTATTGTCAAGTTCCTGAAGAAGTAATTAATAAAGGTCATTAAAGCAAGAGGCAGCATATAGTTTTAAAATGATTACCATCTCTAGCATATGAAGTTATTTGTTCTAACCATTCACAGACCTACAAGATGCAGCTAGTTTAGGATTATCTCTCCCATATCCTAAAATACAAATGTACAGAGGATATAAGATATATAAAGTCACATGGTACAATAACAGGTTGAATATAATCTTTCTTGTTTGAAATTCTGGATCACATCATGAGTGATTTAAACAAATTTTTTTATTCCTGAAATAAAAATTCTACATGCCATGACTACAAACTTATAACCATGAGAAAAGTCTGTAAACATTTTTTTCTCCACTTCCCAACCCCGACCAGCTTACCTATGGCCAGCAGGGCGTCTTCAAAGCTACCAGATGTTTCAGATTTAATACTCTGCTCAATATCCTTCTGTGATATCCTTTTGTATTCATCAAACACTACAAACAAAAATAAAATGGATTACAAATAATAAAAAAGAACAGAGGAAACTAAAATGTATGGAGAGAATGAACATTTTTTAACTAGACCACACTATTCTTTGGTATAATTCCAGAGGAAACTAATTAGCAATGTGGGTGAAAACCCAGGAGGCTCTGGTAAGTGGAATGGGCCTGAGGCAAGGAGGGCTTCAGGCAAGTACTTTCCCTTATTTGACCTTGTTTTCTCCCAATCTTTGGAGAGATTTGCTTTCTTTTTTCATTATTTCCTTAATAAACTGAGTGTATCTTTTAGTAATTTTGGCCTTAGTAATGGCCTGAATATCCAGCTTCCTCTTGGCTCATCAAAACTATAGCAATTCAGCCTCTTCAAAAATGAGTCACATTTGATAACAGCTGGTTGCAACTTTAAATAGACTTTAATATAATTACAGTTTTTTCACTTTTTTGCCAAGTATATTTGGATGTGATGAACATATTTTCCTTTCTTAGAGTGGATATCTGTTTATTTATCTTTATTTTGTTTGTTTATTTATCTCACTAACATCGCCTTTTCTGGGGTGCTGCCTCGGCCACTCAACATTGATTCTCGCAGGGCTGCCAATCCAAGGATACCCCTGCCCCCCAACGTACACCATAAGCTCTACCAATGGAGTGAGCAGTTCACCCAACCAGTATCAATCAGTCTTACCCTCCTGGGAATTTTTTATTGAGCAGACAGATTATGGAGATGGCCAAAACCACTTAGTCATCTTTACCTTAAGAGAACATAAGAATCACCTGGGAAACCTGTTACATTTCTTAGGTGTCACTCTCAGAGGTTTGTTCTAAGTCCGAAGTAGGGGTTCAAGAATCAGCATCTTTCATGGAGACCAGATTTTGGGAAACTGCCTTAGAAATAAAACCCACACCTCCCTTCTAGTGAGATCTCCAGAACTGCCTTGATTTCTGTTCTTTCTGGAGCTGTTCAGCTCTTCCTTCAATTTAATGAGCCACTAATAGGTTCCAATTTTCCTCTATTTCCTTTTACTTATTATTTCTTCTTTTTCCAAGTGAGAAGAGGGGAGATAGACAAACTCCTGCATGCACCCTGACCGGGATCCATCTGGCAATCCTTGTCTGGGACCTATGCTTTGCCCATCTGGGGCCATGCTTACAACTCAGCTATTTTTAGTGCCTCAGGCAGAGGCTCCATGGAGCCATCCTCAGTGCCCAGGACTGATGCACTAGAACCAATCGAGCTATGGCGACAGGAGGGGAAGAGAGAGAAAGAAGGGGTAGGGAGAAGCAAATGGTCACTTCTCCTGAGTGCCCTGACCATGAAATTGAGCCCAGGACTTCCACATGCCAGGCCAATGCTCTACCACGGAGCCAACCGGCCAGGGCTATTTCCTTTTAAAAAAAAAAAAAAACAGGGGGAATGATGAGGGCTTCATTGGGATGTTGCCAAACACTGCTTATAATAATGCTTAGTATTACACCTAGGAGATAGAGAATTAACAAAATCTTAGCTATTATGAATTCTCACAATGGTTAACATAGGCAAGTAGCTAGATATTGATGGGGAAAGAGAACAAAGAGAATTAGGCATTATATTTATAAGACTTGGATAGTCTGCTTCCATAAGAAACTGTAGCATCCCATTTAGCTTAATTTGCTAGAAGGCTAACAACATTCATAAGCCCACTGCACATTTCAGGAACCCATTGTGTCCTCAGAAGTCGATTGTACCCTCAGCCCTCTAGACTCAAACTTGGGAGGAGTTTTCCCAAGACACTGCCAGTCCAGTGCTGGGGGAAGCAAGGAGGAAATTCTTCCATTTGAGAACATGCACAGTGAAAGTAAAAATGAGACAGGAGGCATGAAACCCTGGGAGATCCAGAAACAAGATTGGTTAAGGGGAGGAATGAACACCAGTCTGCGAAATTTTAAAGAAACTGATTGGTTAGCTTAAGGAAAAGCTAATCCTTTCCAGCCTCAAAATATAAACATGGGCTTAACAGAGGTCTGGCCCTTTATTGCTGTTTTTGCCCTTCTCTCTGCCTTTCTTGTTGGGGACTGCAAGTCAACAGGGTCCTTGTGGTTTAGATTTTGGGGGAACAGAGGTATGGAGAACTGGCAGTAAGCTGACAGGCTACTCAACACCCCACTTCACTTGTTTGGGTTGCTAAAGGCCAAGTTTTCCCCCACACCTCCATATTGGCTGTGAAGCTGAGTATTTGCACTCATCCCATCCCCCCCCACTTCATTTGCTTGCTTAAGTTGCTGGAAGCAATTTACTTGCCCTTCCTCTCACCCTTTGTTTGTTCTGGTGTTGGTTGATTTTAGTTATGCAGGGTGGAGGGTTTTCGGGCTTAAGAGAATTCTTGGGTTGCCTTGGAGATGTGTGACTTTGTATCAAAGACTTCCTTATTTGCATGTGGCTATATAATAAAGCAAACCAGGGGCTGTTTTGCTCTGTCTTTCCATCAGCTTGTAGAGGCCTCTGGATCCCATCCTATTTCTCTTTAAGTTTATTTTCTTCATTCCACATCGTTCTCCCTCAGGACCTGGAATTACTAGCTGCGCTGGTTTGCGGCACTTCCTGCTGAGAGAAATGCACTATCCCCGTAAAAAAAAAAAAAGAAATGCACTAGCCACATTTGCAGCCATGCTGCATCGGCTGGGAGCCAGACAATATCCAAAGTTCAGGCTTTGAGCAGTGCCTGGACTTGACTAAACTTTGGTATGAGATAAACCATGGCACAACTTTGATCTTCATACTGGGTTTATTGAAGACCAGATTGGATATTTTCCTTGGCAGGATGGAGATTAGACATTAGGAACCTGTAAGAAACCTTCTATTTCAACCCGAAATAAACCTTACTACAAAAGCCTAAGCTTCTCTAAGTGCAGGTCTAATAAAAAGCTTTTTATACAACACCATATATGAACCACATCAGAACTGGCATCAGAACTAATATCACTATTATTGTTGGTTGGTAAGAAATTTATGAAGTTTTTTTTAATCCAAAAAATGTTTAAAATATCCCCTTCCAGTGGCTTAAAAGCGTATCATTTTATAAACTGCCCAACTATTGACTTGTGCTTGGAAGTGATACTTGTTACAAATGTCTATGCATGAAATTGACTTCTGAGGACCTGCAGTTGTTGGGAATTTCCACCAGGGGGAGATTTGTATTATTAGTAATCAGGTAAGGGAAGGCAAATAGGGAGCTGAGTCAGAAAGTGGTGCCTCTGGATGGTACATAGCCCATGACATTTATTAACAGAAGTAATCACCTATTTCTTGTCATTGTGGAATAGCTGAAATAATTGCAACTTCCAAATGTGTTGTTATTTTCAATTACTTTGTTTTCAGTTTAGCAAACTCATTTTCAAATTTCTGACAAGTTTTGTAAATTGTATTTATATGGGCACTGTGGGTTTATAAAATTATGATATAGCATAAAGACCTAAATAGCTTATAAAAAAGATGAAATATTTTATTAAGCCCTTATTGCTGTTTACAAGAAGAAAATAAACCCGACAACAGTTATTCTACAATTGTTTGGTATCTTTTCCCCAAAGAAGTTAAAAGCACATTATATAAACTAGCATTATCAGAAGAAAATTAAAAACATTCCACATAGGAAATAAAATTTAAGTTATCCACAATTCATCTGATGCATCATACTCCCTAAAGAGAGCACTTCTATTAGGTTTATAGCTTGGATGTTAAATAGGAATAAATGTCAACCAACATCTCTATTTTCTTGCTTGCTTATGTACTGAAGGTTTTTTCTTATGTAACTCAAGTTATATAGAGTTGTTTTATTGACCATAAAGGGCAATTTTCTATAAACAGGAATGCCAGACTTCTATGAATACATCTGCTAATTATTCATAATTAATCTTTCAGAAATCAGTCCTCATGTACATCCCTGCACTCAACATTTCCATGATAAGACATCTAAGACAGTTTAGGATAATCAGTTTTTGTACCAAGTAAAGAGGAAAAGGTTATCAATTAATTATGGACAATAGAATTTTCACTCTTTCAGTTTCTTCGGAAGATGAGGCAGTGCCTTACCATGCAACAGATGATTTCGATTCCGGGAACAGAGAACAGTTAGAAATTTCACCTCATCTGTCCCCCATTTCTTCTCTCCAGCCTCATACAGGTCCTGAAGCCAAACAAAGCACAAGTTTAAAACACCACAGAGAAAGTGCCAGAACACATCCATATATTTCTAGAACTTTAAAGAGCTGAGCTGGCTTAGTGTTTTGTGGGTGACGAGGTAGAAGCGATAAGGGCGATGAGTGGTAACGACTCAGGATTTTTCCTTGGTTATACAACTAATGGAACCCTATAAAGTCTCTGTAAGAGTCAGGACAGACATCAGCAGCTCCCTACATGCAGCCTACACGGTTCTATCTTAAGAGCTAAAAGAAATGCCCTAGATTTGGGCTGTCCCATACACTAGCCAATAATCATATGTGGCTATTTAAGTTTTAATTAATTAAAATGAATGAAAATTACATAAAAGTTAAAATTCAACTCCTCAGCATCCTAGCTACAGTGCAGGTGCAGAACATTTCACACATGCAGAAAGTTCTACTAGACAACACTGTTCTAAGAATGAGCTATGATTTGCTTGGGATTACAAAAGTCTCACAGTAGAACCAGGACCTATCATGAATTACTTATTTTCCAACCAGGTAGGAATATAAAAAAATTGATTCTGGGCCTGACCTATGGTGGCGCAGTGGATAAAGCATCAACCTGGAAATGCTGAGGTTGCCAGTTCAAAATCCTGGGCTTGCCTAGTCAAGGCACATATGGGAGTTTATGCTTCCAGCTCCTCCCCCCTTCTCTCTCTCTGTCTCTCTCTCCTCTCTAAAAATGAATAAATAAAATAAAAAAAATTGATTCTGGTCACTTTAACTATCCTATTGATAAATCAAAACTATTATCTATATCACCTCACACCCATTAGGATGGCTGCTATTAAAAAAAATTACAAATATGGACAAGGTTGTGGAGAAATCAGAATATTTGTGCATTGATGGTAGGAATATAAAATGATGTAGCCTCTATAGAAAGAAGTATGGCTGTTCTTCAAAAAATTGAAAATAGAATTACCATATGATCCAGCAATACTATTTCTGGATATATAGTCATAAGAATTCAATGTGGCCTGACCAGGCAGTGGCGCAGTGAATAGAGCGTCAGACTGGGATGTGGAGGACCTAGGTTCGAGACCCTGAGGTCGACAGCTTGAGCATGGGCTCATCTGGTTTGATCAAAGCTCACCAGCTTGGACCCAAGGTCAATGGCTTGAGCAAGGGGTTGCTCGGTCTGCTGAAGGCCCAAGGTCAAGGAACATATGAGAAAGCAATCAATGAACAACTAAGGTGTCGCAACGAAAAACTGATGATTGATGCTTCTCATCTCTCTCCATTCCTGCCTGTCTATCCCTATCTATCCCTCTCTCTGACTCTCTATCTCTGTAAAAAAAAAAAAAAAAAGAATTCAAAGCAGAATTTTAAGAAGATATTTGTATACCCATGTTCATAGCAGCTTTACTCATAACAGCCAGAAGGGGGAAGCAACTCAGATTTGTCATATGTCCATCAGACACATGAATGGATGAACAAAATGTGGCATATACATACAATGGGACACTACGTAGCCTTAAAAGGAAAAGAAATTCTGACATGTGCTAAAACATGGATGAATATTGAAGACATTACGCTAAGTGAAATAAGCCAGTCACAAAAAGACAAATATCGTGTAATGTAACTTATATGAAGTGGCTAGAGTAATCAAACTCATAGAAACACAAAGTAGAATGTTGGCTGCCAGAGGCTGAGGAGTGGGGAAAATGAGGAGTTGTTTACCAGGTGTAGAGTTTCAGTTTTGCAAGATGAAAAGTTCTGGAGATTGGTTGCACAATGTGCATATAGTTAACATTACTGAACTGTATGTACACTTAAAAATGGTTAACGTGGTAAATTTTGTTATGTAGTTTATAAAAATTTTTTTTAAACCCTACCATTCATTGATAATCAGCAGCTGGCTTGTTAAATTTATCAAAATGCCCTTAACTACACATTTTGTCACTCATTGGGCCTGCCTCCATCCACTCATCTTCTTCACTTCTTTCTCTAATTCCCTTATTGCTTTAGCATCAATTCACAGAATCATGCAATTTGAAAGCTTGGGAGGGCAGGAAGGGTTCATCTAATTCAGTGTTTTTCTAATTTGCATCTCAGCAGGCTTGTAACTACTTCAATTAACAAAAATATGGTGGAAGTGATGCTGACTTCTGAGGCTAGGTCCTAAAAGGTCAGGAAACTTTGGTTCTCTTGGAATGCTGGCTTTTGAGATGCTCCCTTTTGAAAACCAGCAGCCATGCTTTGGGAAGCTCAAGCCGCCTGGAGAGGTCACATCCAGAAGAACCCTTTGACAGTCATACATGAGTCACTGCAGCCCAGACCACAGACACATGAGTGATGGAGCCTCCAACCCCCAGCCACTTGAGTCACCTCCAGTTGTTCAAGTCTTCCCAACTAAGATCTCAGATATGATAGAGCAGAGACAGCCAGCTCTGTAGTGATTTGTCTGAATTCCTGATCTACAGAATCCATGGACATAATAAAATGCCGGTTGTTTTATGTCACTAAGTTTGAGGTGGTTGGTTAAGCAGCAATAGTAACTAGAACATGTAGGTAAAGCACTAACTTACAATCTGTCACAAAATGATACTTTCATGAAATACCTTATAAATGACCTTGAAAAGAGTAACCTTTTTAATAATGGGTGGGAATTGTATTTTTTGTGTTAATTTTTAAAATAACTAATGAGGTTGGACATTTTTTGTGTATTTGCTATTTTTATTTCTTATTTTTTGAGTTATCTGTTGAAGTCCATTGTCCCTACACCTGAAACTTATATAAGTTTATTAACCAATGTGACCACAATAAGTTTAATAAAAGTCCACTGTCTATTTCTTAAAAACTAGAGCATTCTTATTCATAGTATCAAAATAGTAGTTTTGATTTATCAATAACATAGTTAACTAAATTGTTTATTTATAAAACCTCCTTATATATCTATTAAGTTTATTATATATAAGGTAAAACTTTATTCTATCATTTGACCTTAAATTTTGTTTGTGGTATTATCTAAAAAACAATTTGTCTTTAGGTAGCCAACCAATCAATCATTTTCCTTTATGGTTTCTGCCTTTTGTGCCAGTCATTCAAAATCCTTTCCCAGCTCCAGATTTAAAAACATTTAACATTTTATTAATGTATCTTTCTGACTTCATTTATTTATTTATACATTAACACCTCAATCTGTTTGGAATTTGTTATGTGAGGTGAAAGTCAGAATCTAAGTTTTTCTTGCCCAAATAGTTAGCCAGTTGTCCCAACCCCACTAAGTCCTCCGTGTTTCCTCACTGATTTCAAATGCTACCTGTCTATTCTCACAGGCTTGGGTCTTCACTTAGACTTTCTAATTATTCCATTGGCTTCTCTCAATTTGTACACCATGACTACATGCCTTAATTAATTAATTAATTAATTTTTATTTATGATTTTAATTTGTGTTTACATAGATTCGAGTGTCCCACTGAATATATCTCCCCCCACCCCCGTTTTCCCCTGCCCCCGCTTTGCCCCCTCCCCCCAATGCCTTTTCCCCTTCCCTCCAGGATTTGCTGTCCTGTTCTCTATAATGCTGTGCTATGTATATATAATTTCATTAATCTCTTTCCCTTCTCTGGTCCCATCTCCTTAATTTATTTTTACCTTCATTATACCTGTAAGTGTATGCCACTACAAAGTTTTCCACACCTTTTTGTCACAATTTTACTCTCCATTGTTTTCTCTCTACATTCCTCCTTTTCTCTGGTTGCTTTGTTCTTTTTTTTTAAATTCTGGAGATTTTTTTCAGTGTACCTTTCCACAACAATGATTCTATTTTCAGCAATATCATTTTTGATCATTCCGCTTCTAATGAACTTCCAAGTTCTGGTTTTTCCCGCTTGTCTAAGGACATCTCTTCTCAACTCCTCCAGCACCTTTTTCAAAAGACAGCTCTGCTTGCCCTTCCTCCAGCTCCATTTCATCTCTGTTATTTTCTCCTCGCATCCCTTTTTTGTTTGTGTGTGTTTTTCAGTTCTTGTTTAATTAGAATCCATTTTCCTCTAATTTATTTTAGGGTCCGAAGCAATCTGAAATCTGTCTCTGTCTCACAGCGTGGCCGTATTTGCTTTCTTCGTGGGCCACATGGTGTTTGAGGTGAGAATCTGTTGACTTTCAAGCTCCTTCATCCTTAAGTGATGAACAGCTGATCCAGATCTGTTTTCCCTGTGGAACAAGGTGAGAGAATTCTTCACAGAGCGCCTCACTTTTCGATGAATTTCAAGCAGGAGCACTTGCAGCTAGTCCGCGGGGGCAGTGAGCCGCAGCACCGGTCTTCTCTGAGGCGTTTCTTCCTGTTTGCAGGACGCCGCTGTGCCAGCTCCCCACTGGAGGCAGCTCAGCCTCTCTTCTGGGTCAGGGTGGCCCTCCTGCGTCCTCGGCCCAGGTGTGCTGCCCATTTGGCATTTTAGTGGCCCTCCTCCATAGTTTCCAGTGTTGAGGCAGAGTTTTCCCCATTTTTATATTTCCTGGTCCTTCCACCCTCCCCCCCCCCCCCCAGACCCCAGACCCCAGAATAAGGAAATCAAATCTGTGCCAACTTCTAGCAAAAGCTTTGAAGGGCATTTTTAAATGTAATTTAATATATCATGGATTTCTTTTTAAAGTAGGGATTTTAAACACTACCTATTGTTGCCATTTGTTCAAGTTTCATCCCAAGAACAGACAAAACTGGACTGGCTAGTTAATAGCCTCAGCGCTTCTTCGGCCTTTGGGCTAAGATCAAGTGTGATAATGGCCTCTCTATATTTTAAATTTTCTACCTTTTATAAGTAATGACCACCAAATTCCACCTTTCCTGATCATTCTTCTCATTCCAACTTGCTGACTTTCCTACATCAAAATCCAGCTATGATAACTAAAGTCTGCCAATGACTCTTTGCTGGTGATGCAAGTTAAACAGCAAAGATTGACAAGGTTTTTCTACAGTTTTATCCTGGAAGAGCTGAAACCTTAGCTGGAGTTGTTCTTAAATTCCTTGCCTCTTGGTAAGCCATGGAAGATCAGAGAAACCCCATTCTAAATTCCACTCCCACTGTCCAACCTCTCCAGCCCAAACTCGTTTAGAAGGACCTTTCCACCTGCTCATCTCCAAGGAGAACAGTGTTCTTTGAAGAACCCAATAATATTTATTTGTTGAATTGCAAGGTTTTAAAAAATCAGGCAGACGTGGATTCAAAGAGCCCAATTCTACTACTAACTTGTGATCCCGGTCTAGTTATTTAAATCTCTGTATCAGTTTCCTAATCTTTAAAACAGAAGTAATAATATCTGTTGCCCAGATTTGTAAATGTAAAGTAGTTAACACAATGCCTGACATCTAGCAAACCACAAAAAAAGTTTATAATGAATATAATGTTTCAGGAATGAACCGTTCACTAACTCTTCATTTGATTTAAGATTTCCCTGGGGTATGGAGGTTCCTTCCAGCATGCCTGAAGGTGCTCTCCTCCAGGTAGCTGAAGTCCACTCGGGCATTCAAGAATTCCAGTGTCTTCAATACCTTCTCCCTTCTCAAAGCTTCTAGACTGAATGCAATTTCCTATGTCTCCTGTGTGGCATGGGCCTCCCTGAGTACTCAGAACTCTTATGTAAACCCACACATCCTTCTCCCTCCTAGTGAAAACAACAGGTTCTCTCCTTGAGAAGCCATAGTGGTTCATACCTCACATACTGAATGGGAATAGTCCTCTATGGTTGTATATGGGTTAAGAGTAGAGGTTTTAGATCCAAATTGCCTAAGTTCAAATCCCAGTTCTGCCATTTATTATCTGTATGAACTTGAGCAAGGAGCTTGACCTTTTTTTTTTTTTTTTACAGAGACAGAGAGTGAGTCAGAGAGAGGGATAGACAGGGACAGACAGACAGGAACGGAGAGAGATGAGAAGCATCAATCATTAGTTTTTCATTGCGCGTTGCAACACCTTAGTTGTTCATTGATTGCTTTCTCACATGTGCCTTGACCGTGGGCCTTCAGTAGACCAAGTAACCCCTTGCTGGAGTCAGCGACCTTGGGTTAAAGCTGGTGGGCTTTTGCTGAAACCAGATGAGCCCATGCTCAAGCTGGCAAGCTCAGGGTCTCGAACCTGGTCCTCTGCATCCCAGTCCGATGCTCTATCCACTGCGCCACTGCCTGGTCAAGCGGAGCTTGACTTTTATGAGCCTCAATTTCCTTGTCCACAAAAAGGGGATAATAATACTTACTTCATCTGGGTTACTGCAAGGATTCAATGACATACGTCATACCAAGATCTAGAACAGTGTTTGGTAAAAGACCCACTTTTTATTAGCTATTATTACCAGTGTTATCTAGCCACAGTAAAGAGACCAGGGGTTGGTGCCAGGGCAGCCACCAGTGGGCTGGGTACCAAGGAAGCAACTGCCTCTTTGGGTTTGGTATTAATTTTACCCGACAGGGCACACTCTATGCTTAGCTGTTTCACACAGGTCCTATCCAAGTTCTCTTGGAGAAAGTAAAGAGCAAGGTGAACAAAACAAAGGCATGTTCCTTCACCTCCACGTGATTCAGAAGACAGTCCATAGTTCTCTGGGGTGGCCACACCATGGTCCCAATATCAAGAAATCTAACTAGAATCTGGGGTGCTTATATAATGATGCCTAATCCCACCTCAATACCCGAGGTATTTCTGAAAGAAACTTCTGCTATTAAAGATCATCTGTGAGGATCTTCTTTCATAACATATGTCAGCCAGGCCAATATACAATGAAATGTAAGAGGGGGTTCCTCCAGCTAAGGGCTGTCTTACAGGCATAAGAGAAGAAATAAGCTGCAGTTGTACTCACCTGGGCATCCTGTCTCACGAGAGCATCATCCAGGTAATTTCTTTCATCCCTGCCACCCTGAGGATGGGAAAAACAAACCAAAGAGAGAGTTGCTATTAAAATTTGAATAAGACAGAATGTCTGGGAACCCAACAACATGATAATAAGACAGAATGACACAAGGGGTCACACTTCCAGCACAGGGAGAGAAGACAGGTATCTTTTGAGTGTGCCTGCATTTTCTCCATGGCTCTACCCTGGCACAGTCTCTGTGACACTAGAAAGGGAAGGGGAATGAGTGCTGCCCTTTGCCTGCTGCCTCCACCACTGTCTCCTCCCCCACCCACCTCCCCCCAGCAGATTCATGCCTTTGGAACCTGCAAGTCATGTGAAATATCTCAAGTATCCATCTTCTCTTTTCTGGCACCCCTAGCCATAAAACCCCACACTGGTCCTGTCCTGCTTTATTCCTCACATAGAATATTGAATTAACTTCCTACCTGGTCTCCAAGCCTCCAATTCCTTGCCATTACAATTAATCTTACATATGACTAGTACATTACTCTTCTAAAAATGAGATCTTAACCACATCATGAAAACTGCTCCCAAACCATCAGTGGCTCCCTGCTGCTCTCCAAATAAATGTAAACTTCTCCCAACACAGAATTCCAGTTCATCCTTTCACCTTGCTGCTAGAATTACCAGCTTGACTGCTTAGCCCAGGCGTCCCCAAACTACTGCCTGGGCCGCATGCGGCCCCCTGAGGCCATTTATCCGGCCCCCTGCCGCACTTCCGGAAGGGGCACCTCTTTCATTGGTGTTCGGTGAGAGGAGCACTGTATGTGGTGGCCCTCCAATGGTCTGAGGGACAGTGAACTGGCCCCCTGTGTAAAAAGTTTGGGGTCCCCTGGCTTAGCCCACTGTTCCCAGGGCATACCCCTTGTTTCCTGCCTCCTTGCTTTCTTCTTGCCTCTTTTCTGCCTGGACTGCACCCACCCACCTCTGCTTCTTGAAGTCCTAGCAACCCTCTGAGTCTTCCATGCACCTCTGCCGTGAAGCCCTTTCTTTGTTTGTGCAACCGAAATTTTCCTTGAAACCTTCCTTTTACTCTGTCTCTCCTTGGATACTTACGTTCAAGCCTTTATTATAGCAACTGATATATTTCCTTATGACACATATGTGATATATTCCTGTATGTACGTGATATATTCCTTTATGACAATATAAACTTTTAAAGCCCAGGAACTGCCTCCTCATCATCCTCATAATTCTCAATGCACCAAGGAGACTAGGCAGACATTAGATACTTGTGTATATAAATCAGAACAAATGGGTGTACATGACTAGCCAGAGTTTCTAAAGGAGAGAAGATAAAATACTAGAGTGGCTCAAGAAAAGTACCTGGGGAATATTCACATTTAAGAGGTTGAAACTATGAGGAAGGCTGGAAAAGGGAATAGAGAGTGAGCATGTCAATAAACCCAACCCCAATCAAAAGCAACCAGCAGAGGGCGCCACTCACAGCAGACAGAGACACCAGGACTCGCTGGAACATGAAGGACGTGTCCGAGCGAATGTCATCTTCAAGGCTCCGTCCATATTCTAGCAAGAAAGAAAAGTTAGCCACATTAGGATAAAGAGCCCTGTTCAACACTACGTCATAATCTAGAGCCTTCTGTCCCTCCAGGACAAGCCTGTTTACTGAAGCAACTCCCCATAAGGTTTTTCACTTTGTGCAGTTTTTCAAAAACAACACTGGTAAAACGGTCAAGATAAGTTAGCTTGTCATTACAGTGAAAACAAAGTGTTCTGCTACTTAAAGTGGGAGGTGAAGAAGGCTGGGTCTGTAATCTTTACTGTTCCTACTGTCCGGGGGGGTCTGTTCTAACCATAGTTTTCCATGACACAGAGAACAGTAACTGTCAAAAAGCAAATACAGTGGAGTTTCAGAACCATGTTTGGGGACAAACTGGGGCTGTCAAGCCCACATTCTAGCATGTGCCTTTTCTGCCATGTCACTCGCTTGAGAGATGACTCAAATGAAGCCCCAACCCTTCGCAGCTTAGATACCCTTCTCAGGGGGAGAGACCTGCGTTCAGCAGACACGGGGACCCAGGGCTAGAACCAAACTGCCAAGGTTGAGAATAGCCTTCTCTAAATGCTTACCAAAAAACTAGTATTTTAACATTTTTCTTTCTACCAAAGTAATACATGCTTACTACAGAAAACTTAAGGAAAATAAAGAAGTAAAATACAAAGGGGCGGGGGTGGGAGGATAAAAACCTCACCATAATCTAATCCCCCAGAAATAATAATTATTGAAAACATTTTGGTGAATATCCTTCCTCATTCCCCCTGCCTCACATACCCATATTATTTTTCTTTCTTTAAAACAATGGGATTGTGGCATACTATTTTATGATTTGTCCTTTTCACTTATCCACATACCATACTATTTAATGTATTAATAATATCTTTCAAAGTATGATTGATGACTACATAATATAGGTATACCACATTTTGTTTAGCTAAGCTGCTAAACTGTAGGACATTTTTAGCTAATACAACAAATACCGGATAAACACTGTGAGATCTAAACCTTTGTGCATTTTGGGCTAAAGGCATGTACTTTGTAAGGACTCTTCACGTGTGTCAGCCTTGGGAGATTTGAAGAGGGGAATGATGGCTATCATTCTGAGATGGCTGAAGGACATTAAGTCCAGTCTGAATGCAGAGAAGAAGTCAAGCAAGACATCCCCTCCAGGTCATTCCCTGGAATGCTTAGATTCACTGGTGCCACCATTTTTGAACAAGCACCTTCAATGCTCTGATATAAAGAACAACTTCCCAGCTTTCAGGGTAGTAAAAGGTACTAGGTACCTCAGGCGCTGAGTAACCTGAGTAGCATGTTCACCTTAGAAGCTTTGATAAGCCAACAGTCATTTGTGTAGACAGGGATCTGCTGTAAAACAGAGCTTAAAACTGAGGACCACTCATAATGCTTCCCTACAGAAAGTCTGATCGGTGGGTAACCCTCTGGGGCTAGTCTAGTTCTCAGATCACAGTGAAACCTCAGCCAGGGCCACTGAGATATTACATACGCAGCTGGTAGGTCTGGTTTATGCGCCGGATCTCCTCAGGTGTCCGGGAGGCCAGGATCTCAATCAGGCAGCCCTCATCCGTGCCAGCTCCCTAAATGGGGGACCCAGAGCAGAGGGTTTTATGAGTCAGGTTACAAAGTCAAGTCCCAGACAGAGAAGGAATATAACCAGGAATCTGCAGAGAATAAAGATGACCCACAGGGTTCTAGCTACAGGATTTCCTCTTTTTTTTTTTGGATTTGCTCATTTTTAATTGTCCTGCCCCAATTCAATGTATTTACTGTCATCATTATTAGTAATAAACAAACATTAATAGGCTGTTTCTATGTGTCGGTTATTGTGCTAGGTTAGGCACAGTTTCTGCCTTCTGAGGGCTTACTCCTCCTTTGATCTCTCTTGCACTTTTCCTTGAAGGGTAGAATCTTCTGGCAAAGACTGTTATGTCTTTGTTTTTCAAGAGCCTAGCCCAGAACTGTCCACAAGACTGCGTACTTATTGACATGGTTGAGGAGAGTAATCGGATTTAAATTCATATTTGGTCATTAAAAATCAGAGCTAGGGCCCAGTGGATCTGGTATTTAGAGACGCAGGGAACCTGCCCCCCCCCCCTTTTGCCAGTTCTGAGCCTACAGCAGACCCATAGGCTACCAAGGTATCAGCTGTAAAATTTCATATCTTACAAGTAGCTAACACGGCAAGCAAGTTTCCAGAGCTGAACCGAAAGCACCATAATCACTCCCCATGGAGCCACAGGAAAGAGAATGATCTCGTACCTTTTTGGAGAACAACACTTAAATTACAATTGCCAAAATGTAAGGTCATGTTTTCAAGTTGCCATCAATGAAGGAAAATCTATCTCCTTGGCCTCCTCACTCTCAGAGGGTCTTCGTCACGGTTTCTCAAGAACGCTCGTCAGTGTTTGCACTAACAGCACAAGGAGCATGAGAAGAAAAGCACGAACCTTCATGGCCCTTCGCAGCTCCTCCACATCGTACAGCACGGTGGGCGTCATCATCCCCACGATCACGCGCTCAAAGTTGCCACTCAGTTCCGACTTCAAGTCATCTATCAGGTCCTGCAATGCAAGAAAGACACTTGCTTAACTGCTACGGAAACTGCAGCTAGCTGCTCTTAATGTGTGGCCTCTGGTGTCTTCACGACCCTTTGAGGGGACTTAAAAGGTCAAAGCTATCTTCATAATAACACTAAGACATTATTTGCCTCTTCACTGTCATTCTCTCACATTTGCACAGTGGAGTTTTCCAAAGACTATTCGATATATCTACAAATCTACAGTTATGTTAAAAAGCGTATTTAAATACTCCCTTTTCCGACTATGTATCTGTACACGACCAGGTTTTCTTCATGTATACTTCAACCCAAACTGCATCTAGCAAACAAACAATAAACAGGCAGATAGAAGAATCCATCTGTCTTCCATTAAGTCAGACATCAGAGATTTGAAAAAATATAAAACATGCCAATCTTCTTACTAAAAATTTATTTTTGTTTTGGAATATATACTATTTTTTATGGAAATGTTATTTATATTAATGGGATGGGCTTATTATTTTCTTAGTAAATTAATAAATATGTATTTAAAAATGTTCTAAGTTTTCATTTCTAGTAGGGTAAATATGAATAGATATAACCAACAAAAACAAAGAATTCTTTAATAATTTAAGATTGTAAAGGGGTCCTAGCCAGTTGGTTCAATGGTAGAGCATTGACCCAGTGTGTGGATGTCCTGGGTTCGATTCCCAGTTAGGGCACACAGAAGAAGTGACCACCTGCATCTTCACTCCTCCCCTGTCTCTTCTCTCTCTCACTCTCTTTCTCTCCTGCAGTCATGGCTCGATTGGTTCAAGCAAGTTGGCCCCAGGTGCTGAGGATGGTTCTGTGACCTCCACCTCAGACACTAAAAAATAGCTCCATTGCGAAGCAACAGAGCAATGGCTCCAGATGGGCAGAGCACTGCCCCATAGGGGGCTTGCCAGGTGGATCCTGGTTGGGGTGCATATGGGAGTCTGTCTCTCTGCCTCCCCTTCTCTCACTTAATTAAAAAAAAAGATTGTAAAGGGGTTCCAATATTCAAAAGTTTGTAGTCACTGACTGAAATGTATTTGTCCTGAATATATTTCCATTTTTTTCAATTACAGTTTATATTCAATATTACTCTGTATTAGTTTCAGCTGTACAGCATAGTGGTTAATCATGTACTTTACAGAGTGGCCCCCCAATATTTCAAGTACCCACTTGGCCCTATACATAGTTATTATAATATTGTTGACTATATTGTAATTTACATTTCTGTGACTATTCTGTAACTACTAGTTTGTACTTCTTAATCCTTTCACCTTTTCCACCCAGTCCCCCAACCACTCCCCTCCAACAGTCACTTTGTTCTTTGTATCTGAGTCTTCGTCTATGATACTTCTAACAGCTGCAGAAATTTCTATACGTAGATGCAGCATAATTTCTTTAACCAGTCCCCTGTTTCTGTCTTTGTAATGTTGTATACACAGGCATTTAGTTGTAGTTTTTTGGTCATTCAAAATTATTTCTAAAGGTTCAACTCCTAAAAAGAAATGTAATTATTTGTACAGAGTAACAAATTCTAAAAATATTTATTTACATTTCCAGATCAGAGAGTTTATGAACCAGCTTAAGATCAACCAACCAATAAGGAGCTAAATTGCTATTCAAGTCCTGATTTCTGATCCCTACAAACCTTATTCCATAACACAGTATTTCAATCTACTCTGAATATTTTTATGTTATACTCATATCAAGTGAATGAATGAACAAATAAATTAATGCTTAATCCATAAGACTGGTCATCTTAAACTGCCATTAGATTAGCTTAGTTCTGAAGTCTGGAATAATCAACCCTGAATATATGTGGCAGTATGCTTTAGGTCTCTAGTTCCCACACCACATGCACGTTCATGCCTATCTGTTTCCATTAAATTTCTTTGAGAATGGAGAAGAGTTTAAAATGCTCAGAAGACAGCCCGAGCTATCGATAATCCAACTCCCTACTGGGGTGCTCAGCAAAGTTTGCAGGTAGACGCTCTGGGGAATGGCTGAGCCAGCCATGTTCCTGTCCCACCCAGCAGTGTAAAGCCTGCCTTTGAGTAGTAGCCACAGTCTGACTGGTTGTAAAGCATCTCAAGAATAGAAATAATGGCCCTGGCTCAGCGGTAGAGCGTCGGCCTGGCGTGCGGGGGACCCGGGTTCGATTCCCGGCCAGGGCACATAGGAGAAGCGCCCATTTGCTTCTCCACCCCCACCTCCTTCCTCTCTGTCTCTCTCTTCCCCTCCCGCAGCCAAGGCTCCATTGGAGCAAAGATGGCCCGGGTGCTGGGGATGGCTCCTTGGCCGCTGCCCCAGGCGCTAGAGTGGCTCTGGTCGTGGCAGAGCGACGCCCCGAAGGGCAGAGCATCGCCCCCTGGTGGGCAGAGCGTAGCCCCTGGTGGGCGTGCCGGGTGGATCCCGGTCGGGCGCATGCGGGAGTCTGTCTGTCTCTCCCCGTTTCCAGCTTCAGAAAAAAAAAAATACAAAAAAAAAAAAAAAAAAAAAAAAAAGAATAGAAATAATTATCACAGTCCCTGTACTCTGAGACCTGGTGAACTTATTACCGTTTCTTCAATGAAAATATCCTTGCTAATCACACAGATAGGTTTTCAGTGACTCTGGTAAATGAGTCATTGAACACAGAGACTGAGGATTCCTGAGGGGTGCAGGATTCAAATTGCAAGGGGAAAATTTGGTGAGTGAACAACCTTTGAATGCATACATTAATAAATTACACACACACAGAAGCCCCATTCTAGAATCTGAGAAGTGTTCCTCAACTGTGGATCATCAAACGAATGCACATGTACTTCAAATAGGTGTATGTGGGAGGGTCGCAGCAGACCCTAAATCCTAGGAGAGCTTATTTAACACAAACTGGATTTAACTGTTTTAGGCAGTGTGGAGTGTTTTCATCCACAGTGGCCTGAAAGAAGCCTAATCAAGGTCAGTGCTCCAAAGGGTGCTGGGTGAGTCCATTCAACAACCAAGGCCCCGAAGAAACCAAGCTCTGTGAATCAAGAGCCTCCTGAAATCACTTCTTGCTAAGGATAGGTGAGAAAACACGTTGAACTGCTTTTATTTTCTTCTAAAAACATCTTTAAACAAGGCAAAGGATCCATCTTTCAAAAATACAGGGCCACTTTAGGGATCTAGATCAGGGAGCGTGGGACCTACCCTGCCAATGGTGGTTTTGTAGGCCGTCCTGATTTCCTGACGCTGGGCCGTGTTACGGTAGGCGAGGACACTGATGATGGCATCTTCATCGGTGCCTGGTGGTGTAGCGAAGACAGTGAGTGAGTGTGATTTGAGAGAGAATGAGAACATGGGTTCCTCTGTGGAAACTGAACTCACCCAAACACATACAGAGAGCTTTCCAAGAAAAGAGGTTTTTTTAGAGGGTTTATCTATTTGGGGGGGGGGGAACATATACTAGATTAGAGTTTTAACCTCTCATTTAATTGACTATATATCACCAAACAAAATAGTTAACTTCTCTGAGCATTAGTTTCCTTATTTATAAATGTGAGTGATCACAAGGCTGCTGCAAGTGTTAACTAGAACAGTTGAGTGACTTAGCACTGTGATTTTCAACTTGTGTGCTGCAAGAATTTTTTTTTTTTTTTTTTTTTTACACAGACAGAGACAGACAGACAGGAATGGAGAGAGATGAGAAGCATCAATCATCAGTTTTTCTTTGCGACACCTTAGCTGTTCATCGATTGCTTTCTCATATGTGCCTTGACTGTGAGCCTTCAGCAGACGGAGTAACCCCTTGCTCAAGCCAGCGACCTTGGGTCCAAGCTGGTGAGCTTTGCTCAAACCAGATGAGCCTGCACTCTAGCTGGTGACCTCGGGGTCTGGAACCTGGTTCCTCCGCATCCCAGTCTAATGCTCTATCCACCGCACCACCTCCTGGTCAGGCTAAAACATGCAACACCTGACTATTTAGTCAGGGATACTGACCTCTTTTACCTTAGGTTGTCAAATTAAAAAAAATAACAATAGCCAACATAACAGTAGCCATCAGGTATGAATGCCTTGTCTTGAACCATTAATATATAGGTCACATAATAGAGTTGCATCTTATTGGTCACATTGCATAATAAAAATTACATCTGATTGATTAATTCTTGGTACCAAAATCCTTACATAAGGCCCTGGCTGGTGGCTGAGTGGATAGAGCATCGGTCCGGCTATGAATGTCCAGCGTCTGATTCCCAATCAGGGCACACAGGAGAAGTGACCATCTGCTTCTCTTCCCCACTCACTCCCCCTTTTCTCCTTCTTCCCCTCCTGTAGCCAGTGGCTTGATTGGTTCAAGCATGGCCCCAGGCACTGAGGATAGCTCAGTTGGTCCAAGTGTGTCAGCCTCAGGTGCTAAAAATAGCTCAGTACTCGGGCATTGGCCTAACACAGGGTTCCGGGTGGATCCAGTTGGGGGGCATGCGGTTGTCTGCCTCACTATCTCCCTTCCTCTCGCCTAAAAAAAAAAAAGTTCTTACATTCAAGTATAGGCACCTGATTTTTTAAAAAAGTCACTTTGGAGCAAAAAGAGTAGGTAATTACTATTATTATTTTTTATAAATCAATCAAAATTATACCTATTTTTGTCAGATCTGCAAAAATATATTTTTTGGTATATCACAGAATTCTAGTAATTTAGTTTATGCGTGCCATGAGATGAAAAAGGTTAAAAATCGCTGACTTAGCACAATGCCCAGCACTTCCTTACTAGTCAATAAACATTGCTTGGGAGCATGCTTTCCCTTCCTCTGGGATTCTCATACTGTCGTTTCATCTTCTGTATCTATTTCCATGTTCTTACCTTTTCTCTTCTCAGTTTTTATCTCTTTATAATTTTCTCTGAGTTTTGAAACAATTCAGATTGTCTTTTAATTCACTGACTTGGCACTTTGACGGACTCCCACATGCGCCCCCACCGGGATCCACTAGGCAAGTCCACTAGGGAAGGATGCTCTGCCCATCTGGGGCCTTGCTCCACTGCAACAGGAGCCGTTTTTTTGTTGTTGTTATTTCTTTTTAGTGTCTGAGGCTGACGGAGGTCATAGAGCCATCCTCAGTGCCCATGGCCACCTCACTCTAATTGAGCCATGGCTGCAGGAGGAGAGGAGAGAGAGAGATAGAAGTGAGAGAGGTGGAGAAACAGATGAGTGCTTCTCCTTTGTGCCCTGATTGGATATCGAACCCGGGATGTCCACAGGCCAGGCCAACGCTCTACCACTGAGCCAACTGGCCAGGGTCCATCTACTGCGTTTTAACATTTATAACTGTATTTTTCATTTCCCAGCTGTCTCTCCTGATCTCAAATGGTTCCTTTTTTACAACTGCCCAAAAATTTTCATGGTGCCATATACTACAAAAACTTTACAGTATGAATTACAAATTAGAAATGTCCTAAGTTTTGTTTGCCTGTTTTTGCAGCAGCATTTTTTTTACAGGGTACTTTATTCTGATTTTTCACATTGGTCCTTTGTCTTAGTAACAGCTGGATGTTCATATATATATGTTTTGTGAGTTTTTTGTTTCTTCATTGTTTGGGTGGGGTGCTGTGATGGGTTACAGAAGAGACTTTATTGAACATTCCAAGGAGAAATGAAAAAATTATATAAATTCTCCAGGGTTATTCTTTGCAAGATCAGAAATCCAGAAAAGTATGAGATGTAGAGAAGAAGTCACAGAACTCTAACTTTACATAGCTTAGGCACCCACTTTCTGTCCTCTATCTCTCTCTTTTTTTTAAGAAGATAATAGATACAATCATCCTTTTCTCTGTCAGAAATCTCAGCTGGGGAGAGAAGGTTCATTACCTTTTCTTACCCCATCCTTCTCCAGTCAAGTTTGAACCCTCAAAACAGCTCTGTGTGGTTTTTTTACCCTTACTTCCTCCACATTCAAATTTCCTGCCCACTAATGCAAAATATAGCTCTGCAATCTTTTCTTTCTTTTTTTTTTTTTTTTTTTTTGCATCTGTTCTCTCTTTTGAATTCCTACCACTACCACTCCTATTCAGGATTTCAGGGTTTTCTTCTTACCTTCTAACTGGTCTTTCTAAAGGTTTGCCAGATTTGTTTTCCTGTAAAGAAAAACTCTCACAGTATCCCTCCCCTGCCTGGGAGCAGACAATGGCTCCCCGCTATTTGCCGGCTGTGCTACAGACACTGGTGTCTGGTATTCGAGACTCTACTTACAACATCTCACTCTACCATAAATAGATATACATATAAAAGGATACCAGGCAGCCAAATCCACAGACTAAGCTCTTGAATTATTGTATTTGACCCAGCTGTACTGGACGCCACGCTCCTGACCTCCTTCACTACCAGTCTATTGGTTTAGGTCCCCCTGACCCCCTGCACTGGCATCATGATTCTGGCACTGCTTGTTTCCAGGCCAATGCCTTCAGGCCTCCTAGCCCCCATGTCTGTGATTCTATAGGTGGCCTTCTCAGTAGCATATAGGTGACATTCTCAGTAGCACTCTAGGACTTCCCTTGGGTCCCTGCCTTTTCAGAAAGTTCCCAAACAGCCAACTCCTGCTTTGCAAGGACCTCCTGCTACAAGCCACCTTTCCATGTATTTACCATGACCTAACCTGGAACATGGGACGATCCTCACACCCATCCCAGGTCTTTGCTCACACTATTCCGGTCACCTGAAACACATTCTCTCTTATCTCTATTTATTGAAATGCAACTCCTTGGCCAAGGGCCATCTCAAATTCTACATTCTTCTAGCAGTTATGCCTGATGGTCCCAAATGTGGTGTGGGGGTTCATATCTCCTCTCTGAACCCTAGCAGGATCTCACTTGTGCCCCTTCTAGCACTATCATATTATGAACTGGTCATGTTATTCCTGTGTTTGCCTTAGCCACCTAGCTTCCATAGACTGGTTGACCACAAGGGCTAGGTTTTACAGCCCTGTCTCCTGCAATCATCCACCTTGCACTGGCCCCACATAGCAGGCACTGCAGGCATTGGCTTGACTCTGATTTTGAGAATTCTGAATGCCATGTGGTCCACAGTCTGATTTATAGTGTTTTTCACATATACCAAAGAATCAGAATAAATCTGAAAAAAAAGAGTGAGCCAAGTACTCACTCTTTTTTAAATGTTTGCATTAGAACATTTTGAATCTGTATATAAGTATTTAGAAATATATTTGTTCTCCAGTTAGTTCTAGATGTGTATAGTGCCATGAGGTTCACAAAGCACTTTGAGAGATATTGTCTCAATGCGTATACACAGTAACCCTGTGATTTCATGAGAGCAGCTATGGCTACTGTTACTTTTGCCCCATTTTATAAATGTGAAACTGGATTTGGCTGCCTGGTATCCTTTTTTCCACTTCACTTATGAAAAAGGGAAAATGAGGAGATAAATATTTAGATTTAGAACGATGTCCTGTTCAGAGCTGGGCAACACAATCACAGTGGCTAAGTCCCAGCTCCGGAGTCAAACTGCCTGGAACTGCGTAGAGCTGGACACTAACGCTGACTAGTTCCGAGCCCTTGGGCAAGTTAGCAAACGCCCTGGATCTCAGCAGTCAACCTGCTATCAGGATTAAAACAGATAAGCCATGTAACACATTGTGTCTAACACATAGGAGAGCATAATAATTGGTCACTATGATTGTTACGGTTGCTGTTGCCATTAGAAGCAGTGGGGCTAAGTAAAATGAACTCTTCTTAGGTAGAAAAAGTGGGAACTAAGGCCTCATTTTGTCTAAGATTTTTATTTAAATCTCCAGGAGATTCTACTGTAACTAGCAGCTACAACCAGGGATCACTTCTCCGGCCAGCTGTCCACCCAGACAAGGACCTGGGCCAGAGAGCCTGCCTTGTACAACTGTGCTCACCTGGCATGAAGCCTTTGTCCTCAAAAAGGGGGGGGGGGGAGGGCAGTGCACTGGAAGACAAGCCCTCTGTTTGTGCACACACAGCCTTCTCACATTGGGCCCGCGCACTGCGCACTGGTGCTGCACAGTCGCGTCGGTCACAGCAACAGGCCGAGGCACTTAAGGGAAAGAATGTGAACTGAGAGTGGGCAAGCCCGAGCCTGGCACTCGGCTCTGCTGAGTGTGACTAATGGCTCAGTTCCACTTAGTGTGTGACTTACTAAGTTACTGAACTTCTCTGGGTCTCAGTTTCGCATTTATAAAATGGGGCAAAAGTATCAGTAGCCATAGCTGCTCTCGTGAAATCACAGGGTCACTGTGTATATGCATTGAGACAATATCTTTCAAAGTGCTTTGTGAACCTCATGGCACTATACACATCTAGAACTAACTGGAAAACAAATATATTTCTAAATATTTATATACAGATTCAAAATGTTCTAATGCAAACATTTAAATAATTGGGAAAGTACAGAATGAGAACATAAAATGAAAAATTCTTTAGTAAATGAATCATTAAAGCCCTTCCATCTAATTTGCCCTGAAAAGCCAACTTGTTCCTACTGTGTTTGCTTAGTGTGACACCTATTCACAATTGCCAGTGGACACAGCACCCTCTGCGTGATTCTGTTGCGCACAACATATGAAGGAGTGGGACACTTACCAAGCCCTTTCATGGCCTTCCTCAGGGTCTGGGCATCTTCAGTGGCATTGAATCTTGAAGCAGCTTTGATGGTGCCTCCTTTGGTTTCCTGAGTATAGAGAAAGAGGTGACTGAGAGGCAGCATCTTACCAACACGGAGGGGACTCATTCAGCAAAATTTGCTGAGCACCTGCAGTAGATGAGACACTATTCTAGGTGCTGGGAATACAGTCCAGTCCAGGAGAGACAGGGCTCTTGCTCCCATGGAGCTGATGTTATAGTTCAGGGGGTAGGGGAAGGAAGGCAGATAATAAACTAGCCAACAAATAAATATTCCACCAAGTGTCAGGTGGCGAGAAGTGCCACGGAGCAGACAGAGATGTCCTGGAGGGACTGCTTTACCAAGTAACATTTAGGCTGAGATTTGAATGACAGGAAGCAGCTGACCATGCAAAGATCCGAGTGAAAAGTGTTACAGGCAGAGGAAACAGCTAAGGCAAAAGCCCTGAGACTGGAATAGCTTTTACGGGAGCAGCAGGACAGACGCCACTGTGACTCCAGTTGGTGGGCAAAGAGAAGAGTGGGAAAATAAGTTACACAACAACCTCTGCTGTAATCCCGTCCCTTCTGAATTCCCCCCACTTACTCACATACACAAAGGGGGGGGGGGGAAACCAAGCATGAATTGATCAAACCTCTAGAACCAAATATAAACTTATAGTAAATAGAAGAGAGGAAAATGTTAACCCATACCACAGGGTTGTAGATAAATAAATTGCAAGGGGAGGTAGAAAAGAAAGAGATGGAGGGGAACTAGAGTTAAAAAGAGATTCAAAGGATATATCCATTATCATAATGATGAACCTTATTTGGATCTTGAATCAAACAGTAAAAACACATGACATTTATGAGGCAACTGGAAATTTGAACACTGACAATTTTGATGGCATGAAGGAATCAGTGTTAACATTTTTAGGTATGATAATGATATTGTGGTTCTATTTTATTTTTTATAGGCTAGAGTGTGAGTTAGTAATGCTTAGAGGAAAGAAACACAGAAATTAAAGTGGGAAAGACCTGAGTTTGAATCTTAGCTTCAACCCTTTCTAGCTGTATCGTCTAGGGGAAGTTTCATTTTTCTCACCTGTATATTAACAACAATGATATCAAGATATAAGGTAGTTATAATAAAGCAGGATAGTATAGCAAAGCACTTAGCATAGAACCTGGCAAATAGTATACTCTAAAACAAAAATTCAGTGGCTATCATCAAATATGACTTCAACATTTCCATAATGAGCACAGTTGTGAAATTCATATATATATGAATCCCTAATGTAAGTACATGGGATAATGTCAAAGCAAAAATCCAAAATAGAGGATTTGTACAAGGTGGCAAAAACCATGTAGAATAGATCTGAGGCTTTCTAATGATTTAAATTGATCCAACGATGTAATACGAGCCATCTAAAGGCATGGAGGATTTTTATAGCCCAGGGCTGATCTCTAAAAATCAGGCTTGCACTCTATGAGCTAGTCTATCTAAGCCTGGACCCCTCAGGCCCGCTCTGGCCCACATCAAGCCCATCCAAACGCCTCAGGTACTGGAGAGTGTGGGCCTCATCTGCTGAAAGACCAGGCTTTCACCTCGAAGACATGGTCAGCATCCAGCACTTACTCATCATTCTCATACACCTGACAGAGGAAAGTAGAAATCTATGACATTAACTTCCTTGGGCGTTGTTACAGGTGGAATTGTACCCCACTGCCCAAAAAAAGATACCTTAAAGTCTTAAGCCCCAGTACTTCATTCAGAATGTGATCTTATTTGGAAATAGGGTTGTTGTCGATGTAATTAATTAAATTAAGATGAGGTCATACTAGATAGGTTGATTCTTTAGTCCAATATGATTGGTGCTATAAGAAAATGGCATGTGAAGACAGACACACAGGGAGGACACATGATAACTGAGGCAGGGATGGGAGTTAAGCAGCTGCAAGCCAAGAAACACTTAAAGGTCGTCAGCAGACTATCAGAAGCTAGACAGAAAAGGAAAGAGTCTCCATAAGTTTCAGAGGGATTGTGGCTGTGCCAATCCTTGATTTTGGAATTCTGGGCTCCAGAACTATGAGGAAAATAAGAGTCTACTATTTTAAGTCACCTGGATTGTGTTACTTTGTTATGCAGCCCTAGGAAATTAACACAGGCACTTCTTTTCTCCTAAGATACATCAGCAGTGATAAGCCTATTGGTGATTTGCTATTACAACTCCAAATGGCCTGATTCAGCCTTGGGCTTTACCATGAGATAGCCTCTTGAGTTGAATGCTTCACAAGGATTTTTTAAAACTCTATTGTCGAAAAAAAAATTAGATGGTACTCAAACACTACATTCAACTTTAAAGCAAACTTTACTGAGGGACACTACTAAGCGATTAAAATTAATATCTAACAAGATGACTCAATGCAGGGATTTGCAAACATGGTTCAGCTTATCAATGAGCATTCTTAATGACTCTTTTGTTCCAGATAAAAGATAAGCTTGGGAAATTTGCTCCTGTTCCTTCTAAAATATTCATATTGATGAAATTGCAGGGCATACTGTACCATTATTCATTCTGGGAAGACAGGGGAGTCCACCCCAGGAAGGTTTCTGGTGGCCACAGGCAAATGAAGCAGAAAGGGTGTGAGGAAGAATGGCAAAGATGAATAGCTAGACATAGGTGTTCTATCACAGGCAATGAAATATTATTCAGTTATTAAGATGCTAAAAGTGAAAAGACTGAAGTGCAATATAATGGAATACTAATAAACATAAAAGCAATGGAGGAACAAACTGCTGATACTTACAGCAAAGTGGATGGACTGCAAAAAGTATAATGCTCAGCAACAGAAGCCATACATAAAAGAGAGCGGGCTCTATGTTTACCTTTAGGGGATGTTCTAGCGCAGGCAGAACAATCATTATCTATGGTGCTAACAGTCAGAAAAGGACTGCATTTCTGGCAGGTGTGAAGAGCAGAGTGGGGACCGGGAAGGGATGTGCATGAACTTCCTGGAGTGATGAAATGGTCCATCATGACAAAGGAATAGATTACATGGTACATATAGTTATCAGAACTCATCTACCAGTAAGCTTAAGAGCTCTGCGTTTCACTATATGTAAATTAAACCACTATGAATTTTTTAAAAGTTTTTCCCCCCCATTGATTTGAGAGAGAATGAGAGAGAGAGAGGAAAAGGAAGAAAGAAAGAGAGCAGAAAGAGAAGTATCAACTCATTTTTCCACTTAGTTGTTCCATTTAGTTGTGCACTCATTGGTTGCTTCTCGGATGTGCCCTGACCAGTGGCTGCATCTGTGATCTTGGGGTGCAGGGACGATGTTCTATCTATGAGCCATCTGTCCACGGCCTAAATCACTATACAATTTTAAAAAATACTTGAGTACAACAGCTTTTAGGACATGCTTTCCTTTTAGAAACGGATCATGTAATCATTGTAGAGATTTGGGTAATATTTTTTAAAATGTAAGAAGAAAATTAAAACATCCATACTTTCACCATTTAAAATAAATAATTTTAATAAGCTATAAAATGTAAAATCAACATGTTAGCATAGTGAAGATTAAATACATACTTAACTGTTATTTATGCTATTATTACTATTGTTTAAAAACCATTATACATGTGGGTAGGGTCTAAAATAAAATGTTGGAAAATAATTGAGAATTACAACATTGTGACTGTTATGTGTTTTTCCTTTATCTGTTCAATAAGTCACAGTCATGAAGGGAAACAGGTCTTTGGAGGAAAGATGAGAGAAATTCATTTCCTCTAGTGGAAAGCAAGCACGTTAAAGGATCCTTTTATTATAGTTATCACATGGAGGAAGACTGTGACCGTGTTAAGGTCAAGAAAAGTGTTCCATTAATTTTGAGTCCCCAGAGCCAAGTACCTCGTCTGGCACAAAGTAGGGGCAGTGTAAACGTTTCTGAATAAATGTTCTCCATGTCCAGGGAGACCTTATCAAGAAGTAGTGAATTTTAAATTAAAGCACAAGTGATTTGGAGCAGACAAGAGTAAGTCTTTGACTGTCAGGGATGATGAAGAAAATTCTAGAATATCTAATGTAAAAAAAAAATTCAAGAGTATATTACTATTTGTTCAGGATAGTTAATACACCCAAAGGAAGGTGTCTAGATCTGAAGGGATCTCTAGTTCCTCTCCAGGCATATGGTTCTACCTCTATTATTCCCTCCCAGAACAGCAGGGATCAGAATCACCTACCCATTCAGAAACCGTGTTTGGGTGGGAGAAGGAGAGCAGATGGCCAGCCTTAGGTAGAGCCATGTTTGCAGCTAACAGGCTCAGTTTCCATCTCAGCACTGAACTTCATGGAATTCTCAAAGGGATCCGATTCCTCAATTCCTCGCCTGTCTCAAAGATCAGATAACCGAGCCCCGAGGAGTCTAGTCACAGCCGGCCGAAAGCGGGAGGCAGATGACAAGCCCACATGGCTAGGACACCCTTCTTGATGAGTCTGTAAGGATGGGATTACACCAAAGTGTGGATGGCACTCATCTCCTGGTGGCAGAATCTACAGGATTTTCAGTTTTCCCTCCTTCTTTGCTTACATTTTCTGTAATGAATTAAAACTTGCTTCTGTATTTCAGGACGTTAGAAGGGTTCAAAGGATTCTCTTTGAATTAATGTTCAGGGTCAAGTTACTCACCACCGTTGACAGAATTTAAAATGGTGCTTAAGAAAAAAAACCTGCCTTTTCATTTCCTCCTCTCCTCCCTCCTCTCTGTTGAGCAAACAACCCTTGTTTAAGCTAACAGTCACTGAGTAAGCGTCGGTACCTGTCTGCGGCTGGCACCAGTTAGGGTGACACACTCAACTTACCATGGCCATGACTCTGTGTCAAGATCAGAGTTCAGACACCCACACAGAAGTCCTTCTGTAATAAAAACAGAGGGAAAATTACTGATGGAGGAAGTGTCATTAAAATCATTAATCTTGATAACTTACAGTTTGCACAAAGTTAAACCATAAGGAAATAACATCCAATTTCATCAAAAGGCCAGCTATTGATTAGCCAAAGAGACAAGGCCCAGGCTAATATTTAAAGAGAAACGGTTTGAATAGACAGGTTTATTACACCAGCAAAATACTTGACTACCTGCTCTTCTGTGTGGAGATACATATTAGAGAAATGACTCCTACTCTTTTGTTATGGTGAAGTACATTAGTTATACGCAAGCAAAACCTAGGTTCTGAACTATACATTCTAGTGGATCAGAAGAGGTGCCTCTCTGGAGAGAATTAATCCAGCCGTTTCAGGGGGAAATACTGCATGCAGGCTTACATCAGTGTGTGTGGATGTGTGTGTATACGTGTGTGCATGTGTATATATGTGCACATTTGTTTGTGCATGTGTACATATGTGTACATTTGTGTGTGCATGTGTGTGTGATGACAGACCAGCAGCCCAACCAAAATTACACTCTTTTCATTTCCCAATAACAACTTTCACTACCACACTCTCAGGACTCAAAAGCACTTCTTCCTTTATTGCATCTTAACACACTCCTTAGTTCACCCCAGAAATCCCTCCTTCATCAAGAAGACTTAAATCATCACGCAATTATTCAGTCACCAAGAATGCAAGGAATGTCTTTATTGTCGGCTAAGACTATTGGGGATTCTCATGACATATAGACAGGCCTCTGGGGGCAGGCCAACTATTTCCTGTTTCCACATCTAAGTCCTATGGAAAAGGCTCCTTTCCTAAGCATTTAGTTAGATTCTTTTCTTTTTAAGTGAGAGGAGGGGAGATAGTGAGACAGACACCTGCATGTGCCCCAACCAGGGATCCACCCAGCAACCCCCCTCTGGGGCTGATGCTCAAATCAACTGAGTATTTTTAGCACCTGAGGCTGATGCACTGGGACTAACCAAGCCAGATACTCAAACCAATTGAGCCACTGTCTGCAGAAGGTGAAGAGAGAGAGAAGGGGGAAAAGGAGGGGGAGAGAAGCAGATGGTCGCTTCTCTGTGTGCTCTGACCAGGACTCGAACCCTGGGATGTCCATACACTGGACCGACGGTCTATTCACTGAGCCAGCTAGCCAGGGCCTTAGTTAGATTCTTGATATTCGAAGAATCGTCCTACAGCCAAAAGCACGGGCATCACCTGGGAGTTTGTTAAAAATGCCTACCCCAGACCTAAGGCCAGAATCTGCCTTTTAACAAGATTCCTCAAATACCTGTCTGCACAGTTGTTTGAAAAGCACTAGTGGCCCTGGCCGGTTGGCTCAGTGGTAGAGCGTCGGCCTGGCGTGCGAAAGTCCCAGGTTCGATTCCTGGCCAGGGCACACAGGAGAGGCGCCCATCTGCTTCTCCACCCCTCCCCCCCCCCTTCCTCTCTGTCTCTCTCTTCCCCTCCCGCAGCCAAGGCTCCATTGGAGCAAAAGATGGCCCGGGCGCTGGGGATGGCTCCTTGGCCTCTGCCCCAGGCGCTAGAGTGGCTCTGGTCGCAACAGAGCAACGCCCCAGATGGGCAGAGCATCGCCCCCTGGTGGGCGTGCCAGGTGGATCCCGGTCGGGCGCATACGGGAGTCTGTCTGACTGCCTCCCCGTTTTCAGCTTCAGAAAAATACAAAATACAAAAAAAAAAAAAAGAAGAAGAGCACTAGCTCAGGCAACCCTACTACGTAGCACCTTTCAATTATTCCTCCAGAATAACGAAATCCTCCTTAACTCACTTTGTTGCTGATTAAGTCTGTTTGGTCACGTTAATTTTTCATCTTCTGGCTTTCCTTAGGCTCAGCTCCCTCCCTCCCGTTTCCCATCACTCACTGCAGAATGACCTCCCCATACACAGCGGAACACCTGCCTGGGGGGAGTGCCAGTGGGGCCTGGGTTGCGGCCTGAGCTACAGTGGGAAGGAACAGTGACTTCAGGGACAATGAGGAGATGAGGCTGCTGGGGCAGAGGGCTCATTCAAGGGAAGGCTCAGAAACAAGGTTGAAAAAGCAGGCAAAAAATTGATTAGTTAGTAAGGGTCCAAAATTGTGGAAAGGTTTTGTTTTTCACAGAGAAATAACATAGTAAAAGGGACTGTACTATAGAGTAGCCTAGAGAGAGACAAGGGGGTGAGGAAAGCTTGAGATACTACTACAGGGACAGATAGACAGAGGCCAAGACCTTGTGAGTGTGGCACCTGAAAAAGGGTGTACATCAGAGAGATGTGAGAGGAAGACTGTGTTGGACTTAGTGGCTTATGAAATATATAGATTTATTCATCCAATCATCAAATATTCATAAAGCACTTCTACATTCCAGGTACTGCTCTGGTTGATAAAAATAGTACAGTGAATAAGACAAAGAACTTGCCTGGAAGGAGCTTATAGTCTGCCAGGAGAGATAAACAACAAATAATCAAATGAATAAATAAGATAGTTTCGAATACCAGTAAGATGGAAATACTACAGGATCATGGTAGGAAGCAGGAATCAGTTCATAGCCAAATCCTGTTTGTGCACAGCCTACAAGCTACATTTTCAATAGGTGGTAAAAAAAAAAAAAATCAAAAGAATATTTCATGACACATGAAAATATATAAAATTCAAATTTCAGTGTTTATAAATAAAGACTTATTAGAGCACAGTCACATCCATTTGTTTGCATATTGTCTGTGGCTGCTTTCATGCTACAAGGGCAGAATTGAGTAGTTGTGACAGAGACTGTGTTCCTCCCAAAGCTCAAAAGATTTACTATCTGGACCTTCCCAGTAAAGGTTTGCCAAACCTTGGTTTGGATGATGATGTGGTCAGGTTACTGGAAAGGAGCTGGACTGGCCAGGGCTAGCAAGGAGATAACATCAGCTAAGACCTGACTGAGGAGCTACCATTCAAGTTCAGGAGAACTGCTTCAGGCAGAGGGAGCAGTTAGTACAAAGGCCCTGAGCAAGAATAAACTTACCTTGTTTGAGGGATAAACAAAAGCATCAAGAACAGGGGCAGAGTGGCATGAGACAGGGATGGAGTAGGGCCAAGACTATCTGTGGAGGCAGGAACGGTGCCTCTTTCACAATTACATGGAATGTGCTAGGCGAGGGTAAGCCAAGAGCAGGGCTTTGGAGACTTTCATGGGCCTTCCCACTCCTTCATCTAGAGGCCCTGTTTCACATCATATAAATTATCAAAATGCCCCCATATTGATCATGAATATAATTAATATGTAGTTAGACTGAACTGCTGCTGACTGGTTGACAACCTGGCAGACACAGCTTTTAGGAGCAAGGGCCCTCCCTTGGCTTCCATGTTGTTTTGGACTAAATGACAGAGAGTGAGGCGGTGGGGAAGGGGGGACACCTCCCACAAAGGCCAGCCTTTAATACAAATACTTCCAGTCCTTTTGACCACGTCAAGAGTGGAAAGACTGCTTGAGCAAAGCCTTCTGTAAATAACTGAGTTATTATTCAATGAGCTAAAAATATTTTTACTAAAGGAAAAAGTGTATCTTACTTGAACACAGGGTACTTTTAGCCAGACAATGTACTTTGAAACTTGGACAGCACACAGCATAAGTCTATTTATGTAGAGACAGCTGTTGTATAGTTATTAATTTACTAGTACCAAGGTAGTTTCTACACAGATTAGAGAAATGAACGTAGAAAATGGTATTCCTTGGTTCTTTCAATAGAGATCGGATAATCCATGTAAAGTGTCTGGCCCCCAGTAAGGTCTCAGAAGCTCTTGACAAGAATGGGGGAGGAGTGGGACGAGGGGAAAGAACCCCACAAACGCCTCCCCCAGTACAGAATACGGTAAGCCTCTTCTTAACTGTGCAAAGTGAACAGTTCCCAAAGGATGAAAGGCCCTTCTCCCCGAGAAGCCCCATTTACAAGTCCTTCCACATTTCCCATCACCCTGCAGAGCCAAGGGTTCTTTTCAGGAATCCATTTCTGCCTCAGTTTCCTGGATTCATTCATTCTTTCTCCGTGAGGGCCAGCCTACAATTCCATAAACTGAACGATATGACCAAGATCACAATGACTCAGACTTTGTGTTGGGGTCTGAAAAACTCCTTTGCTGCTCACAAGTGGAGCAAAATATTTAACAGCTTGGCTCAGCTTTAACACCTATAAAACACAAACACACTCTATAAAACCACACACTCTAGAATGGGTGTGGTTCAAATGACCTTAAAAGTATCAGGACTCCTCAAGATAGATCCATGAAGACTGATGGGACCATATGCTTGTGACATCTAAAAAACCTTAAGTGTTAGCAGTATGTGGGTGGGAAACAGTAACTTCTTTGTTGTCCCAGTAGAGCCCAAGCTCTACCTCAATCAGGCGACCCTGATTCGACTTCCCTGTGCAGTGGGACACTCCTGCTTATCAGCAGGGCTGGCAGACTCTTTGTGACTACTCTTGAGGCGGCTATGAGGATACTACTGATAAGTGTCGACACTAAATGCCACAGGAGGAAAGACACGACCGACACACAAATTAGTTACAAGAATCACACAGGCGGCCCTGGCCGGTTGGCTCAGCGGTAGAGCGTCGGCCTGGCATGTGGGGGACCCGGGTTCGATTCCCGGCCAGGGCACACAGGAGAGGCACCCATTTGCTTCTCTACCCCCTCCCCCTCCTTCCTCTCTGTCTCGCTCTTCCCTTCCCGCAGCCAAGGCTCCATTGGAGCAAGGATGGCCCGGGCGCTGGGGATGGCTCCTTGGCCTCTGCCCAGGCGCTAGAGTGGCTCTGGTCACGGCAGAGCGACACCCCAGAGGGGCAGAGCGTCGCCCCTGGTGGGCGTGCCGGGTGGATCCCAGTCGGGTGCATGCGGGAGTCTGTCTGACTGTCTCTCCCCGTTTCCAGCTTCAGAAAAATACAAAAAAAATAATAAATAAATAAATAAATAAATAAAGCACACAGGCAACTTATTACTCACAAATCCTTTTGGAATGCCTGGGTACAGCTTAAGGGAGACCTGTCGGCGTGCTCGTCTCGTCTGTCTTTGGTCAGAGCTCAGAGGGGTATGGAAACAGTCCACATCAATGTTGGAGTCTGGGCAACTACTGCAGCAGGGGGTCCCTCAGCTTTTTAGTACCTTTTCTGACCAACACCTTCTAACAGATGTCAATCTACAGGATTATCACCTCAAACCATCTTTTTGGGAGTTCCTCACAGGGAATCTCCTCTATGTCAATCTACTGAAATGTTTACATCAAACCACTTTTTAAGATGTTCTTATTTACATTAATTTACAAAGTCATGACACCAAGCCACTTATCTATGTATAACTTCACACACATACTAACTGGGCCCTGCTCTTAAGTCAAAGTCTATTTATCACATCTGCACCCACTATATTAATTAAATAAAATTATTTAATTTTCTTAATTATTTTAATTACTTTTATGTATCTTCCATATTTTTGTTTTTTATATTTCTATATATTTAATTACTATAATATTATATTACTACAACATTTACATTACAGAATTCTGCAATGAGGGCTCATAGTAGGGCTCCTGAAGATTTTAGACATAGTTTTAGAGCAAGTGAAAGAAAGCTAGGAACTAAACATAAAAGACCTATACCAACTGCAGTTACATAAGGAAATAATATGTTGTAAATAAGTTCAACCTATTTCGGCCCCAGTCGGTTGGCTCAGTGGCCAGGCATGTGGATGTCAAGAGTTTGATTCCGGTCAGGGAACGAAGGAGAAGCAACCACTTGCTTCTCTCTCTCTCTCTCCCCCCTCCCTCAGCCATGGCTCAATTGTGAGCAAGTTGTCCCCAGGTGCTGAGAATGGCTCCATGGCCTCATCCCAGGCACTAAAATAAAACAGCTCAGTTGCGGAGCAACAGCCCCAAGCTAGCGCCTGGTAGGGGGCTTGCTGGGTGGATCCTGGTTGGGCACATGCAAGAGTCTGTCTGTCACCCTGAATCTCAATTAAAGAAAAAAGTTCAACCTATTTCAGGTAAGATTACAAGAATTTGCAGAAATAATTTATGATGGTTTAATAAAGAAAAATTAGGTATGTTGAGAACACATCCATATTGTTTATTATTTTCAGGTTGAATGTCTAGAACAGGGGTCTCAAACTCAACTCAGCATGTGGGCCGCAGAGCAAGATCACAGCCATTCGGCGGGCCGCACTAGGTCTACAAAAGGCAACTGTTACGCAACACTTTTCTCACTGCAGTTGAAAACAAAAAAAAATCAGTACAACAAGCACAATCGTACATGCAGTTTACTCAGTGTCACAAAACGACCAGAAACTGTAGTTCGCATCACAACTGCTGTTAACTAAGCTAATATCTAGCTAGGATGCTAGAGAAATGAAAAATACAAGTAGGCCCCTAGGCTTACTTAATTTTATCCAAAATATTTTGAACTTCGTGGATTAGTCTGCGGGCCGCACAAAATTGTTCGGCGGGCCGCATGCGGCCTGAGGGCCGCAAGTTTGAGACCCCTGCTCTAGAAGGATAATTACTACACCATCCCACAAATTGCTCTGTTGTGTCGCTCAGACACTGAAAGCTAAGTGCTGACTCAAGTAGAAAGTTCCTTATATCCTTATGGCAGACTACAGGAATGTGGAACAAGGACCTTTGATTTCAAGTAATATTTCAGTAGGCCACACGTGGCCTCACATATCCAAAATTTGGAAAGCAGGCAAATTGTTCCCTGAGCATTAGACTAGTAAAATCAGCCAATAACCATAAAACAAAGATATATACACTCATTTCAATGAGAATAAATGGCTCCTGAGCTAAAGCCAACTTGCTGAAAGGTATTTAACATTACAATTTAAAGAAAAATTGTATCCACTAGCAATGCACGCTTCACACAAAATTCTCAGAGAGGCTTACTCTGAGCCTTGTCTTAAGGAAAGAGTGGCTTGGCCCCTGGATCCCATGTTCCAGGATCAGATATTTCCCCACTGTGAAGATGAATTTTATCTATCTAAAACCCTACGTTCTACTTTCATGGTTGCCAAGCAACCTCTGGATTAGAGTTTGGGTTCCTATGTGCACCTGTCTACAAAGTACTGGAACATAAGGATTTTTGTCTAAGAAACAATTATATTTCTCAATGTAAATAGATAAATTAGCAGTGTGTGTATTTGTGTGTGAGTACGTGTGTGTGTGTGTGTGTGTGTGTGTGTGTGTGTGTGTGGTAAGCCTATAAATATAAACCGGTTCCTAAGAGCTGAACCTCTCGTGATGTGCTGCTGAATACAATTTCCCTGGTCCTGCTGGATGTGGCCACCAGGATAAATTCACCCTGGTATCAGATACTGTCCTTGAGATCCCTCCTTAACTTGGTGGCCTCCATTCAGGTTCATAACATTGACCCACATCCCAGCACATGCAGCTAGAACATTCTTTATGAAGAGATCTGCTATACTTAAAGGCACAGTCTTACTGAAACAGAACAGCACATGTGAGTGAGTCATTCACCATTTTTCTTTGGCACATGGTTTCATCTTACATCCCACAGGATGACAAATTTAAACTTCTAGTCTGCAGATTTGTGGAGGGTGTGACTGGGCCCCACCCAAGCATGAAGGCTTTCAAAACCATCTGTGAAATAGAAAAATGAAAGCAATTCTTTTTTCCTTGGAACTTAAGATCCTTCTAAAAAGTAAAGGAAGTTGCAGAGATGGGATTTAAGTCTGGAGGGAAAAGTTTCAAACATTTAATCAAAGGCAAAGTGTGTAAGCTAAATTAATGTAGACAAATTTGGAAACCTACCTAAGTAATCTTAAGAAAGAATCTATTCCAACCCAGCATCTGCCGTGAAACGGACTGACAAGCTTTTGTCCAGATTTTAGCCACTTATTCACAGCAGTGTGGGGGACAATAGTAATAATAATTTTGATCCCCAAATAATATGAAATATAATGTAAAATATATTTATGTAAAATATTCCTTCTCTAGCATCCCTACATATGTCAGTCTATTAGAGTTTTTAACTCTGCTCCAATGATCCCTTTGTCTAAAAGGCAGGGAGGTGGTGGGGGAGCAACAGCTCCTAGTAAATACTATTTTGCATTTTCTTAATTAATCTATGCAATAATCTTTAGCATCATTAAGGTTAGGAAAATAGAAAGAGTGCTGAGGGGGCCTAAATGATTTGGGGGGCCTAAATGATTTTCATTGGTGTCTGTGTTTTTGAACTATTCTGCCTATTAAATGCAGACAAACTGGATTCCCCTCCTCTCAAACCAGTGACCAGTGATGGTCATCTCCTAGCCGTTAGGCATTCTCCCTCTGGTCATGGGGCTCACTCATCCACGGGACAGGTCTGGCCACTGCTAAGTGACTCAGCATCAGGGAAGTGGCCTTGTATTCTTTGTCCTGAGCTTCACAGAACAGCTCCGTTTTCCTAGACAGACACTTCCACTGGGCACAAATCAAAGCATTTTCTAATAAACTTTAAAAAATATATAGCTACTCTGCCTTGTTTCTCTGAGTACTGTATTAAGCTTGCACAGTTTACTGCTTGAAATTTTTATACGTGGTTTTCCTTTGTTACCTGAGTGACTCCTAGCACCAGCTGTGAACTAGAGACCTTGGGAATTTTGGTGCGCTGATTTTTCATTGGTGTCTGTGTTTTTGAACTATTCTGCCTATTAAATGCAGACAAACTGGATTCCCCTCCTCTCAAACCAGTGACAATACAGAAACAAGAAGCTGATGTGCTAATAATGCTGATTATCTCGCAATCATGATATGATCGTTTCATTGATTTTCGTGTTCGCTCATTCAACAAACATGTAAATTCCTGCCCATGCCTGGTACTGTTTTAGGCACTAAAAGGCACACTTCAGTTTCTACCTATAAACCCTTCATATAGAAAATTATTCCATAAGCCTTCTCTGTTCAAGAGTAGCTTATCATTGCCCTGGCCAGGTAGCTCAGTTGGTTAGTGTGTCATGTCATTCTAATATGCCAAGGTTGTGGGATCGACCCCTGCTCAGGGCACATAAAAGAATCAACCAATGAATGCATAAATAAGTGAAAAAACAAACTGATCTCCTTCTCTCTTTGGCAAATAAATAAATATTTAAAAATAAAGAGTAGCCAACTAGTTAAAAATCCCTGGAGGCTGCTGGTGATAACTCAAGTTAGATTCACTTCCTACTGCAAGGACTCACTACAGCCTTTCTGAATGGTCATCTCCTAGCCGTTAGGCATTCTCCCTCTGGTCATGGGGCTCACTCATCCACGGGACAGGTCTGGCCACTGCTAAGTGACTCAGCATCAGGGAAGTGGCCTTGTATTCTTTGTCCTGAGCTCTGGAGCTAGTGTCAGAGGAGGTTAGAAATGATGACCCTTTTGATTATGTTTATCCTAGTGGTAGCCACATTAATATAAAAATAATTATATAACCCAGTGTGCACCAGCAGCAAGTGAAGGAAAAAAATGTCAGAAACAGCTCTTCTAGCTTTTGCTGTGAACCAAAATCATTACGGGATTTCCTTCAAAGCTATGGGTTCGCTCAGCTCTGACATGTTTTCCCAAGCCCTAGATGGCAGTTGCTTATGGTGTTATAAATAGTGACCCTCCAGACTTAAAACACGACTATTCCTTTGATCTCAGAGTCAATAAGATCAAATGTTTAGCTAACTACAGGTGAGACAGCAATTCCAAGGCTGAGATGTAAGTACACAAAGAAAGCGAGAATAGAAATTAGAGGGAATACTCGTCCCCTGGAAAGAGTTCATTTCCACCAGTGCCGAATTATCAGGGAGAGAAGACTTGAGAGAGTGCCCAGCCCACCCCTTCATTTTGTAGATAAGAAACAGCCCTGTCTACAGGTAAATGGTGGATCCACCTTGTGGGTAATGTGCATGGTAATAATATGTTGGGTTCACTTGTCTGACCCAAGGTCTGGCAGGTGCTGCCATTGTGGACAGAGCCACTAGGATGGGAGGATCCATGCCATCCTTCTACTGAGAAACAGTAATTTGAAGGTCTAGATCTGAGGTTGATGGAGCCCACTTCACAGCCTCGTTGCTAATTTCACATGACAGCCATTCAGACAGGCAGGACTTCCTCCTTCAAAGACTATATAATCTTTCATAACAGAGTGGCTAGAGTCCAGAGTCCAATCACATGGATTTATAAACCCCCCATACCCACTTCCTACCTGTATGATTTAGGGCTAGTTATTATTTCTCTGTACTTCCATTTCCTCATTGGTAACATGGAATTAATAGCAATACTTTATAAGGTTGTTGCAAAGATTAATCAAGCTATTATATCATGTAAAGTATAATACTTAGAAAGGTGCACACATTATGTACTCAACAAATGTTAGCTATTCTTTTTATTACTCTGCTCTCCAAGTATCTGCCACCGCTTTATAGTCTAGTGAGCTGTTTAGTGAGCTGTTTAAGGTGTGGGCTATCAACTCTACCCATATTAAAAACATCTGTGGTGTACAGAGTTCAGGCTTTTACATCTACAAACAAGTCAAACCAGATTTCCCTATGGTTCTTTTGGCCATCAAATCAATGAGGCTCTCTGTGTGTATGTCTGCCCTCTGAAAAAAGCATTGTCCCCATAGTTGGTCTGGACTCTAAGACAGCACCTTCCCCAGACTCTACTCACCAGATTCTCATACTGGGCCCCCAACTTTCCTGCTTCTAATTCTTAACAGTGCCTTGCACACAGTACAGTGCAAGAAATCCTTGCTGACTTTAACTGAACTAGTTGCTCCTGCAGCCATAGGACCAGTTTTAATTGCCTTGGCTCCTTGGGCTTCCCGAAGGCCTGGTCTCCAATAGGGGTCCTTTCCCCTACAGCCTTTCTGGGTCTTACCCACAGTCTTCTCTTCTCACCTTGTTTTTGAGCCCCATGGTATTCACAAGAAACATTCACTTAGTTTTGATTACTTTGGTCATGGTGGGGTTTATTGTATTCTCTACCTTGAGGCAGGCAGGGATTTCTTTTTTTTTTTTACAGAGACAGAGAGTCAGAGAGAGAGATAGACAGGGACAGACAGGCAGGAACGGAGAGAGATGAGAAGCATCAATCATCAGTTTTTCGTTGCGACACCTTAGTTGTTCATTGATTGCTTTCTCATATGTGCCTTAACTGTGGGCCTTCAGCACACCGAGCAACCCCTTGCACAAGCCAGTGACCTTGGATCCAAGCTGGTGAGCTTTGCTCAAACCAGATGAGCCCGCGCGCAAGCTGGCGACCTCAGGGTCTCGAACCTGGGTCCTCTGCATCCCAGTCCGACCTCTATCCACTGTGCCACCACCTGGTCAGGCAGGCAGGGATTTCTTAAGACACAAAAAAGAAATAAAAGACAATATTGATAAGCAAACCTTATTCTGAGTGAATGAAGCCAAATAAAGTTTTATATGAAATTCCAGAAGAGCAAAGCTTATATATACTGCTAGAAAGCACAAAGTGGCTGTCTGGAACCAGGAATTGGGGGTGGTGGTGAGCAGAGGAGGTACCAACTATAGAGGAGCTGAAGAGAAGGAACTTTAGGAGGTAATGGAAATTTTCCTTATCTTGACTGGGGTAGCAGTATCCAGATATGTACATTTGTCAAAACTCATTGAACTCACCTCAAACCCATTAGGGTGGCTTCTATAAAGCAAAACAGAAAATAACAAGTGTTAGTGAAGATGTGGAAAAACTGGAACCCCTTGTGCACTGCTGGTGGATGTATAAAATGGTACAGCCACTATGGAAAATAGTATGGTGCTTCCTCAAAAAGTTAAAATTAGAATAATTGTTATAGCCCTGGCCGGTTGGCTCAGCGGTAGAGCGTCGAACTGGCGTGCGGAGGACCCGGGTTCGATTCCCGGCCAGGGCACATAGGAGAAGCGCCCATTTGCTTCTCCACCCCCCCCTCCTTCCTCTCTGTCTCTCTCTTCCCCTCCCGCAGCCAAGGTTCCATTGGAGCAAAGATGGCCCGGGCGCTGGGGATGGCTCCTTGGCCTCTGCCCCAGGCGCTAGAGTGGCTCTGGTCACGGCAGAGCGACGCCCCAGAGGGGCAGAGCATCGCCCCCTGGTGGGCAGAGCGTCGCCCCCTGGTGGGCAGAGCATCGCCCCTGGTGGGTGTGCCAGGTGGATCCCGGTCAGGCGCATGCGGGAGTCTGTCTGACTGTCTCTCCCCGTTTCCAGCTTCAGAAAAATACAAAAAAAAAAAAAAGAATAATTGTTATATGATCCAGCAATTCCGCTTCCGGGTGAATATTCTAGTTATATATACTTCTGGATACATATATACGGAGGGAGTCTTTTAAAAAAATTAAAAGCAGGGACTCGGAGATAGTGTACACCTATGCTCACAGCAGCATTATTCGCAGTAGCCAAAAGATGGAAGCAGCCCATGTGTCAACTGACAAATGAATGGATAAACAAAATGTGGTGTGTGTATATATATATATATACACAATGATATAGGATCTTTTTTAGGAAGGAAATTTGACACATGCTACAACATGGATGAATCTTAAGGACATGATGCTAAGTAAAAAATGTCAGATACAAAAAGACAAATACTGTATGATTCCTCTTACATGAGGTACTTAAAGTGGTCAAATTCATAGAACAGAGAGTAGAATGGTGGTGCCAGGGGGTGGAAGAAGGGGCTAAAAAGGAGTTATATATAGTTTAGAAGGTACAGTTTTGTAAGATGAAAAGAGTTCTATAGTTGGATGTTGGTCATTGTTACACAACAATGTAAATATACTTAAAAATAATAAACTGTACAGTTAAGAACTATATACTTAAAAATGGTTACATTTTATCTTATGTGTATTTTACCACAATTTGTAAAAGTAATTAAAAAAAGCCAACTCCTTAAAACCATCCTTGTCAAACTAACCACTTAAAATCTTGTGTGTTTTATTATCTGTGAATTATACATCAATAAATTATTATACAAATATATAGCCCAAGAGACCAAGGTCTCAGCTTTGCAGGCCGACAGTGCCCTCTCAGGGAAGCATGCTGCTGTTACCCTTCATTGAGCAATATCCACCCTAGTAAATAATCTAAAAAGCCACATAACCTTTGCACAGCATCCTGGGTAAAATCATATGTGCTCAGGTGTAACAATTATTCAAAGAACAACATCTGTCCAGCATAGTTAGGCTTTGCCACGGGTTTCATTTTGTTCCCTGATTCATTTCCAGAGTTATTTTAGAATCAAAGGCCCTCAAGGAAATGTGAAAGGTCACTTAATTCCAAATCCTCCTTCTGAAATTCCATAAGTAAACTATTCTATGCAAATAAGAATCTGATGCAAGAATCTAACCAGTTGATCACAAACTGTTAGTATTAATCTCTAGCTCTTTTCTATTACCAGGAACTCTCAAAGGTCAAAATGCACTAGCATCAATTTGATAAAGGGGCCAACAACACACAATGGAGAAAAGAAAGCCTCTTCAACAAATGGTGTTGGGAAAACTGGAAAGCCACATGCAAAAGAATGAAACTCGACTACAGCCTGTCCCCGTGTACTAAAATTAATTCAAAATGGATCAAAGACCTAAATATAAGACCTGAAACAATAAAGTACATAGAAGAAGACATAGGTACTAAACTCATGGACCTGGGTTTTAAAGAACATTTTATGAACTTGACTCCAATGGCAAGAGAAGTGAAGGCAAAGATAAATGAATGGGACTACATCAGAATAAAAAGTTTTTGCTCAGCAAGAGAAACTGATATAAAAATAAACAGACAGCCAACTAAATGGGAAATGATATTTTCAAACAACAGCTCAGATAAGGGCCTAATATCCAAAATTTACAAAGAACTCATAAAACTCAACAACAAACAAACAAACAATCCAATAAAAAAATGGGAAGAGGACATGAATAGACACTTCTCCCAGGAAGAGATACAAATGGCCAACAGATATATGAAAAGATGCTCAGCTTCATTAGTTATTAGGGAAATGCAAATCAAAACTACAATGAGATACCACCTCACCCCTGTTAGATTAGCTATTATCAACAAGACGGGTAATAGCAAATGTTGGAGAGGCTGTGGAGAAAAAGGAACCCTCATTCACTGTTGGTGGGACTGTAAAGTAGTACAACCATTATGGAGGAAAGTATGGTGGTTCCTCAAAAAACTGCAAATAGAACTACCTTATGACCCAGCAATCCCTCTACTGGGTATATACCCCAAAACCTCAGAAACATTGATACGTGAAGACACATGTAGCCCCATGTTCATTGCAGCACTGTTCACAGTGGCCAAGACATGGAAACAACCAAAAAGCCCTTCAATAGAAGACTGGATAAAGAAGATGTGGCACATATACACTATGGAATACTACTCAGCCATAAGAAATGATGACATCAGATCATTTACAGCAAAATGGTGGGATCTTGATAACATTATAAGGAGTGAAATAAGTAAATCAGAAAAAAACAAGAACTACATGATTCCATACATTGGTGGAACATAAAAATGAGACTAAGAGACATGGACAAGAGTGTGGTGGTTACCAGGGGTGGGGGGAGGGAGGACAGGGGGAGAGTTAGGGGGAGGGGGAGGGGCACAGAGAACTAGATAGAGGATGGCGAAGGACAATCTGACTTTGGGCGAGGGGTATGCAACATAATCTAATGACAAAATAACCTAGACATGTTTTCTTTGAATATATGTACCCTGATTTATTAATGTCATCCCATTACCATTAATAAAAATTCATATAAATAAAAATAAATAAATAAAAAATAAATAAAATAAAAAAATGCACTAGCATCACCTCGGGCCTCTCTCCCTGTGAATCACAAACTACAAGTTGCCATATCCTGAGATCCAAATCCCAAGGTTGAACAGTACTCTTGTCTCAGCAATCAGAAGTCTTACTGATAAAACAAGAGGAGCACCTCATTAGGAAAAAGAACCTCAAATCTAGCACCTGGCCTTTATTTTATAATCTTTCCCAAAGAAACTAAATCTACTCCATCTTTCTTTACAAAACACTTGTGATGCAGAAAGGGAATAGATAGACTGGACCCAAATAAGAAACTAAATACTATCATCTTCCTTTATTCATGGTTTCGCTTTCTGGGGTTTCAATTGCCCACGGTCAAACACAGTCCAAAAATATTGAATGAGGCCCTGATCAAGTAGCTCAGCTGGTTAGAGCATCATCTAGATATGCCAAAGTTGTGGGTTTGATCCTCGTTCAAGGTATATACAAGAATCAACCAATGAATGCATAAATAAGTGGAACAACAAATTGATGTTTCTCTCTCTGTCTCTTCTTCCTTTCTCTCTAAAATTAATCAATAAATAAAATTTAAAAATAAGGAAAAATTAAGAATGAATGAAAAATTCCAGAAATAAACAATTCATAAATTTTAAATTTTGTGCAGTTCAGAGTAAAACAATGAAATATTGCACCATACCACTCTGTCCCACCCAAGACATGAATCAACCTTTGTCTAGTGTATCCATGCTGTATACACTACCTACTGTTGGTCACATAGTTGCTATCTCAGTTATCAGAAAGAGAGAGAGAGAGAGAGAGAAAGAGGGAGGCCACATTCACATGACTTTTATTACAGTATGTTGTCATAATTGTTCTATTTTATTATTAGTCATAGTTGTTCATCTCTTACTGTGCTTAATTTACAAATTAAACTTTATCATAAGGATGTATGTATAGGAAAAAACATAGTATATATCAGGTTTAGTACTATCTGCAGTTTCAAGCACCCATTGGGAGTCTTGGTCTATATCCCCCATGGATAAGGGAGGGCTACTGTACAGGAGAGAGGGTATCGCAGTGAGTCAGTGAGAAAGCCAGACATTCAGCCAGGCTTCCTGTTTGTTGCCTTACTAGGTCTTATTTGCCTGTAGGTAAAAGAACAGGTATTATGCAGCCCAGTCATTTCCCTACCAACACCACCACTTCTGTCTGCCCATGAAGGAAGAAAACACTTCCCAGATGAACAGGAAAAGCAGCTGGGTTTCCCTTCATAGATTTAGCCTTGGAGATCTGGAAGTGAGCTGAGAATAAACACTGGTCTCAAGTGTTCCATTTTAGTCTGATGCCTCCCATGCTCTGCAAATATTCTAGCTTTGTGGGCAACAGCCCCTCCCCCGGACCAGCCACTCCGTCAGTGGGCCAGGGCAGCGTCCTATTTCCAAATCTTTCCAGAATCCAAGTTGACTCTGGCAGAAGAATACCAAAACAGAACTGTTAAAATCTTCCACAAGGGATTTCTGATTCACAGAAGGAACTTACTATTTCTGATCCAGCCTCTCCAAAATTTTTCATTAAAAACCTCATGAAGGCATGGGAAGGCAAAGGAAGAAAGTCATGACAAAACAGAAAAGACAAGGACTGACATGAGATACTGTCAGAAGATGAGAAGAACAAACTAATTTAAGGGAGAGAGAGAGAGAAAGAGAGAGAGAGAGAGAGAGAGAGAGAGAGAGAGAATGTGTGTGTGAGAGACACACACACACACAGAGAGAGAGAGAAGTCATACCTCTCCATCAGCTCTGTATGATGATGTGGGGACCCAATAAAGAAAACCCCACTCCAGCCTACTCACTCTCAAACCAGCCAAGAGGTGTTGGGGTGGACACTGCGGTGGTAGATGCAGGGAGAGATGACCAATGTGAAGAACCCTGGCAGAGATGCATGTTAGGAAGTACTATACAAATACATATATATAAATTTTTATTTTTTTTAATTTTCAGCTCAGGCATTGGGAGTAGGAAAAGATGCCACCTTGGAAAGGCAGAGAAGAACAAAGGGAAAACCAGCTTGAAACTGGGAACTGAACCAGGCACTATACAAACAACTTTCTCTCCTGCTTAAAGCTGATGTCAACACAAAAGGTGCACAGCTCGGGGCTAACGTGTTCTGCTCACTGTGTTTATTGACAGGCACAGTCTCTATACCTGAACTGAACCTCGGCACACATATGGTTACTGAGCAATTGAAATTCAGCCAGTGTGATTAAGAAACTGAATGTTTAATTTTGTTTAATTTTAAATTTAATTTTTTGCCTTGGCCAGAGAGCATCATCCCTATCTGCCAAGGTTGTGGATTCAGTCTCTGCTCAGGGCCCACAGTGGAACAGATCAATGCTTCTGTCTGTCTGTCTGCCTTGTCTCCCTTCCTCTCTCTCTAAAATCAATCAATAATTTTTTAAATTTATTTCTATTTTTTTAGTGAGAGAGAGAGAGACAGACAGACAAGAAGGGAGAGAGATGAGAAGCATCAATTCTTCATTGCAGCTCCTAGTTGTTCACTGATTGCTTTCTCTATATGCCTTGACGGGGGGAGGGGAGCTCTAGCAGAGCAAGTGACCTTGGTCTTCAAACCAGTGACCTGTTGGGTTCAAGCCAGAGACCATGGGGTCATGTCTATGATCCCATGCTCAAGCTGGCAACCCTGCGCTCAAGCTGGTGAACCCACACTCAAGCCAGCAACCTTGGGATTTCTAACCTGGGTCCTCAGCATCCCAGGCTGACGCTCTATCCACTGTGCCACTGCCTGATCAGGCAATCAATAAATTTTTTAAACATTTTTTAAATTTTAATTTTAGGCCCTGGCCAGTTGGCTCTGTGGTAGAGTGTCTGCCTGGTGTGTGGATGTCCTGGGTTCAATTCCTGGTCAGGACACACAGGAGAAGTGACCTCTTCCTCACCTTCTCCATTCTCTCCATCTTTCTCTTCTTCCCCTGCAGCCATGGCTCAGTTGGAGCAAGTTGGCACTGGGCTCTGAGGATGGCTCCATGGCCTTTCCTCAGGTCTAAAATAGCTTAGTTGCCAAGCAATAAAGCAAGGATCCCAGATGAGCAAAGCATCACCCTGTAGGGGGCTTCCCAGGTGAATCTCAGTCAGGGTGCATGTGGGAGTCTGTCTCTCTGCCTCCCTGCTTCTCACTTAGAAAAAAAAATTAATTTTAAAAATTGAAACAGTATAAAACATTTTTCCATAACACACAACTTTAATGTTTTGGTCAGGTTGCATTTCACTTTAACCATTCTTTGCATTGTATAGTGCACAAGCCTGGCACAATGCATTTATTCTAGTATTACACCTAGTCACACTACCAATTTAGTTGGTGTCAATAGATTTATTTTCTTTCAATAATATTTTCTTTTTGTACTGCTGCAACATTTTAAATGTGTTTATTTGAATATGTTTTAAAGACAGCACGAGTTACAGTGATATCTATGTAAATTATAATTTGTAATTAAATTTAAATACTTATTATTTTAATTGTAACAAATTATTTTAATTTCCAGTTAAAAAAATAAGTATGGACACACTTTAAATTTAAAAATCAAGGCATGTCTCTAATATGGAATGGAGTGGAGAGGCAGAAGTATTATGACTGGCACCATAAAGAAAAAGAGATTGGATTAGCATAAGAGTTAGAGAATTAACTTGGACAGGTGCAGTTTTAAAAGTGTTATGCTGTTAGTTTCTTTTTATTTTATGTGAGAGGAAGGGAGATGTAAGACAGACTTCCCGCATGCCCCCCAACCTCGTGGATCCACATGGCAACCCCAGTCTGGGGCCAATACTCGAATCAACCAAGCGATCCTAGCACCTGAGGCCGATGCTCGGACCAACCAAGCTATCCTCAGCACCCAGGGCCAGCATTCAAACCAATCAAGCCACTGGCTACAGGAGGCAAAGAGGGAGAGAAAGGGGAGTGTGTGTGGGAGAGAAGCCAATGGCCACTTCTCCTGTGTGCCCTGACCCAGGATTGAACCCAGGACGTTCATACACCGGGCCGACGCGCTACCCACTAAGCAAACTGGCTAGGGCATGCTTTTAGTTTCAAAGTCAATCAATTCTTCTAAAAGAAGAAAAATCAGTTTTTTCAACATAGATACAACTATGAGAGGAAAATTATTTTTTGGTACTCAATTCAGATATTGGAAAAATGTTTAAAAAATGGGTAAGTGAATCTACATAAAAACTAAATTTCATGAAATCTAAATACAGATCAAGTATTTCTTTTTTTTTCTTTTTTTTTTTTTTTTTTTGTATTTTTATGAAGCTGGAAACGGGGAGAGACAGTCAGACAGACTCCCGCATGCGCCCGACCGGGATCCACACGGCATGCCCACCAGGGGCGACGCTCTGCCCACCAGGGGGCAATGCTCTGCCCCTCTGGGGCGTCACTCTGCCGCGACCAGAGCCACTCTAGCGCCTGGGGCAGAGGCCAAGGAGCCATCCCCAGCGCCCGGGCCATCTTTGCTCCAATGGAGCCTTGGCTGCGGGAGGGGAAGAGAGAGACAGAGGAAGGAGGGGGGCGGGGTGAAGAAGCAAATGGGCGCTTCACCTATGTGCCCTGGCCGGGAATCGATCCCAGGTCCCCCGCACGCCAAGCCGACGCTCTACCGCTGAGCCAACCGGCCAAGGCCAAATCAAGTATTTCTGATAGAAATTTAGCATCAAATTTAGATGTTATGTCAATGTAAAACACACAACAAATTGTAAAAAGTTAGTATAAAAAGAGGACTGTAAAATATCTCTTAATAATATTTTATAATTATATTATATATAATATGTGACTACACATTGAAATTATAATACTTGAGTATATTGGGTAAAAAAATGACCAGCATAATATCAATAAATCCTCTGAGACTAAAGATTTTGGCTTACATAATAAAGATTTTGGCTTTGACTCAGCACATCAAGGTCAAGATTAATTTTCTACGATCATTCTTTTCTTCCATCACTCTATTTAATTAAATGGCAAGAGATTTTAGATTTTAAAACACACAGGCATTTAAGAGACCTTACCAAATCATATGCAAACATCATTCTTTTCACTACTGCTTGGTTTCAACTAAATTACTTTTTTCCATAAAAATAGAATCCTCCAGGATGAATTCTTCTAGACGAAATGAAGAGTATAGCAGAAATCATAGAAAATTTAATAGCAACACCTCAAGAAATCACAGAAAAGATGAAACAGAAAATGCTGGTTAGCTATTAATTTATTTTTAATATTAAAAATTAAAAATGTACATGGCAGAAAATTTGTTGTTTGGTTTAATTTCTGTTTTAGCAACTTCTGCTCTCTTTCAGCCATTATTATTTAAGTTGCCTGGATGATCTCACTTATATGTGAAATCCAATGAACAAAGTAAACAGAAATGGAATAGAGGCAGAGGTGGGGTCACAGGGAGCAGAGGGACAGCTGTCAGAGGGAAGGGGGATAAGGGGATGGGATCAGAGAAGGTGATGGATTAGTGAAACTATATATACATAACACAGAGATACAGATAACAGGACAGCAAATCCCAGAGGGAAGGGGGGAGGGAGTTAGGGGGAAGGGGGCAAAAGGGGTGTAATGGAGGACACGGGGGTAAGGGGTAAGGGGGTGTTATATTGAGTGGGACACTTGAATCCATGTTAACACAATAAATTAAAATTAATAAAATTTTAAAAAGAGTACATAGGTTTCTTATTAAGTTGACTTTAAGCACTGAAAAGGACATTTGAAAATAATGCTTAGATCATATACTTTCTTTTTTTCCCTTTCTCCCAGAGACTTTTATTATTATTATTATTATTATATTTATTAATTTTAGCAAGAGAAGAAGAGAGAGAGAAAGAGAGACAGTAACAATTTGTTCCTGTATGTGCCCTGACCGGGGATCAAACTAGCAACCTCTGTGTTTCTGGATGATGCTCTGGCTAACCAACTGAGCTATCCGGCTAGGGCAAGAACTTATACTTTCATTTTCTGTTTATTCTAATCTTATAGCACAATTGTGATCATAGTGTGTATATAATTTTGTGTTCTGCTCTCCTCTTCATTTTCCATTTTCCATACAATCACCATATTTATCATTTTACTAATTTTATACTCCATCATCATATTGATATAATTTTTTCAATGTCTATACTACTAGTTGTTCAAGGTTTTTTTCATACCATGATAGCAATCTTTATAATAATTATCTTTGTGTATATATATATATATGTATGTATGTAGATAGATATTTTTTAAATTTTAATCAGAGGAGAAGAGGCAGAGAGACAGACTCTTGCATGCGCCTGGACTGGGATCCACCCGGTGTTGGGCAGATAAAATATATTATGCTCACTTTGTTAAAGATGGTGCTGCCCACGTGGAAGCCGTTGCCCAGGTGATATTGTGTGTTGGGGGCAGGCTGTGGGCAGGCAGGATCCTTGTAGCCTGGGGCTTGGTTTTAGGACTAAGCCTTTCCCACCCTTTTTGATGTGGAGTGGTACAATCCCATCATGCCTCAGATAAGTGACTTTGTATTAGAGACTTCCCTATTTTGTATATTGGATTAAAGGTTTTGATTTCTGCACTATAAAGTAGGGCAGACCGGGAGCTTGCTCTCTCGGTTCCTGAGATGAGCATTAGAGGAGAGAGAAGGTTGGAGAGCAGAGTAAGGCCACATGGAGGCCAGGAAAAGCAGCCAAGATGGTGGAGTGCTGAAAGAGAAGTCAGTTAGTGCAGAGTTTGTGCAGAGAGAAGGAGATGGGGAACAAAGGAGAATAAAGCTGGTGAGGTAGACACCTTTGATTCTAGGAAACTCGGATAAGTCAGTAGCTTTGTGAGCGCTGAATGAGTGGGTTTTGGAGCCCCATGTGTGTTTTTACTTGCACACTGGGTTCAAGCTAGGATTAAAGCTAATGGCCCACCAGTTCGTGGCTCTGTTGTTTCATTACTATCTGTCCGAATCCTATGTAAACCTGCATGGGCTGGGCGGCTGTGACGGTGGCAGTGGATACTGGCTTTACACCTGGCAAGCTGTGTCTGGAGTTGATGCTCTGCCCATCTGGAGCTGTTGCTCCATTGCAACCAGAGCCATTTTTTAGCACCTGAGGCAGAGGCCATGGAGCTATCCTTAGCGCCCAGGCTAACTCACTTAAGCCATGGCTGCAGGAGGAGTACAGAGAGCGAGAGTGAGAACAAGAGCAAGAGAGAGAGAGAGAGAAGGGGGAGGTGTTGAGAAGCAGATGGTCGCTTTTCCTGTGTGCCTGGATTGGGAATCGAACCTGGAACATTCACATGCCAACACTGTACCACTGAGCCAACTGGACAGGGTGTAGATATTTTTTAACCTATTCCTTGTGATAGAATTATAATGACAATGAATATTTCTAGTTGCCCTCCAAATTTATAAGTCTACCCAAAGCCCAGCCAGCTATTAACTTGCTTGCTTTGTTTATTCATAATTTAATATTTAGGTGGAAGACTGAACCCTATTATTGGTTTAACTTACTTTTTTTAAATTAGTTGAAGTAACACTAAATCTTTCTCTTTTTTTCTTACTTGTATCCTGTTTTGTGAATTATTTGTTTGCATTTTTTGCCCATTTCAAAGATCTTGATGCTTTGCTAACATTTATAGAAATTATGCATATATTGTAAAATTTAATATTTTATATTTAAAATGTATCATTAAGTATTTTTCTAATTTAATATTCTCTTTTTAGTATAGTAAAAATTTGGAAGAAAATTTAAAATCATACTCACCCATATTTTTTTGTGTGCTCCCTCTTATTACTTCAATAGCTAAAAAATCTTTTTCTGACTGACCAGGCGGTAGTACAGTGAATAGAGCATCAGTCTGGGATGCTGAGGACCCAGGTTTGAAACCCCCAGGTCACCAACTTGAGTGTGGGGTTGCCAGCTTGAGTGTGGGATCATAAACATGACCTCATGGTCACTGGCTTGAAGTCCAAGGTCACTGGCTTAGCCCAAGGTCGCTGGCTTGAATAAGGGGTCACTGGCTCAGCTGCAGGCCCCAGGTCAAGGCACATATGAGAAAGCAAACAATGAACAACTAACGTGCTGCAACTATGAGCTGATGCTTCTCATCTCTTTCCCTTCCTGTCTGTCCCTATATCTCTCTCGTGTGCGTGCTAAAATATATACAGCCTCATCATTTTTATCTACAAAAATGGTAGCATATCACACAAACATATTTTTAAGGGAAAAAAATATCTTTGATATCATCCTATATTGATTCTTATTAATCTGCATTACTTTTATTTTATTTTTTTAATCTGCATTACTTTTAAAGAGCTGCATAATATCGCACTGTGTGGATATTCCATAATTTAATCAGCCTCTTACTGATAGATATTTAAGTCATTTATAACCTTTTGCTGCTACAATAGAGGCTGGAATGCTTGGGGCTGATGATACCACTGGGCTTGTACCTAGAAAAGGCCCCCTCCAGGAGAGATAGCTCAATTACAGGTAAGTCAGGGACCGCCCTCCCTCTCACCACAGCCTCCCTCTACTTTAGTTTCTAATAATAACTTACTATTACCTCTTGGAGGGGGGGATGTGAGTGCCCTAAACCAGAGTTTTGAATCCATAGTGATTCTTTGGCCATTTCTGGGAATTTCTACTCTATTACAAGTCAGGTTGCTCGTGTTGCATTATATCTAGGCCTTAAAGGGTTAATGGTGTTGAGGTGGAAAGTTAAATGTCTTTTTCAGTGTAATTAACAGTCTGGCCTTTAGCTGCAATTTATTTCTGTTGCTAATTATGGACAAAACATTTACTATGGTTTTTATGTCTAGCAGTCCAGACCAAGAAGCAATATGGAAATTTTCTCACCTCAAACATCTTGAACCTTTAAAACAAATTCTTCAGAGGTGGTGGCTCAGGTTCCCATAACAAAAACTCTCAGTCCAGGCCAAACACAACTGAATACCAGTAAGTCACTCCCAGAAAACCAACAGGCCTTCAACAGGAATCTTAAATTCCTCAGGAAAGTAAACTTTATTTTTATTTGTTTGATTTACATAAACTGTAAAATAATTACATAATATAATACCCATCATCTCATATTTACTCTTTTATCAACTTTCTTATATATCATATGGCAGTGTTAACGATCTCCATGATACTGTATTGGACATTATATCCCTACTTCTTATTTACCTTAGGGAAATTAATATTAATATAGTAATCCACCTCAGTTTCAATGAAGTTTAAAAACAAACAAAAATCACTTTTGTAGGAAATCCAATTTGGTCTAGAGGTGTTGAGCACTGTATAACTACTGGGTGAATTGGATGTAATAGGTGTAATAAAGAGGCATAACAAAGAGCTTGAAAATGGGGACAATTTCAGCAATTACCACATTATCTAGAGTTTATAGCATAATGACAGGCCTCTTTACTTACCAAGCATGCACATATTCATATAAGTGTTTTTGAAGCTTAGTTTGTCAAAGCAAGGTCCAAGAAACTCCTGAATTACAATCATCCAGGGAGTCAATTAAATACGCAGATTTCTGGGTCTCACTTTGTCATACTAGATATGAATTTTTTGGAGATTTTGGCAAAAATCTGCATGTTATGCAAGCTTCCTGGAGGGTGTACCTGAAGTTTGGAAACTATGGCTTTAGAAGTCATCTTATGGCCCTGGTGGTGGCTCAGTGGATAGAGCGTCAGCCTGGCATGTGGATGTCCCAGGTTCCATCCCTGGTCAAGGCACACATGAGAAGTGACCATCTGCTTCTCTTCCCTTCCCTCTCCCCCTTCTCTCTCTCTTTTCCTATCACAGCCAGTGGCTTAATTGGTTCCGTGGGTCCTGGGCGCTGAGATAGCTCGCTTGATTCAAGCATCGGCCCCAGCTGAGGGTTGCCGGGTAGATCCGGGTTGGGGCGCTGTGGGGGTCTGTCTCTCTATCTCCCCTCCTCACTTAAAAAAAAAAAAAGGAGTCATCTTAGTTTAGCCTACTAGCTTTTCACAGCTTCATCAGAAAAGCCAGTGGATACCTCTGTCTAGATAATGTGTGGTAAGAGCTCTTGCCAACTCCAAGCCCACCCAACCTACAGGTTTCATAAGTCACTTCCTTATATCTAACCAGAAGCTACTATCTAAAAAAACTCCTACACAGCTCTGCCCAGCACCATAAAGAGTGAGTTTGATTCCCTTATCCACATGTCAAGCCCCTCAAGCATTTAGGGTCATTAACATGTGTCCCCCTACCCACCTCAATCTGCCCTCACTAGTGGAAACAGCTTCAGTTCTTTTAACTACAATATATCTTACATGTCAGCTTGACAAGAAGAAAATTAAAAAGAAGAGAAATATTTGATTAAGATTTAGTTAATAAGCCAGGGAGCCACAAATCCAAACCTCAAGTCACTATGAACCAAGCACTGCTGGAGCCATAGTAAAGCAAAGCAACTAAATCTGTTTATAGTGGTCAGATCCTCAAGGACCACAACTGGGAGCCTTGGGACCCTCATCTGTAAAACCAGGTGAACAACCCCATCTCAAGTTGAAATAAATATTAAGTGAGTAACCTAGGATGACTCTTGCTCCAAGTCCCTTCAGGGAAGACGCAGAGAGCCTACCAAACTGCCCTCATAAGTAACCTAATTGCAGTGAAAACAAGCCCTTGAGGGCTAGAGTTTTTTAAGTTTCTTGTTCTACATGAAAAAAGGTATCTAAACTTTGAATTTTCCTCCAAAACGTATCTGTGATTATATACAAAGTGCTTTTATCCTCAAATATTTGGGTCAAGTTGACACCCAAGGAAAATCCCCCCATCCCTTACTATTCTGAAGCTTTAGGTACTCCCTGGCATGCCACCTACCATCCCCGGTGCCTGCTGCTCACCTCCATCTCCCCTGGAGAAGAGCAGGCCTCCTCAGTCTACAAGCAGATGAGCAAGATGGGGAAAACAAATGGGTGGCTGGACATAGACATGACCAAAGTAATGCGCCACGAGAGAGGAGTCTGGGGATGACCAGGAGGCTGTCTTCATTTTCTGACAACTGATGTGGTTCGACTTGTCTGTGTTTGAAATTGCTTTCAGAGAAATTACCCCTAACAAAGGCATCTAGGAGGAAAATTCAGAGACACACTTGATTTAGTAGGTGTGTGTTGGTGCAAACGTGCGTATCTGTGTATGTCCCCAAAGCAATAGAAGTCTGACCTAAGCTGAACGTAGGGGATCTGGCCTTGGCCATACAAGGCTTGGGAAGTAAGTAGGTCCTTGTGTGGCTATGATTACCCATTTTCTAAATCCTGTCTCCTTCCTCTCCTGCTTGCTCTTCCACCTCTCTGTCATCTGAGAAGTCCCTGACTTAAATATCAATAGAGTTATTTGCAATGTATGGAGGAGATGGAAGGTTCCAGAATTGATGGACAATGTGATGGATCATTTAGAGGAGGGGATCTTATCCATTTTCTCCACAAAAGTTGGGCAGATAGCTGAAAAGCAATAACCTCTTTGGTTCTAATGTCTCCAGCTGGTCAAAGCCATGACAAAGAGTGAGACTAAGCCACTGGCAGATTCAAGTGATGATTCCCATAAAAACACAGAGTCTCATGTGCCAAGTAATGTGCTGGAGGTATGAGATACACAAGAAGGAGAGAAAAGATAAGAAATCAGGAAAAGAAGTTTCTTAAAAGGAGCAAGGAAAGAATTAAAAAGCAAAACTTGGGTGTTGAACTGAGCCACCTCCAGGAGAAATGAACTCAATCCTTTGTTTTTAATGTCCAAACCCAGCACAGTGCTTGGCACACGAACTCAATAAATGACAACTGCGGTCTCGGACTGGAATCCTGAGCTGCGTGAACTGCACTGGAGGTCCTTCTGGATAAAGGCGGTGTCTGCCTCTCGTCCACCCGGAGCGAGTCCCGACCCGCGGCCTCCCGCTCCACCCAGTGCTGCTCGGGCTCGACCGCCCACAGGCTAGCAGGGGAACCCCTTCCTGGGCGCCGCGCGGGCCGGCTTTCCCCGCGAGGAGCCCTTGGGCTGCCGCGCGCCCTTCCCTGAGCGCAGGACCCCAGGCCCTGGGTCTCCTTACCGATCGTGCCGGAGCAGGGCTGCGCTTGTCCTCAGCTGCTAAGGAGATCACACCCTTGTCGGGGCTGGGCAGCCGATCTTATCCCGGGCAGTCCCGCCCCAATACGGGGTGGAGACTGAGCCTTAGTTCCTGGTCGTCCCTCTGCCCACGAGACCGGAAAATCGTCTGGGACGGAGCGCACCTGCAGCTGGGGACCGGGACTGCCTCGCCCCCAAGGTGGGGGCTAAACCCGGCCAGTGCCTGCTCCCCGGCCAGTCCCGCTCCCCCATTGCCTGGATTTCCCAGCCGCCGGCACCGCCCAGCCCCGCTCCTGCCCGGCAGTGTCGGAGCCCCTGTACTCTTCGCGTCTCCGGTGTCCGGGCGCCACCACACCGTCCGCGATCCCGCCGCACCCTGCTCGGCGCTGGAGCCGAGAGTCCCGCCTCTAGTCCAAGAAACTGCACTCCCTCACTACAGGGCTCAAATCACAATGACACATTTCATTATCCTCTTGCACACTAAACATACATTACTAAAGTTCCCAGTAGTTCCACTTTCTCTTGAGAAAAATTTAGTTTCTTTCCTTGGGGAAACCATTGGAGATAGGAGTTAGTGGCAGTCCCAGCTTTCCCTCTTCATCTGTTGGATTACCAGGGTTTGGTACTAGCCAGCCGCTCCTGGGTTCGGCCTTGGCACGCATTCGCCGTAATACAGTTTGATGGGTTCATATCTGCGTCCCCGACTGGACACAAACCTCTCGAAAGCACTGAGTCTAGGTCGTCTTTGCACCTGCGCCTGTATGTTTCCCGCACTGTAGTAAGTGCTCAGTGAATGCTGCAAAATGAATCCGCTGAGTCTACAGACAAATTCCGATTTTAACAAAGTGTGGGTAGCTTTGGAGAGTATGTTTGCTATCCAACAGACCAAGTGGCTATTAACACCCTTAAAGACGGAGAGGTAACGTTAAATTTCATTCAGATGTAGCTAAAGGAGGTGGTATGACATAGTTACAAGCCAGGATCAAACAGATGTGGATTTAAACCTGATTTTGTCCCTTTTCTGTGCTTGAAAACTTAAAGTTTCTGAGCTTCAGTTTATAAAATAAGAAGGAAGTAAAATTAACAGGACAAACAGTAGAAAAAGAATAAAATAAGGATAATTTGTTTCCTCAGACAGATCAGAGAGACTATTACATCCCTTTAAAAATAATGATTAGGCCTGACCTGTGGTGGCGCAGTGGATAAAGCATCGACCTGGAAATGCTGAGGTCGCGGGTTCAAAACCCTGGGCTTACCTGGTCAAGGCACATATGGGAGTTGATGCTTCCAGCTCCTCCCCCCTTCTCCTCTCTGTCTCTCCCCTTCCCCCCCCCCCCCTCTGTCTCTCCCTCTCCTCTCTAAAATGAATAAAAAATTTTTAAAAAATAACGATTAGGTAACCATAAAAAGAAAAATAGTGAAGAATGGAGCAATGTTGTTAGCATCCTACTGAAACCCTTTCTAGGCAGGTGCACCCAGCTTATAGCCTCCCCTCTCCCCATAACTCCCCCAAGACTGGGTTGGGAAGCCAGTCTGAAGATCAGATACAAAAAGCCAGAAATAAACCTGTGATTCTCTTCATATTCCTGGGCTCCCATGAGCTTAGGATGAGGTTAGATTTCAGCAGAAACGACACCTTTGCTCTGCTTCCTCCTCTGCACTATCCTTTTTCACTTAGTTTCTCTTGAGAATATCCCTTCACTAAGGCAGTTACACCAGGGAATCCCTATCTCGACTCTGCTTCAAGGAACTGGACCTAAGACAGTGTTTTAAAAATTAATGTAATTGTTGAAATGAAAGACTCAAAGGGGCCTTTAAATTAAAGATAACAGAACACATGCATTTGCTTCAGCTCCCTCTGGAAATCCATCTACAAAGAGAGTAGTTTTGTTTCGTTTTTAATCTCACAAGGACAAAGGAACAAGAGAGGGAAAATAACAGAATTCTGGAAACCCAGAAAGCAGATTGGCAGGTGATAATGGACTTTCACAGACCTGAGAAAACTGACTTCTAAGCCAAGAGTAGGGAAAGTCGAAAAGCAATGCGATATTGTAGAATTTCTCAGGATACACAGGAATTTGCTGCATCCGGTAGTCTGAAAGTGGATATTTAGTTAAAACTTAAAAACAGGAGGATTTTTTTGCAAGGTGTACAGGAAGCCATCAGACTCCACATCCCCTTCCCATACTGCACAGCTGCCACTGCTCCTGTCCCACTTAGGTGGAAAATTGGAAATGTTCTCTGGGGGTGGGGGTGGGGGGGGTAAAGCAGAGGGTCTCCAACATGGAACATTTCAGGTATAGTTCAAGCACTTTGGTTATCTAAGGCTGCCTAACAAAATATCCCAAAACTTGGTGACTTAAAACAATGACCTCCCTGGCCGGTTGGCTCAGCGGTAGAGCATTGGCCTAGCGTGCGGAAGACCCGGGTTCGATTCCCAGCCAGGGCACACAGGAGAAGCGCCCATTTGCTTCTCCACCCCTCCGCCGCGCCTTCCTCTCTGTCTCTCTCTCCCCCTCCCGCAGCCAAGGCTCCATTGGAGCAAAGATGGCCCGGGCGCTGGGGATGGCTCTGTGGCCTCTGCCTCAGGCGCTAGAGTGGCTCTGGTTGCAACATGGCTACGCCCAGGATGGGCAGAGCATCGCCCCATGGTGGGCGTGCCGGGTGGATCCCGGTCGGGCGCATGCGGGAGTCTGTCTGACTGTCTCTCCCTGTTTCCAGCTTCAGAAAAATGCAAAACAAACAAACAAACAAACAAAAAAACAATGACCATTTTATTATATCTCATGATTTTGGGAGTCTGAATTTGCATAGGACTTGGCTGGGCAATTCTTCTGTTCCATGTGGCATCAACAAAGGTCACTTGGTGGTACTCAGCCGGCATATTATGGGCCAGCCTGGAGGATTCACTCAAGTCTGGCACCCTGGTAAGGATAGCTGGAAGGTTCATCGCATCTGGCACTGTTGAACAAAACCTACATATGCTTTTCCCACAAGGCAGTCTCAAGGTAATTGATTTTCCTACAGAAGTCTCAGGGCTTCCACAAAGCATACTCTAACAGGGGTCTCCAAACTTTTTACACAGGGGGCCAGTTCACTGTCCCTCAGACCATTGGAGGGCTGCCAAATACAGTGGTCCTCTCACTGACCACCAATGAAAGAGGTGCCCCTTCCAGAAGTGCAGTGGGGGCTGGATAAATGGCCTCAGGGGGCCACATTGTGGCCCGCGGGCCGGCCGTAGTTTGGGGACGCCTGCGAGATCCAGGAAGAAGTTACTGGGCTTCTTATTCTCTAGGCTTGGAAACCCCTGACTATTATTTCTGTTGCATTCTAGAGGCCATACAAAACACTGAGACTAGCCCAGATTCAAGGGAAGGGCTTTGTCTCTGAATGGGGTCAGGGGGCTAACAACAACAAAAAATGCCACCACCTTTAATCTACCACACAAGGCTAGGGAAACTATATGAAATTGAAGATTTATATGAAATTTAATATGATGAACATTGAGCTGCTTAGTTTTCTTCACTTGGCACCTAAAACACTGGCAGCTAGGATGAGGAGTTTGGAATACTGTACTCTTCCTTGGGGAGGAGTAAGGATCTAAGAGACTGCCATCAGTGAAACTGTAGCAATTCTTTAATGAATTCACTGTGTTCAAGCCCCACCCACTTACACACAAGTACAAAGCTTCCAGGCAGCATTTTAGATCTCACTCTTAGGCTTGCAAAGTAAAGCACAAACCAGTTAGTTATATTAAAATTTCAGATAAACAACAAATAATGTTTTATTAATGTACAAAATAGTTATTTATATATTTAAAATATGTCCTAAAGATTGCATGGAACAGGCTTACATTAAAAATTATTTAGTGTTTATCTAAAATTCAAATTTAACTAGGTGTCCTGTTTTATTTTATATTGCTAAATCTGGTACTTTTAAATAAAAGCAGACTGCTGAAGGTCATCAGTATTTAAGGGAAAGATTTGACATGAAACAGAAAAAAAGAAACTTAGAAGAAAGAGAAACTATATGGAGAGAAGAAAACTTTGAAAAATCTATTATCAAGATCCTTTGAGAAATAAAAATAGAATAAAATGGGCTAAAAATAGAATGATTTCTCAAAATAAGAACACTCAGAGAACCAAACAGCTCTTTTAAATTAAAAATATGATAGCAAAAAACGAAAACATTCAGTAGAGTGGTAGGATAAAGTTTAGGAAACATCTTAGAATGTATAGACAAACGTCAAAATGAAGAGGAAAGTGGTGCAGAGGGGGAGAATTCTCCTCCTTTTTAGTTTCTGCAGTTGGGCTAGTAATAATATAATAGTTTTGGCCCTGGCTGGTTGGCTCAGTGGTAGAGCATTGGCCTGGCGTGCGGGGGACCCAGGTTCGATTCCCGGCCAGGGCACATAGGAGAAGCTCCCATTTGCTTCTCCACCCCCCCCCCTCCTTCCTCTCTGTCTCTCTCTGCCCCTCCCGCAGCCAAGGCTCCATTGGAGCAAAAGATGGCCCGGGCGCTGGGGATGGCTCCTTGGCCTCTGCCTCAGGCGCTAGAGTGGCTCTGGTCGCAACAGTGCGAGGCCCCGGAGGGGCAAAGCATCGCTCCCTGGTGGGCAGAGCCTCGCCCCTGGTGGGCATGCCGGGTGGATCCCAGTCGGGCACATGCGGGAGTCTGTCTGACTGTCTCTCCCCGTTTCCAGCTTCAGAAAAATACACACACAAAAAAAATAATAAAAAAATAAAATAATAGTTTTGACACAAGACTAGATTAACAGCAGAAAAATCAATTTAATACATGCACACAGGAGGTCATAATATGATACTCAGATTTTAAAATGAGACTCAAAAAATGATTGAATCAGGTACCTTGTTATACTTGTAAACAAACATTAAATTTATCAGAAATTTGCAGAACAAAAAAAAAGCTAATGCTCATTAGAAAGGAATATAATTTGGGGTATTTATTCATGAAGAATTTAAATGAAGTAGTAAACTAGAAAAGAGGCATCATGATATGCTTATACAGACTTTTTGGCTCTGAGTTATTTAACTCTAGCAATAAGGGGTGTCTTCCAGGTGTGGGGAGAACCCCTTTTACATAGAAGATTTAATGTCTGCATTCAAGGAGGTAAGGGAGGGTCAAGGTGCCCTTCTGGCACTGACTGCTTGTCAAGTAAACTTTAATTCACAGAAATCAATATGCCATTCTGGGCTACTTTGGGGCGGCCTGTCTTGGGCCCTGACATAAGAAGAGATAAGAAAATTAGAAAGTCAGCCCAGGACATCTGGGAAACAGAGAAGAAAAAATCAATTAAATCATTTTATTTATTTATTTATTTATTTATTTTGTATTTTTCTGAAGCTGAAGAACCCTGCCTAATACAACTATCCTTTTTTTTTTTTTTTTCTGAAGTTGGAAACGGGGAGGCAGTCAGACAGACTCCTGCATGTGCCCGACCAGGATCCACCCGGCATGCCCAACAGGGGGCGATGCTCTGCCCATCTGAGGCGTTGCTCTGTTGTGACCAAAGCCATTCTAGCACCTGAGACAGAGGCCATGGAGCCATCCCCAGCACTCGGGCCATCTTTGCTCCAATGGAGCCTTGGCTGCAGGAGGGGAAGAGAGAGACAGAGAGGAAGAAGAGGGGGAGGGGTGGAGAAGCAGATGGGCATTTCTCCTGTGTGCCCTGGCCGGGAATCGAACCCGGGACTCCTGCATGCCAGGCCGACGCTCTATCACTGAGCCAACTGGCCAGGGCAGCAATTATTTATTTTTAAATATGCATTTCTATACTGCAAGTGCTTGTTGAGCCCAACCCAATGGACAAAAACAGAACCACACTAAGGAATATTATGATAAAATTTCAGAAGACTGAAGATATAGAAAAGATCTTAAAAGCACCCAGAAGGTTGTAAAAATGAAGTTTCATACAAAGGATCAAAAACCAGATGGTAGGCCTGGTCAGGAAGCTCATTTGGTTAGAGCAAAGCCCCAATACACCAAGGTTATAAGTTTGATCCCTGGTCAGGACACATACAAGAATCTAAATGTATAAATAAGTGGGACAACACATTGATGTTTCTCTCTTTCAAATCAATAAATTAAAATAAAATTTAAAGAAAATAACCACGTTTAATACATATATATGCATGCAACTTTACATACATGGGAGAGTTAGAGACTCCCCACATGCACAAGAGGTTCAAAGATAGAGGATAAAGTATTTAAGACATTCTGAGCTTGAGATGATGCAAGGGGCCTTGGGGGCTTCCCCCCCACCCCCCACCCCATGATTTAAGAGAGAGAGGAAGGGAGATGGGGAAGGGAGAGAGAAAGGGAGAGAGAAGCATCAACTCATTGTTTCACTTAGTTGTTCCATTTTGTTATGCACTCATTGGTTACTTCTCATAAGTGCTCAGCCATGGATGGAACCTGAGGCCTATGTACAGGGGTGGATGGTGGGGAAGGAGAACACTTCATCAACTGACCCACCTGGTCAGGGTGCCTTGGGGGCTTTAAGAAAAGCAGATGTTTAGTAAACAGAAGTTTGTCCTAGCCTATATATAGTTTAAAGGGATTATCTCTGATAATCTCCCATGGGCAAGGACCCTAATTCAAATTCTCCCAGGTAGTCAAGGGAAAGGCAGAATTTTCTCTTGAGCCTGTGGCTCAAGTTGCCTTTAGCTCAAAACAATCTGCATACCATAGAGGCACATCTTGGGGTGGCTTTTTCCGGACCTTCACATTGGTATCAGTAAGTATTACTGTTGATGATATACAATCATTTTTTAATTAAACAAAATTGTATTAAACTTTCAGCAGCAGACTGTATTTTTAAAAATTGATTGCAACAATATATTCCATCTCACATGCTCTTCCAACACCGCCCTCTCCCCAAGTCAAGAGATGGCATCTCTGCCTCCTCTCTTTGAACCTGAGGGGCTTCTTGTGTGGGCTTCTGTGACTACACCACAAAGGTAACACTGTGACTTTCCAGGCTGGGTCTTTTTTTTCCTCAATTTTAAAAAAAAACAGGCCCTGGCCGGTTGGCTCAGTGGTAGAGCGTCGGCCTGACATGCAAGAGGTCCCGGGTTCGATTCCTGGCCAGGGCACACAGGAGAAGCGCCCATCTGCTTCTCCACCCCTCCCCCTCTCCTTCCTCTCTGTCTCTCTCTTCCCCTCCCGCAGCCAAGGCTCCATTGGAGCAAAGATGGCCCAGGCGCTGGGGATGGCTCCTTGGCCACTGCCCCAGGCGCTAAAGTGGCTCTGGTCACAACAGAGCGACGCCCCAGATGGGCAGAGCATCACCCCCTGGTGGGCATGCCAGGTGGATCCCGGTCGGGCACATGTGGGAGTCTGTCTGACTGCCTCTCTGTTTCCAACTTCAGAAAAATACAAAAATAAATAAATAAATAATTAATTAATTAAAAAAAAATTTTAAAAACCATTCATTTTACAGAGGAGAGAGAGAAGTGTGGGGGGAGGATCAGGCAGCATCAACTCCCATATGTGCCTTGAACAAGCAAGCCCAGGGTTTCAAACCAGTGACCTCGGTGTTCCAGGTTGACACTTTACCCACTGCGCCACCACAGATCAGCTCCAGGCTGAGTTGTAAAAGGTGATAAAGCTTCTGTCTAGTTCTTTCACTCAGAACATATGCATCTGGAGTCCTGAGCAGCCATGTAATAAATTCAGCTGCCCTGAAGCCACCATGTTTCAGATGCCACATGGACAGACCCCATGAAGATATAGAGAGTTGGAAGAGCCCTGGCTGTTCCAGCCCCAGCCTTTAGAACTTTTCCAGTGCCAGACATGTGGATGAGGAAGCCTTCAAGATGACTCCGGCATCGTCCCTGTCTCGCTGCAGCTAAGTGAGAGACTGAACGAGGACTACCTACTGAGCCCAGCCAGTCACCAGAATCATGAGAGATAACAGTAGTAAATAATTGCCGTTGTTTCATAACTCAAAATTTGGGTATTATTTTATGAAGCAATAAATAACCAAGAACATTTTCAGATAAAAATGGGAGGTTAGCCCCAACTTCTGAATCTCCCTTCCTGTTACCAATTGAAATGGCCTATGATATGTAAAGACAGGAATTTTTACCTTGATTAGCAAGCTCCTCTCTGATATTGAGATGTCAATCTTAGGAGGATGGCCAGGCCACCCGTAGTCTGGCTACTGGCAATGAAGGATGTGAGGACACAGGCCAGATGATCTTTGACCCCTTGGGACAGTGGCTTCAGAAAACATTGAGAAGAAAGCTTGCAGGGGTGACATTCCTTGCCAGATAGCTCCCTCCACCATCGTTTTTAGGCTGCTGGAAGATAACCAATTTTTCAGCCTAAGATATATGAAGAAGATTCTAACAGCATCTAAATAGACAGGCTGGGAGCCAAGAAAAATGAGCTCATCCTGTTTAGGAACAAAATGCAAAGTGTGGATAAAACTTTTAACATTCAAGGATGAGTAAGCATAAAAAGTATATAGAAGTATGAAAAAATTCTGGAACATAAAAAAGAAAACATAGCCTGACCAGGTGGTGGTGTAGTGGATAGAGCATCAGACTGAGATGCAGAGGACCCAGGTTCAAAATTTCAAGGTCGCCGGCTTGAGCACAGGCTCACCAGCTTGAGCGCAGGATCACTGGCTTGACCGTGGGATATAGATATGACCCCTTGGTCACTGGCTTGAGCAATGGGTCATTCGTTCTGCTGTAGCCGCCCCCTCCCCATCAAGGCACATATGAGAAAGTAATGAATGAACAACAAAGGTGCCGCAGCAAAGAATTGATGCTTCTCATCTCCTTCTCTTCCTGTCTTTCTGTCCCTATCTGTCTCTCTCTCTGTCTCTGTCACACACACAAAAAGAAAACATAGTATCTAAAAAATAGAAGAAACAGCCTGACCTGTGGTGGCGCAGTGAATAAAGTGTTGACCTGGAATGCTGAGGTCGCCGGTTCGAAACCTGCACTTGTCTGGTCAAGGCACATATGGGAGTTGATGCTTCATGCTCCTCCCCCCTTTCTCTCTCTCTCTCTCTCCTCTCTAAAATGAATGAATAAATAAAAAAATTAAAAAAAAATAGAAGAAACTATTTTGTAACTTCAGAATATGTAGCAGAAGTAAATTTTAAAGTGTCTCTGCTATGTCTTTGATAGATGAAGCACATCCAAAAAAAATCCTGAAGTAATCTGAATAATATTAATCATGAGATAGAATTAATAGTTATGGACTGGGCTTCATATTTTACAAATAAAACACAGTCATCTACTTTGATTGGGGCAAATATAGATTTACAGTTGTGAATATGCTAAACAAGAGTTTATTCTTATTTATTATTGTATTATTTTCCATACAACTGTAAACCTACTTTTGCCCCACCCTGTATTTACAAAAACTGACAAATGTTTATTTGCAAAGAAAACTTCATTAAATTTCAAAAGAAAAAAGAAAAAACCAAATAAAACAAAATAAAAAAAACAAAAAAATTTCAAAATAAAAATGGGGTTTGAATACCAGCTCTACCAGTTATTAGCTCTGACCTTAATAAAGTCAATTATCTTTTCTGTGCCTCAGTTTTATCATCTGTAGTATAGGGATGATAGTATCTACCTCATCAGTACTATATTATAAGGATTAAATGACTTAATATAGGTAAAATAATTTTTAAGAGTTCTTGGTTCATTGTAAGCTCCATATTAGTATTGGCTATTTTTCTAATCACAGCTAAATAAAATTAAAATTTGATAATAAAACTTACAACCAATCACTCCTTTCCCTAATTAGTATTTTCTACTACCTAATTATTTAAATGTCATGTGTGGGTGCTCTATAGGGAACTAACTTTGACATCATCCTTCAAGACATTTCTCCATTGTCTCTTAGGATTTACTGGTATAAAAAAAATCTGATATAAAATTAATTAATTCTTTTTTCTTTAATTATATTTATTTATTTATTTATTTATTTATTTATTTATTTATTTATGTGACAGAGACAGAGAGAGGGACAGATAGAGACAGACAGAAAGAAAGGGAGAAAGATGAGATGCATCAATTCTTTGTTGCAGCGCCTTAGTTGTTCATTGATTGCTTTTCTCATGTGCCTTGACTGAGGGGCTACAGCAGACCAAGTGATCCCTTGCTCAAGCCAGCGACCTTGGGCTCAAGCTGGTGAGCCTTGCTCAAACCAGATGAACCCGTGCTCAAGCTGGCAACTTCAGTGTTTCGAACCTGGGTCTTCCACGTCCCAGTCTGACGCTCTATCCACTGTGCCACTGCCTGGTCAGGATAATTTTTTTTTTAATTAAAAAAAATATTTTATTGAATTTAAAGAGAGAATTGGAGAGAGTCAGGAACACCTGTTCCTGTATGTGCCCTGACCAGATATTGAACCGGCAACCTCTGTGCTTTAGGATGATGTTCTAACCAACTGAGCCATCTGGCCAGGGCTCACATTCATTCTTATTCCTTTGTTGTTTAATCTAGTTCTTCTCCCTAGAAAAATTTAAGATTTCCTGTTTCCTTGAAGAGTGTACTTAGGAGTGGGACCGGTTTTGCTAGTATTGGTTGGCACTCTGTATCTGTTCACTTTGAAGATTGAATCTTTTCCACACTCAGAGATATTCTTCTCTTATCTCTCTCCCATTATCTCCATTTTGTTCTGGAATTTCTAGTTGATGCTGAGGAAACTTTTGACTTTTATCCTCCATGTCTCTTAACATTTCTTCTATCGGTTGCTTTGTTTTGTTTTTCTTTTTGAATTTTATCTCTGAGTTTAGGAGAATACTTAGGATTAATCGTACAAGTTTATTAATTCTATTTTCAATTATGTTCATTCTATTCAGCTCATCTGCCAAATTTCTAAAAATATAGCTGTTAAAAAAATCCAAGTTACAAATGCACATAGATTCAAGAGACAAATAGTTTTACAAGGCTTGTTACAAAACAAACAGCAGTTTTCCATCGTCCATTTCTCCCCCATCTTTCTGCCGGGCACTGGTGCTGCTTCAGGCACAAACCCATCTGGGGACCATGGAATCCAATGATTCTTGAAGTTACACATTAGGGCACCTGAATCACAAGTCACAGCAGTTTATTAAGCTTGCAAAAAAAAATCTATGAAAGGTTTGCAAGAAGGATTTTCATGAAGAACCTGTGTTTCCAATCTGATAACTTGAGAGTTAGGAAACCAGTAAATAGATTGACAGTAAGGCAGGTCTGTTTTAGGACAGAACCTCCCCGGGCCTAGAGGTAGTGACAGCTCTATTTCTGTTAGCACTTGATTTCCCCTGTTCCCCCTCTCCTTGGACCTAATCTGCAAGATCACTGTCTCCATAGAGAAGGCAGCACCACAGTTTAGGAATTCAGGCACAGCATGGCAGCAGATGAGCTAAAGCCTGACATTAGCACACACTTTTGATTCAGGTACTGTTTTGGTACTGTAACAATCTTTTTCCAGGGAACTCCGCTGGTGTTTGGAAAGAACTATTGCCCAATGCATCTCACTTTTAAATAGTAGGATCTCAGAACGTTAGTCTTGCCTAACAGACAGACATATTGAGCAAAGGCGATGACTCTGCTTTAGTCCAAACCCCATTCCCCAACAGGTGGTAGTCTAACATGATGGATATATATGAAAGAAAAAGAAGCAGCATTTGCCATTTTCCTTTTTCTGTGCCTTAGAAGGAGATCACCTTTTCTTTTTTTCTTTTCCAAAACCTATTTTGGTTACCATGAGCTGCTGCAGCCCAACCAAAATAGAAACCTGATTCGACCACAGGATGGTCAGTAATTTGCATTATATCAATATAAACTTCAGCATAGTTTGATAGTCAAATAACAATGCATTTGCATTTCCCTGCCAATGGGGAAGTGCCCCATTCTCACCTCTCATTCGACTCAGAAGCATGGTCACTGAGCAGGAAGGTATTTTTCCTTCAAGATTGTTGACTTTTTTAAACATCTGCTCTTCTAGCTTGTACCTTTTCTGCTGCTGTCCTATAGCTCATATATGTGCCTTGTGAAATCGGCCCATCATTAGGAAAATGAACTCTGATCATAAGCATCAACATGGTCTCATTTGTTTTCACAAATACTCCAGCTGGATGTGGACCGCCCTGAAGTAACTGTAGTTAACAATCACAAAACTGCAGCATCCGCCAATGGTATAGGATGAAAGTTAGCATGATAACTCATCTTTTCCATATACTATGTTTTTACACATGGGTTTTTAGCTTGAGTTGAGATTGTGGTCACTACTAGGCTCAGGTAAGCCTGGGTGGGTGTTGAAAATTAGTAGGAAAGGTCTATAAGAGGTCTGAGAAACCTAATGCAGGAAAGGGAGAAGGAGCCAGGTATGCCAAAACTCATGGAATACATGGATGTGTTCACTTTATGCAAATTCACTGAATAACAAAGATCTAGGCATTGAAGGGGACCAAATATCTCGAGCACAGACCTGGGATCCAGTCTACAGAAAATAAGTTTCAAATATTGAACAAGATCAAACTAAACCTTGTATTGTTACCATAGGTATCCTAGTAGACACAGGTAGGCCTTTATAACTACAGAGAAGTTGTGAATTTAAAAATAGATGATGACATAGTGGCTGTTGGCTCCTCTGTCTGTCTCAAGGCTAGCACCTCAAACCCATCTACCTAAAGAGCAGGTCTTGGGAACTTTCGATAGAACAGTTTTGTCTCATCTAAATCACATCATCACTCCAGGATAGAGAAAACACACCTATGGCATTAGCGGTACATCCCCCCTTCCTTACATTGCCTGTAGACCTTGCTAATGGGTCACTGTCAAGCAATTCCTAAACAGCAGAGATTACTGCAGCTGCGAGGTCAGTTTAGCCCACTTCTATAAATTCAGCCAGGAAGGAAACAACAAGCCCAAATAAGTTTAGACAGTTTATTACTCACAACACAGCAGGCAGTATAAATTCCTTTTTGCCTCCAATTCCAATAGGGACAGTGTAGGGGAACTAGATGCTGGTGGGTAGTGAGCACAGCATAATCTGGGTCACAGCTGAGGAACCCTAGGAAACCCTTAATCTTATTAGGGTACTGCTAACAAAACTGTCCATCCTCACGAGTTTTTTTTGTTTGTTTGTTTGTTTTGTTTTTTGTATTTTTCTGAAGCTGGAAACGGGGAGAGACAGTCAGACAGACTCCCGCATGCGCCTGACGGGGATCCACCCGGCACGCCCACCAGGGGGCGACGCTCTGCCCACCAGGGGGCAATGCTCTGCCCCTCCGGGGCGTCGCTCTGTTGCGACCAGAGCCACTCTAGCACCTGGGGCAGAGGCCAAGGAGCCATCCCCAGTGCCTGGGCCATCTTTGCTCCAATGGAGCCTTGGCTGCGGGAGGGGAAGAGAGAGACAGAGAGGAAGGAGGGGGAGGGGGGTGGAGAAGCAAATGGGCACTTCTCCTATGTGCCCTGGCCGGGAATCGAACCCAGGTCCCCCACACGCCAGGCTGACGCTCTACCGCTGAGCCAACCGGCCAGGGCCCAGAGGAGTTTTTATATTTTATCACCCTAGAACAGTGATGGGCAATCTTTTGAGCTTGGTGTGTCAAAATTCACCGAAAAACCGAGCATAACTCGGATGGTGTGTCACTTCGAGAAAAAAACCATAATTCCGCGATATTTATAGTTTGAATAACAAAAATGTATAATTGTAATATATAACTGTATTTAATAAACTAAAAACTAATTATTTAACTTACCTGCTTAGTGACTTCTTTGTTCATCTGTCAGTCGGTTTCTTTTGTTGGTCTTGATATTATTTAACTTGTGTGGGGTGCCGTGAACTAAGATAAGTGAGGGGGAGGGAGAATTCATTAACTAACCTGCCTATTAGTGACTTTTTTGTTGCTGAATTTCATTGGCTAAATCTTCAATTGAAGGTTGGTATTTTGTACACTTCAAGCCCAAGCAAGCTTTATTAACTTCATGTGTCAATCTGTTTCTTTGGTTGGTTTTGATATTATTTAATGCTGGGAATAAGGTCTCACAAAAGTATGTAGAGGGAAAAATTGTGAGTAAAGCCATTGCTATATTCTTCAGGGTGCTAAAAGTGTCTGGTAATTGGTTCCAGGCACTCCAGATTTCCTGTTCGTAGTGGCACTCCTCTTGATTCTCCAAGCAGCACCTTTCCAGATTCTCAAGCTTTGACCTCAAGTCGACAAACACCTGAGCCCAGATGCTGTCTTGAAATTCTTCTGCAAGTTGAATCTTATGTAAATTAAGATGGCTGCTACTATTTCTAATGGCAGAAATGGCACCCATAGCACAGGCCCTCACCTCTCCCAGCCTCCCCCTCACTTATCTCAGTAATGATGGTCAGTTAGGAATCCACCACACCTCAGAACAGTAGTTTGGATGATGGTTGCTGTGGTTGTGTGGTTACTGGTAATGGCGATCACAGGGCCCCCAGAGATGCGTCCCCCGTGGCATTCGGCTGCTCCCTGCTCAGCCGGCCGGAAGTGAGGTCAAAGATCCCCTAACGGCCTAACCAAAAGTCCCAGAACTAGACGCTCTGTGCTGAAGTTCTGTTGTTTTGACCTACAGACCTCCGGCACAGTGTCTACACTACAGCAAATGTTTTATCCTTGGCTCCTGCACCTGGCCGTGCAGGAGCCGAGGATGAAACATCCTTCTCGGCGTGCGGCCCCATACTTCTCTCATGCGGCCGCATGTTACAGGTTTGCCATCACGGCCCTAGAATGTAAGCAAATCTTCTCTACGGAAGGAAAGCCAAGGTCTCTATCTTTACTACTCTTGAATACTTACCTCTATGGAGAGACATCTCCAAATCCCTCTACAGGGAGTCTCTGCCTTTATCTTTCCAAGGCTGTCTGTTATGCAAATAACCGTGAACAAAACTGTATACGTATGACATTTGCCCAGAGGAAGTACAGAAATCCAAAACCCATGAAGAATTAATTATCTCCCAACAATTATAATATCCTTTTTATAAACTTCTGAAAATGCCAAGTTTCATTCACACCTAGTAGTAAAGAATAAGTTTAACAAGATAAAAATGTCACTGTCGTTCATTATGCCACAGGAAATATAATATAAAAATCCATTAACAATATATGTAAAAGAATGACTTAGAAGTGATATCTTTCTAGAAATTCTTAACTGTGTACTGTACTGAAGTTTTTTGAGAGAAGCATTATTGACATTCTGGGCTGGATAATTCTTTATTGTAGGAGACTGTTCTGGGCACAGTATGATGTTTTGCAGCATCACTGAAGATACCCACTAGCTGTCAGTAACACTACCCCAGTGTGATAATCAAAATGTCTCCAGACATTGACAAAGCTGTCCTGGGAGCAAAATCAACTCCCATTGACAGCTACTGCTCTTCTCATGTAGTAGTATTTTTAAAATAAATTGTCAAACACCAAATAACTCAGTACTAAATCAATGAAAGCTATACTAGACAATGACACTGAGAACTATAAAACATTATGAAGAGAAATGAAGATCTAATTAAAAGGAGAGAAGAAATACATTCATAATTGGAATTTGATATTGTAAGTATGTCATGCTCCCAAATTCATCTACAGATTCAACACAATTTAAATCATCTTATTGTGGGTTTATGTTGTGCATATGTTAACTGACAAGATGATTCTAAAATTTAGACTGAAATGCAAAGAACCAAAAATAGCCAAATCTATCTTGAAGGAGAAGATCAAAGCAGAAATATAAAGATATCAATACTTATTAATATGGCACTTACATCACCATGGTACTCAACAAAGATAGACGTATAGAGAAATGAAACAGAAGGGATAGCACAGAAACAGACCTTCACCCATACATTCACTTGATTTATGACAAAGATGGCAGTGCAATGGGAAAAGGATGGATGTTTCCATAAATGGTGCTAGGTCAATTTGATATTATATGAAGAAAATAATGAATTTCAGCCTGACCTGTGGTGGCACAGTGGATAAAGCGTCGACCTGGAAATGCTGAGGTTGCCGGTTCGAAAACCTGGGCTTGCCTGGTCAAGGCACATATGGGAGTTGATGCTTCCAGCTCCTCTCCCCCTTCTCTCTCTCTGCCTCTCCTCTCTCTCTCTCTCTCTCTCTCTCTGTCTCTCCCTCTCCTCTATAAAAAAAATGAATAAAAAAAAGAATTTAATAATATATGTAAATCACACCATCATGTTGTATGCCTTAAATATATACAGTGATTTATGTCAATTATTTCTCAATAAAACTGGAAAAAATAATGAATCTTGATACTTACTTTGAAGAGAATCAGTTGCAGGTAGATTGCAGATCCACCATGAAAGGAAAAACAGTTTTTAGAAGACATCAGTGAATACCATCATGACCTTGGAGTAAGTAAAGCTTTCTTTTCTTTTTTTCTTTGTCAAACAACAAATGTTTATTAAACACGGACTAAGTCAAAGGTATTAAGAACACTGTTATTATGTTTACAGGACTTTTGAACTGCCTCATTATATTTTTCTTTGATTGCCTTTTTTGTTGACTTTGGACATCTCATTAGTAAGCTCTTCCACTACTAAAAATTTGAAGTTACATCTGGGGTAGACCACTGACCAGCTTAATCTAATTATACTTGTAAGTTTTTATTAGCTTCTAACCCAGTAGCTAAAATCTCTTGGGCCCCTGGCCGGTTGGCTCAGCAGTAGAGCATCAGCCCCGCATTTGGAAATCTGGGGTTTGATTCCCAGTCAAGAAACACAGGAGAAGCGACCATCTGCTTCTCTACCCTTCCCCATTCTCTCTCCCTCTCTGTCTCTCTTCCTCCAGCAACCATGGCTCATTCAAGCAAGTTGGCCTTGGGCACTGAGGATGGCACCGTGGCCTTGCCTCGGGCACTAAAAAAGCTCAGTTACTGAGCAGTGGAGCAACGGCCACAAATGGGCAGAGCATTGCCCCATAGGGGGCTTGCCGGGAGGATCCTCACTGGGGGCATGCGGGAGTCTGTCTCTCTGCTCCTCACTTCTCACTTAATAATAAAAAATAAATAAATAAAATAAATAAAACCTCTTGGCATCTATCTCACTTTCTAAATTGTAATCTACTAATCACAGAGAAATTTCATAGGGTAACATCTCTTCTCACCTACAAAATATCAAGAGAACTGATTTCTGAGAAAGGTAAAGATTTCTTAAACAGGACTCAAGGGAAAAAATTATAAATTTAGCTATATTAACCTTAAGAACTCTGTTCATTAAAAGACATGGAGGCAATGAAAAAGCAAGCCTTTAGAGTAGGGTAAGATATTTACAATACATACATCAAAAAGCAGATTGATAAAAATATATAAATAAAATTATAAATTAAAAACATTGTAGAACAAAAGAATGAAAAGAAAATAGGATACTTACATACTGCTTTAAGAGATATTTACTAACTACAAGGGGAAAAATAGTAACTTGACAGTGGAGACACCTGGTAGACACTACTTTAACCAAGTGATCAAAGATAGCATCACTGCCTGACGTGCAGTGGTGCAGTGGATAAAATGTCAGTGTGAAGTGCTGAGGTCACTGGTTTGAAACTCTGAGTTGATGCTTCCTGCTCTTCCTCCCTTCTCTCTCTCTCTCTAAAATGAATAACGTCTTTAAAAATAAAATTTAAAGCCTGACCCGTGGTGGCATGGTGGATAAAGCATTGACTTGGAATGCTGAGGTTGCAGGTTCAAAACCCTGGGCTTGCCCGGTCAAGGCACATACAACAAGCAATCAATGAACAACTAAAGTGAAGCAACTATGACTTGATACTTCTTGTTCTCTCCCCTCCTCTCTCTGTAAAATCAATAAATAAAATTAAAAAAAAATTTTTTTAAATAAAAAAATAAAATTTAAAAAAGACAGTATCACCACTGATGAGGCATATTGACATCATATTCTTTTTGCTATCATGCACTGACAAGGATACAACATCACTCCTTGAAAGATGTATAACTTGAATTCATCTTGAGGGAATATTAGACAAATACAATTGAAGGCATTTTACAAAATAACTGACCAGTACTCTTTGAAAACATTAAGATAATTAAAGACAACATAAGACTAAAGGAGACTATCCCACATTAATAGAGACTAAGGAAGATAATTAAAAGCAACGTGTAATCCTGAATTGAATAGTGGTCCAGAAAAAGACACGAGTAAGACAACTGATGAACTTTTAGTAAGGCCTGTAGATGAGTACCCATGTTAATTTCTTGATTTTGATAATTGGACTGTAGTTAGATAAGATATTAAGATATAAAGCTGGGTGAAAGAAAATGTATTTTTTTGGTACTATTTTTGCAAAAGTTTGAACTTATTTCAAAATGAAAGGTTAATTACTAAAAATTTTTATAATGGCCTTTCAAATATTTTTCAGAAAACAATCAAAAGATTTGGACAAGCACTTTACAAAAAAAGATATACAAATAGCATGTGAAAAAGTACTTGACTTTATCAGTCATCAGAGAAATGCAAATTAAAGCCCTAGTGAGTTACCACTGCCCACATTAGAATGTCTGAAATGAAAAGGGCTAGGTATATCAAATATTGTCATATTGGAGCAACAAGTCTTCTGATACACTGCTGGTGGGAGTATAATTAGTACAACCACCCTGGGAAACAGTTTGGCAGCATCAATTGACGTTGAACAAATGCAGATTCTATGACCCAGCAATGTATAGATAATGTGCATCAAAAGATATTTTCAAAGAAGTTTATAGCAGCATTATTCCAATAACTGGAAACAATCAAAATGGATAATTGTGGTATGATCACACCATGGAACACTAATAGAGCAAGAGAAAGAATTACAATACAACAAAATGTCTTTCTCAAATAAAACATGAGTGATGGAAGCCAGGCACGAAACAGCACCTATTGATTCTGTTTATGGTTTTAGAAGTCAGGGTAGTGGTTACCTTTGGGATGACTGGAAGGGCTTCTGGGGTTCTGGTAGTATGTTACTTAATTCGATTGCATGGGTGTGTTCACTGAGCTGAGCACTTTTCTGAATGCATGTTATGCTCCCATAAAAAGTTTACAATAAAGAAATCATCTTTTAGTAGAAATCACGTCATTTCTCTGGCATAGCAAAAGGACACAGCTAGTGCCAGCTGACAAATGAATTCAACTCCTGAGCTGAAGAATCCCAGAAAAATATTTTTAAAACAAGTTGGTGGTCTCACTGAACAATTTTGATCATTTTCTCAGCTTTAGCTTAACAACTGCATAGTAAAAGAACTCCACAAGGACCGAATCATGAAGGAATGACAAAATATATTTTAGAGAATATCATGTATTTACGTCTGGAAGAAAAATATACTACTGAAACACTGGATAAAATATACAGGTTCTAAAATGCCATTTCTTTCTTAAATGGTTGCTTTATTTTATCAGAAAAACACAAAAATATATGGCTGTGAATTATTAAGAGCTGTATTTAGCCTCTTACAGTGCAACTTATCATCAAGGCTGCACACTCCCTATTCAGCACGCTGTGTGCACTCCTCAGGGCCTAAGTCTTCTTCAGCACATGAGGACTGACTTTGAAGGCAGACAAGAGAACTTACCAGTACAATGGAAATGGTCTATGTACTAACTGGGGTGGTGGATACACTAATGTGTAACATTTACTAACCTCATTGAACCATGTCATTAAAGTGTAAATTATGACCTTTGTTTTTTTAAAGAATGCAACATGATTGATAGCTATTGGTTGCTTGGAATCAGAATTTTTTAAACCAATACCCCATATGTTATCATTAAGGCTTCTTAATATTTCCCAGAAATATCAGGTGTCAGGGATAGGAGTTCCCAGTGGCTTGACCCGTGTCACCCACGTTGGAATCGAACATCTGCAGACTGAAGCACAGATGAACAAGAAAAGGAGAGGAAGGTCTATGCGGGCTTGATGAGTGCTGTGAAACTGTTATTCCATTTCATAAAATTGCCTGACAAGGCATTTCCAAATCACATAATAAAAAGGCTGGGAGCAAACTAAAGTGCCTTTACACAGGCAGCCCCTGCAGCTCTGCTCTTTCCTCAGTGCAGCCCTCAGAGTCTGGTTGCAGTTCCTGGGTAAGGCTTCCCTCTAGTGGTAAGAGAGACAATGGCAGGGCCAAGAGCAACGTGGGGGGAATGAGCTGTCTTGGCTTTTTTTCCACAGAACTCAGGTCTGGCAGAAGATAACTCTCCATCTGTGGATGGCCAGTGGTGGGTTAGTCACCCACCAAAGGGCTCGATTAGAACCTCTGAACAGAAGCTGTGAAGCTGAAGAGAATTAAGGGAGCTCTTTTGAAGGAACAGACAGGAACTCTCAGGTACTGGCTCTCCTCAATCCCAGGCAGCAATAGTGATGACAGCCATAAACACAGGGCTGCCATTGGCCCGCACTCGCTCACGCATTTGTGCCAAATAGAAAAAGGCGTCTTTCATTAGGGTGGACACAGTCCCAGGGTGCATGGCTTGTTAAGAGGCTTGCATTTCAGCCTCCCTACCCAATTCGCCCAGGAGGGCTCGTGCAGGAGAGATCGCACGCTGCAGACACGGTGAAGCAGCAATAGCTTCTCTTGGCACCTCAGATGCGCTCAGCAAACACCGGTTCCTAAAAGCTGGGGCACAAGATGGGCACAGCCGTTGTCACACGTCCCCGTAGTGAATTTTTTTTCTTTTCAATAGGGACTATAAATTTTGGTTTCTCTTCAGGCCTGGTTTCTGAAGGCCTCATTTCAGGTAAAATGGAGAAAAGGGTGGGAAATTCTAACGTTAGTGTCCTTAGAAATATAGCATCACCCTGCTTTGTTATGAAAGACTGTAGAACGACATTGGAAGATCCAAAAGTGATAGGTCAAGGGTTTAAGAAATTTTACACCTTAAAACGGGCAGATAAAAGATACATCATGGAACTAATACAGTGAAGATGTTTACTCTTCTAGCAAGCATTTCTTTTTTTTTTAATATATATATATATTGATGGGCCATCATCTTTAATCCTAGCTTGCACCCAACGGGCAAGTAAAAACACACAGTGGGCTCCAAAACCCACTCATTCAGTGCTCACAAAGCTACTGACTTATCCGAGTTTCCTAGAATCAAAGTTTCTAGCTCACCAGACTTATTTATTCATTTTTTTTGTATTTTTCTGAAGTTGGAAACAGGGAGGCAGTCAGACAGACTCCCACATGCGCCCGACTGGGATCCACCGGGCATGCCCACCAGGGGGCAATGCTCTACCCATCTGGGGCGTTGCTCTGTCTCAACCAGAGCCATACTAGCACCTGAGGGAGAGGCCATGGAGCCATCCTCAGCACCCGGGCCAACTTTGCTCCAATGGAGCCTTGGCTGCGGGAGGAGAAGAGAGAGACAGAGAGGAAGGAGAGGGGGAGGGGTGGAGAAGCAGATGGCGCTTCTCCTGTGTGCCCTGGCCGGGAATCGAACCCGGGACTCCTGCATGCCAGGCCGACGCTCTACCACTGAGCAAACTGACCAGGGCCTTCTAGCATGCATTTCTAAAACACTCTGGTTTGAGACCTTCGCCTGTAAGGTTGTACAATGGTGACTAGAACAAGAGTCCTTCTGCGCACACACACACTCACATGCACACCTGGCTCTGTGCCCAGAAAACTCCTACTCTTCTCTCCCAAGACCACAGTTCAAAAAATACTTCTTTTGTGAAGCCTTCCCCACTTCCCTCTTCAGTTAGGCATTTCTTCAGAGCGCTTTATGGGTGTATCTCTTTTAGTACTTTCATATTTTGTTATAACTACTTCTTCCTTATTGTTTATATTTGTTTGTTTAATTAGCTTAGCCCACCCTACTGAATCACCTTTTGATTTGTTGACTTCATAATTTCTTTGTTTTCTGTTTCATTAATTTTTTGCTTTTATTTTTATTATTGCTTCCTTTATACTTTCCTTAGGTTTACTCTGTTCTTTTTCTGGTGTCTTTAGATGAAGCCTAACCATTTATTTATTTATTTTTCTTTTTATTGTGGTAAAATATATATAACATTAAACTTGCCATTTGTAACCATTTGTATGTATACAATTTAGTGGCATTAATTAAATATGCAGTGCTGTGCAACTGTGTCATTGTTTTCAAAAATTTTCACCCCTTAAATGGAAACCCTGTACTCATTAACAATAACCTCCCCAGTCCCACCCTTGCCTCCAGCCCTGGTACCCTCTAATGCACCTTCTGTATCTGTGAATTTGCCAATTCCAGGTGTTTCATATGAGTAGAATCATACGATATTTGTCTTTTTGTGTCTGGTTTATTTCACTGAATACAATATTTTCAAGCTTTATTCACATATCAGAACTTCATCCCTTTGCTTTTTCTTTAAAAAAGATTTTATTTATTAATTTTTTGGAGAGAGAAGAGAAAGAAAGAGTAAGGGGTGGGGGGAGAGGGAAGCATCAACTAGCAGTAGTTGCTTCTCCTAGGTGCCTTGACCTGGCAAGTCCAGGGTTTTGAACCAGCGACCTTAGCCTTCCATGTGGATGCTTTATCCACTCTGTGCCATCACAAGTCAGGATAGAACTTCATTCCTTTTTCATGGCAGAATAACATTCCATTGTACATACACACCACATTTTGATTATCTATTCATCTGTTGATAAGACACTTGGGTTGTTTCTACCTTTTGGCTATTGTCAATAATGCTTCTATGAACATTGCCATACTAGTATGTGTTTGAGTTGCTATTTTTATTCTTTTGGGTATATACCTATACTTACCTCTTTACATTACTAGTACTTCCAGTAGACCATAGACCCCTAGGGCTTGTCTCATTTATTCTTATATCCTTAAACCTAAATTTGTAAATAAATGAAAAATGATAATTCTTTACATGTATAAATCACTTTGCAGTTTATAAAGAATTTATCATATGTTTTTTAAAAGTTTTCATTAAATTTATTGTGGTGACATTGGTTAATAAAATTACACATGTTTCAGGCACACAATTCTACACCACATCACCTGTATATTGCATTGTGTGTTCACCACCCCAAGTCAAGTCTCCATTCACCACCGTTTATTCCCCCCTCTACCCTTCTCCACCTCCCCCACCTCCCTTCCCCTCTTGCAATCCCCACACTGTGGTCTGTGTCTATATTTTTTTATTATGTGTTTCTTATTTGATCTTCACAATGACCCTGTGAGGCATGAGGGAGAATCTGATATTATTATTGACATTTTACAGAGGACAACAGTGTCAGAGTCACTTGGGATTCAAATCCAGATCTGCTTTCTAGTTCAATTCTATTTTCATCTTACCTTGTTTTGCCTATTATTTCTGATAAATTCTTGATGAAAATGTTCATTCTTACTGAAAATTGATTACAAGAATATAATAAATGTTTTTCCGTAAAAAATGTAGGGGAAGCTGAAGGGTCTTGATTTGTCTTCATTACCTAGTAAAATAGTTCTTGTACTGGGAATATAAACAATCCAGACTGCTCATTAACATCGCAGATTTGATTGTTTATTGTTCTGTGAAACCTTCCAATGGCTTTGCACTGCTCCCAGGGTTAAAAAACAAAATCCTAACAGGCTACCCACTCTGCAGACTCCAGCTTTTGAGTTCTAATCTCCAGTCCCAATAGTGACTAGGCAATTAACTTAAATGAATGAGCTGGCTGCGTGTGAGATGAAAAACAGCAACTGACACTGGCTGCATTGGTGGAAATTGAGAGAGAATGTGGGAATTGCGATGACATTGTGTCTAAAGGGGGCAGCCAGACGTGGTTTGTTGTCATGGGGACAGTCAAACCCCATATGGCCAGATCTTCCAACTTTTTTAGAGAACAGAAATATGGATTCTTTTGGTATATATTATATATTTTTTTAATATTGACAATTTATTCAAATTTCAAAATACTTTTTTAGAGCAGTTTTAGGTTTATAGCAAAATTGAGAGGAAGATAGACTTCTCATATACTTCCTGTCCTCATACATAGCCTCCCCCATTTATCAACATCACCCACCAGGATGGTACATTTGTTACAACTGATGAATCCACGCTGACACATCATAATCACCCAAAGTCCAGTGTTTACATTAAGGGTTAATTTTGGTGCTGCACATTCTATGGGTTTGGATATATATACAGTATTGCTTCATATGAAAGCTATAAAATATCCCCTAATTTTTGTGAGCAGTATATATAGTGACATGTACTTACCATTATAATATCATATAGAGTAATATCACTTCCTAAAACCCTCTGTGTAACTAATTCAAATTTAAAAATCAGTTGGGACAACGTGAGTGTGAATCAGAGAAAATAGAACAGCCAGATGCTACCCACAGGGCACGGGGACATGAGCTTTCTCCCTGTGTGTTTCTCCTGCCATCTCCATGTCCCTCTGTATTCCAGCCACACTGAACAGCTTCTCGTACCTCTAATGCAGTGGTTCTCAAATCTGGTTGCATGTGAGAATTACTGGGGAGCTGGGGAAAAATGTAGTGTCGGGGTCCCACCTCTAGATAGTTCTTTGAAGCTCCCCAGGTGATTTCCATGTACAGCCATGATTGAGAATATGTCATTGCCAACAGGATTTCTGGCCTCCATCTTTTACCCTTTTCTATTCAATTTTCCACACTGCAGCAGGTGGGATCTTTTTACAAATAATATATCTGATCAAGTCACTCCCCTTCTCAAAACGCTCCTGTGGCTGCTCCTTGCCATTGGGGTAAATAAATTACCTTGTGTGATTGGAAGGTCCTTTAAGATCTGTCCCCTGCTGAGCCTTCCCATTGATTTCTTCCCATCACAGCCTCTGCTCCTCCTACCCTGAAGGCACTTTGTTTCAGCTACTCTGAACTTCTTGAAGTTCCATGGATGCATCTTTCCTAATAACTGACTGACTTTCCAGTCTTTACTAATTGGCAATAAGCTCTCTAATTGTCATTATAGTCCCAGCTTAGATTTGGGACATCAGTGAAGCCTAATTTGAGTCCTGAAGGACAAGCAGAAGCCACTCGTGTGTGTGTGTGTGTGTGTGTGTGTGTGTGTGTGTGTGTGTGTAGTGTGGTGAGGGATGCTGGAATTCCAGGCAAAAAGAGTAACAGATCTGAAGTGTTAGAGTTAAAAAGAGTGGCAGGTTCTAGAAAGTCAAGTAATTTGAGTCTGAACTTGAATGGCCCTATGACCTATTCCAATGATCTCAAGTTCAGGTTTAGCATCTCAGCTACCTGAGAGTGTTAAATATGATTTAGTTTCTGGCTAGTGAATTACATCCCCTAAGAACCTTTTAAGAGATTAAGAGACTATATGAAAGAGATGAAGGGAGGGTGAAATGACAAGCATCCAGGAGATGGGGGGTTACATTTGTACTGCAGTTTTTCTTCTAATCACAGTCTTCTTTAGGAACTCCAGCCATCAGGGAAGATCTTTGCCTGACAGTTCAAGTTTTTATCCAGAAAATGTGTAGTCCTTGCTTCTGGTAGGTACATGGCAAGCAAGGTTATTCTGGGGTCACACAGCAGGAGCTTGACATTTGGGAATGTGATTGATGAATTCTGTGTTTCCACTGAAGGGCCCCATGGTGAGACAGAACTCCAGAAGCCAAATAGCCAGAGGACTTTCCAAACCAAACATCGGCAATGAAATGCAGAGCCTGGTGAGCTCTGCCAGACCTAGCTAGACACACAACCCTGTAGCTCCCATAAGAGTATCTCCCCGGCCAGATTTTCTGCCATTAAAACAACTACTTTTAATGTCAGCTTTCTTCCTAGAAGACTGCTGTTATAAAACCCAAGAGGGAAGGGATCACATAGATTGTGTAGGCTTCTCACTTGCCTGTCACCTGGTAAAAAGCCAATTCCCAAGGGTGTGCGCTGTAGGGATCCAGTAGATTCGGGGTTTAGGTGTCACCTGAGATGGGTAGATTGGATGAAATATAAGTCCAGGGCATCACGAGGACCCAGGGCTCCTGATGATAAAACAAAGCATTGATGGGGTAGGGGAGGGCAGGGGTCATTGGGAACAAGATATTCCAAAGAAGAGAAAAGTATGGATGGAGGACATCCTTAAAGGCACTGAGCCTTCTTCACAGTTTTCTCTAGGACTGGCCAGTACCTCAGACTCATTATCAAATTCATTATCTTTCTCCCTTAACTTCTCCACTCTTAGGATCCTATAGAAAGAGACACTAATTGTGGTAGATCCCTTACATTATCAATGGATAGTTTGTAGTTCTTTGAGAATCCCTCAATTCTCTACCCCCTTAGTATTTAGGAAGGCTGGGCTCACTCACTAGTGAAATGATAAAACTTGGATACTAGCAGGAAAAGACATGACAGATTTCAGTTTGTGCTGGGATCTTCACAGGTTCCTTCTCATTTAGACTTCATATAAACTTGTGAAATAGGTATTATTTTCTGTTTTCAAAATTACTAGCTATCATAGCGTTTGGAAATTATTCTTGAATGGTAGAGATCAGGTATTATAAGTTCAAATGTCAGGGCTCTACTGTGGTCTGGATACTGCACTTTATTAAAACCTAGTGTAAAATATGATTAGGTAACAACAGAACTGAGTGCTTATATCCACCAAAACATATGTACACTTTTATTTGTGATGCCAAAAAACTAGAAACAACTCAATGTCCATCAAAAGTAAATTGTGTGTCCATTTACAGGGACACACTGGTGGTGGTGTAGTAGAGCGGTGATCTGAGACACTGAGGACCCAGGTTCAAAACCCCTAGGTTGCTGGCTTGAGCACGGGCTCATCTGCTTGAGTGCTGGGGCACTGGTCTGAGCGTAAGATCATAGACATAATCCCATGGTCGCTGGCTTGAGCCTAAAGGTCACTGACTTGAAGCCCAAGGTCACTGGCTTGAGCAAAGGGTTACTGGCTCAGCTGGAGCCTCCCAGTCAAGGCACATAGGAGAAGTAATCAATGAACATCTAAAGTGCCACAACTATGAGTTGATGCTTCTCATTCCTCTCCATTCCTGTCTGTCTGTCTGTCTCTCTCTTTATCTCAGAAAGAAAGAAAAGAAAAAGAAGAAGAAGTAAATTGTGACATAGTCACATAATGGAATACTACATAACAATATAAAAGGGAACTGCTGGTACAATGCAAGAACATGGATGAATCTCACAGACAAAATATTGAATAAAAGAAGTCAGATACAGAAGAGCACACACTATCTGGATCCATATATGAAGTTCAAAGACAGGCAAAATTAATTTATGGTGATAGCATCAGGATCTTACATTCGGTACACTGAGGGGTACAAAGGAGCCATTGGAGTGTTAAAAATATTTTCTATCTTGATTTAGTGGTTCCCAGGTGTATAAATGTGTAAAAATTCACTTTTGTGTGCATGTAAGATTTGTTCATGTAATTATATACAGTTTAATCACAATTAAAACAACCACTGGCCTGACCGGGCAGTGGCGCAGGGGATAGAACATCAGACTGGAATGCGGAAAACCCAGGTTGGAGACCCCGAGGTCACCAGCTTGAGCGAGGGCTCATCTGGTTTGAGCAAAAAGCTCACCAGCTTGAGCCCAAGCTCGCTGGCTCAAGCAAGGGGTTACTCGGTCTGCTGAAGGCCCACGGTCAAGGCACATATGAGAAAGCAATCAATGAACAATTAAGGTGTTGCAATGTGCAACGAAAAACTAATGATTGATGCTTCTCATCTCTCCGTTTCTGTCTGTCTGTCCCTGTCTATCACTCTCTCTGACTCTCTCTGTAAAAAAAAAAAAAAAAAAAAAAAAAAATTAAAACAACCACTGATCTGCTTTCATCTCTATGGTTCTTCCTTTGATAGATGTTTTATATAAATGAAATTACAGAATGTGTGGTCTTCTTAGCATAATGTTTTTGCAGTTCATTCATTTTGGGGCATGCATCAGTGATTCATTCCTTTTTATTGCTAAGGAATATAGTATATAGATGCACTGTGATTTTCTATTCACTAGTTTGTGAATATTTAGATTGTGTCCAATTTTTGGCTATTATGAATAATACCACTAGGAATACTTCTGAGCAAGCATTTGTGTAGTCATATTGCTATGTAGTAACTATATTTAGTTTAAAAAACTGCCAAACTTTCCAAAGTAATGTTCATTTTATATTCTCACCAGAAGTGAATAAAGAAGGCAATTGAGGTCAAACTTTAGCACTTCATGAAACAGAAAGTCTTCTTTTAGAGAATTGCAAAATGGGGCAGAAGGCAGAAAGCTTTTATAGGATAAAAAATAAAGAACAATGTAACCCTGGCCAGATAGCTCAGTTGTTTAGAGCTTTATCCAGTGGCACAGAGGTTGCCAGTTTAATCCCTGGTCAGGGCCCATACAAGAGATCAATGTTCTTGTCTCCCCCTCTCCTTCCCCTTCTCTTTTTCTTTCTTTCTTTTTTTTATTTTAAGATTTTATTTAGTAATTTTTGAGATAAAAGAGAGAGAGAAAAATGGGGTAGGGGTGGGGGAGGAGCATAAAGCATCCACTCATAGTAGTTGCTTCTCATATGTGTCTTGACTGGGTAAGCCTGGGGTTTCAAAGTAGTGACCCCAGCATTCCAGGTCAACGCTCCATCTACTGCAGCACCACAGGTCAGGCCCTTCTCTTTTGCTCACATGAATAAATAAAAATTAAGAAACAAAACAATGAATAAAGAACAAGGAAGAATAAAATAGAAAATATATGATTAGCTGAAGCCATATAGTTAACTTTGTTTGGTGTGAGAAGGCCCAGAGTTGCCTTGGCTTTTAGGGATTATCAAGTAAATACATCCATATATTGTGTTTATGGTCAAGTGGAGGAGAACCATTTACAGGGACACAAAAATTAACACTATATATTTTGATTAGCTGTCATGGCACCCAGGCAGGAGCTGCTCCATCTTGGGCCTAGAAGTTTATTTCAACAGTTCTAAATTCTTCACAACCTTGCCAACACTTGTTACTTTCAATCTTTATGCTTATAGGGTCTGTACTGGTTTCTCTGTGATATTAACTTGAATTTCCCTAGCAGCTCATGATTTTGATCTTCTTTTCATGTGAATATAGCCATTTGAATATCTTCTTTCATGAAATGTCTACTCAAGTCTTTTATCTATTTTCTATTGGATTGTCTTATTATATATTATTGAATTATAAGAGTCTTTTATGAGTTCTGGATATAAGTACTTTATCAGATATATAATTCACAAATATTTTCTCTGAATATATACTTTAAATTTGTATTTTCTTAATGTTTTTTCAAGCACAAAATCTGTAACTTTTTTTGTGCTTCACATACCATAAAATTCATCCTTTGAAATTGTATAATTCAGTGGGGTTTCTTGGGAAGAAATATTTATATATATTTTTAGTTATTGGGGCGACATTGGTTAATAGGCTCATATTGATTTCAAGTGCACATTTCTATGATACATGGTCTGCATATTGCACTGTGTGTAGCAATTTTTCAAGAATAAACATTTCTCAATTTGTTTTATGCCTGTGTTCAATTTCCAGAGCCCTGACACTCTTTTTAGTTTATTTTTTACAATTTTATCCAGTTTTATTTGCTTTTTGACAAGAGGATTCACTCAGTCATAGCCAGAAGCCCCTAAGGCTGTTTGATTTTTATCTTCCTATGTAAAAGCTTAATTCCAAATAATCTTTTAAAAATTTTTATTTATCAATTTTGGAGAGAGGGGAAGGAACAGAGACAGACAGAAACATTGATCTGTTCCTCTATGTGCCCTGACCTGGGATCAAACCCACAACCTTTACTTTACATATCAGGATGATTCTGTAGTCAACCAATCTATCTGGCCAGGGCTCAAAATAATCTTCTGGCCATGGCAGGTTGGCTCAGTGGTAGAGTATCAGCCTGGCGTGTGATGTCCAAGGTTCAATTCCCAGTCAGAGCACATAGGAGAAGCAATTATCTGCTTCTCCACCCCTCCGACCTCCCATTTCTCTCTCTTTTTCTCTCTCTTCTTCTCCCACAGTCATAGCTTGATTGACTCGAGCATGTTGGCCCCAGGCACTGAGGATGGCTCCAGGGAGCCTCTGCCTCAGGTTCTAAAAATAGCTCAGTTGCAAGCATGGCCCCAGATGGGCACAGCATCGGCCCCAGACAGGAGTTGACAGGTGAATCCTGGTCAGGGTACATGTGGGAGTCTGTCTCTCTACCTCCTCTCCTCTTACTTAGAAAAGAAAAAAATATATATTCTTTAGTTTACATAAAGACCTTCTCAAGAAGGATAAGTTTTCTATTACACTGACCAGGCTTCCAAGGTAATATTAATATTCCCTTACTGTTCCAAACAGTCAGTTCCCCCCAGATGGCAACTTGAACTTTTCCCAGCTTTTGAGAAAAACAGCCCTTTTCTATAAAAAGGAAGTATGCTATTCATAAAACCTCTGCCTGGCAACCTAAAAATACAGAATTCACCATAATTACTTTATGAAATTTGTGCCATTATACAAAGGCACCTAAAAATGGGAACAAATTATAATGTATAGTTTTTAATTGTATGTAGGACATTGATTTAAAGAGTGTTTTGGGTAGGAACAGAGAATGGCTTGAGTGGCAGGCCTGGAATAAGATACAGCAACATGATTTTAGGTCCCTGAAGAAAAACTAAGTTTTTAGTTAGATGCACAAAGTAAAGAGGAAGTAGCTATAATACAAAGATGTAGCAACTAGTGAGTCCAGGAAAACAAGAGCAGACACCAGGTGTTACTGGTTCAACTTAAAGTAAGATCTCTTGACTCATAAAATAATTTTGACTGACGCCCTGTAAACAGAAGCTCTTGTTGTCCTTATTTATGATGATCAAATGCTACCTGTTTGTGTCAGTGAGCCAGGCCTGACAATGAAAGAGAGGATGACAGGACAGGCTTTGGGAATGTGGGAGGAAAGGTGCTGTTTAAGAACAAAGCTTTCTTTTTCATAGCTCCATAGAGGAATGGAATTGAGACAGAGGAGGGATCAAAGGGACCAGAGGAAAAGAGGACAGAGGGAAAGGGGATGATAGGATGGGATAAACCTGAAGGAAAGGGGGGAGGACGCTATAGGGAGGAGGTCAAGGGAGATGTTGAGGGGAATAGGAGGGAGGGGGGATGCATTCGGGGTGACACTAGAATCTATGTAAACACAATTAATTAAAAAAAAAAAAAAAAAGAACAAAGCCTCGTTGGTGGGAGTTTCCCCAGCACCAGCCCCAGTTGTCCGCACTGAAATCTCTTACCTCTTCATAGCCAGCCTTGAGGAGGGCAAAGCAGGCAACTTAACAAAACAATGGCTGTTTTTAATGCACATGCTAATATTTGCATGACTTTGAGAATATCATCTTGTGCTGCCTCCTCCAGCCTCAGGGCTTCTGCTCTTCCCACAAGCCAGTCATCCACCCCCAGTTCCTCACTATCACAGAACACTGCTTTACTGTATACCTGGCACTGACCTTGTTTCTTTATTTGTTTACTTATTGATTATCTGTTTATCTTCCTAGAGTGTAATTCCCAGGGGAACAGAGGTTTGACTGTATTTTCTCAGCACAGTGTTGGCCAATAGTAGGTATGGAGCAAAGAGTTGAGTTAATGGCCTGGGCATCTCTTTCACTATATATATAGTGGACATTCCACTTAAGTGTTCTCACATGCACTTCACTTCAAAATTTCCAAAAAGCATTCATTTTGTTCCCTTCCCTCCCAGCTAATAGCTTAGCCGGGAACTTGGGGTCAGTTTTCACCCTGATCTCTCACATGAATTCTGGTAGCAGACTCCTGTTGAGATTACCTCCTGTTGTGTGTGCTCTCAGACTCATCTCCTGAATGTTCTTTTCAAATACAAGTTTCATCTTGTAACACCACTGCTTTAAACTCTTGGGCCACTCCCCCTCAACTTCATATAAAGATCAAGTGTCTTAGCAGGCCACCGAGCCCTGGCCTGATGCAACCCTTGCCGGTCTCCCTAGCCCTTCGTGTGTCTCGGCTCTAGCCATTCTGAGCTGCCTGTGGTTACTTGAGTGTAGCTGCTATTATACCTTGGCCTTTGTTTCTCTTCTCATATATTTCTGGTGATTCTCCTTTTTTGGGGGTCAGCTCATCATTGAAGTTTTTAAATTAATATTGTATTTCTCAAGACTCTTGATTTTAAGGGACAGAAATCCAACACAAACTAGCTTCAGTTAAAAAGGGATGTCTTCACTTACATGAGTAAGGACTGGAGTGGGTCAGCCTTGGGAATAACTGGATTCAGACATTCAAGTGATGCTGTTAACTCTCTCTCTCCCCCTTTCTCTCTCTCTCTCTCTTCCCACGCAGACACATACCTACACACACACACATACACACACACACACACACACACATTTTGGCTCTTGTTGTGAGTTGATCTCATTTCATTCTCTTGGTGAGGAAAATGTAGTCATGGGGCACTCCTGGCTTACATACAATTTGGTCACCCCAGGCAAGAGCAAAGGCTTCTTTCTCTTGGTCACAGCTTATAAAAATAATGGAAATGTCTAAGATTAACTTGCTGTAGGCATGTGCCCAGTTATTGACCCATGGCTGAAAGAATAAAGTTGTAATTTGCCAGGTCTTGGACTCTCTTGACCTGGGGAGGGAGAATGGGGAACTGTTGAATAAAAGGGAGGGTGCTGTTATCAGGGGAAAAATACCAGACCACTTATGTCTATTACAGCCACCTCACCCCTCCATCCCATTCCTTTCATGTTCCCATTGCTGTCTGTGCAAAGGCAGAGGGACCAATGGGGAGGGCAGATTTTATAGTCAGATTGCCATAGATTAAATTATTGGCTTTATAATAACTATGTGAACTTGAGAATGTTTTAAGTTGTGAGGATTAAAAACAACATAAGCAAAGTGTCTGGCACACAGTATGTACTATTATTAATAACACTTGTAACACTTAATTGTCTGTATTTGTCTATCTCTTCCTTCTGGACCATGAATTACTTATAGCTGGGCCTTGTCTTAGTTAGGTACAGTAAAATTCAGTTAATAGCTGGACTGAAGTATATTGGAGACCCATGTATCAGTCTGCTAGGGCTGCCATGAAAATTACCCCAAGGCTGGATGGCTTGAACAACAGATGTTTATTTTCTTAACAGTTCTGAAGGCTAGAAGTCTGAGATCAAGACATTAGCCAAGTCATTGGGGGGGGGGGGGAGCTTTCTCTTGGGGGGGGGGTTCTCTTTGGCTTGGAGAGGCTTATCCTTATACCTTCTCATAAGGACACCAGTCACATTGAATTAGATCCCACCGTAATGACCTCATTTTAACTTTCCACTTTAATGGTTCTATCTATAAATACAGTCACATTCTGTGATACTGGAGGTTTGGACTTCAACCTATGAATTTTGAGAGGACACAATTCATCCCATTACAATTAATTTTCATCCACTAAAGCATTATGTTACTAAAAAGGTAAACATGATAAGGCAAATCTTGAGACTAAGGGAGGCATTTAGTTCTATCCTCCTCAATCTTGGCTTTATAGTAATGTTCCACTACATTTATATAGGCTTCCTTTTCTGTTCCCCAAAGCAACTTTACATCTTTTGCTTGACTTTGCTGTGTCACTCCGGAGGACCCTGAATTAGGTTTCATGAATAGAACTGACCAGAGGTCTGAAAGACACAATGTTAACCAGAAATGATGAGCAGGGAATGATGTGAACAAGCCCTGGGAAATCCAGGGAGAAACTGCTGTGGCTCAGAACCTAGACTTGAAGCAGGAATGGCGTCTTACCTACTGTCTGAGGCAACCTCTGGACACAGGTGCCTGGCTACCAGCTGGGGTTAGGCTGAATCATAGTTGTGTCCCAAGGCATCTCACCACGATTAGGTCTCAGCCTAAGAACCCAGCCCAGTGTAAGCACTTGCCCATGTATAGGAGCTGAGTGAACAACGCAGAAAGTCAGTGGAAACCCAGCCAGCCTTTAACCCTACCTGGGTCCTAAGAAATAAAGTCCTGATATTTGCTATAGTCTGTGCCACGAGGGTGGCAGTGGGCCCAGCAGCAGACACGTTGTGGACAGCAGTCGGGCTGAATTGGATTCACACCCTGATGCTGGCACTGGAGAAGGCATGAACGTTATGAGAGGTCTCAGTCAGATTCTCTCACTGAAGCCCCAGTGTCCAATCCTTCTGCTTTGATGGTCAGGATTAGAAGCTTGCATTCTATCGAATCTTTTATGTCTGAAGTCCTATTGTGGGTGTCTTTTACTCAGAGCTTCTTTCCTTCTTTCTGGAAGCTGTATATTCTCCTCCTTTGGAGGAAATCAAAGTTATCTATGGGATTTGGATGGGGCTGCCAACCATGATGCTCCCAAGTCTCCACCCTGACCCCAGCCCAGGGCCCAGCCTCAACAGGGGAAAGAGCCCGGGATTACAGGAAGATGACATGGAAGGAGAAGAGCCGCCAAAAGAAGGAGGTCAACAATGTGCCCAGAAACTAGGTTCAGACATCTTCAAAAACACGGAGAGATATCACCCACCAGGCACTGCTGTCGTTGGGAATTCCCTTGGGCAGACAAGCAGACTGAAGACTGTCTGTGCCCCATTCTCTTGTGGAGGACAGAGCACTCAGAAGTAAATCTCTTTAAAGTTGGGTATTGTTCATCCTGTATTAGTGTTCCTTCTTCCTATTCAAGGCAGGAAGCCAGGCCTTGGCGCTCCTTCACCAAGTGAGGTCTGGGCTGCTGGTAAAAAGCAGAAGCTGCTGAAACACATTTCTTCCTTTCCTTTTCTTTTTTTTTTTTTTTTTTTTTTTTTTTTTTCATTTTTCTGAAGCTGGAAACAGGGAGAGACAGTCAGACAGACTCCCGCATGCGCCCGACCGGGATCCACCCGGCACGCCCACCAGGGGCGATGCTCTGCCCATCCTGGGCGTCGCCATATTGCGACCAGAGCCACTCTAGCGCCTGAGGCAGAGGCCACAGAGCCATGCCCAGCGCCCGGGCCATCTTTGCTCCAATGGAGCCTTGGCTGCGGGAGGGGAAGAGAGAGACAGAGAGGAAAGCGCGGCGGAGGGGTGGAGAAGCAAATGGGCGCTTCTCCTATGTGCCCTGGCCGGGAATCGAACCCAGGTCCTCCGCACGCTAGGCCTCCTTTTCTTTATTTTTCTTTTTGGTGTGGTTATGAGAGGCTAAACTGCTCAAAGACCTAAACTCCTTCAAGAGTCAGATGCCTCAGGGGGAGAAGGGAGACCAGTGATGCTTCAAGGGAGAAGTGGGAAGCGATGGAGGAGCAGCCCCCCAGAAGGGGTCTGTGGGTAGCAGGGAGCTGAGTTTATGTGGGTATTGATGTGCTGGAGTCACCACATAACAGCTTGTGGCAGCTGAATGTTAAATTTTCAGAAACTACAAAGCAGTTGACCTTACTTTGGTAGCTTGAAATCAGCCATGGTGGGTGTTAATACCATGGGAATGGGCACTCGCTACAAATCAGGACTTCTCCTCTGGCCCCGAAGCCAGTTGCTAAACAGTTAACAGCACATCACTGCACTCAAGAGTGACTTTTTCACCCAGTCTTACCATCTGGATATGGCTTCCTCCTTGGGGAGAATGAGTGGCAGGGGTAGGAGAAAACATTAATAATGCTCCCCCACCAAAAAGACTGGAAGGTTCTCCAGGAAGCATATGGAAATGGAAATAGAGGGTGTCTCCTACCTCTTTCCTTCCTTCCGTTTTCTTTTTTACCTCTTGTAGGCACATCTAAAAACAAAATACCAAGATGGAGATCTGGCCCCTAACATCTGTCCTTTGGCCCTTTTTTATTAAGGACTGGGTAGATCACCTGGCTTTTCCAAATTTTAATTTCCTCGTCCACAGGATGGAAATAAAAATACCACAACTTCATTGCCTCTGGTGGACACAGATTAAAGGGTGAAAAAGTCACTCTTGAGTGCAGTGATGTGCTGTTAACTGTTTAGCAACTGGCTTCGGGGCCAGAGGAGAAGTCCTGATTTGTAGCGAGTGCCCATTCCCATGGTATTAACACCCACCATGGCTGATTTCAAGCTACCAAAGTAAGGTCAACCGCTTTGTAGTTTCTGAAAATTTAACATTCAGCTGCCACAAGCTGTTATGTGGTGACTCCAGCACATCAATGCCCACATAAACTCAGCTCCCTGCTATCCACAGACCCCTTCTGGGGGGCTGCTCCTCCATCGCTTCCCACTTCTCCCTTGAAGCATCACTGGTCTCCCTTCTCCCCCTGAGGCACCTGACTCTTGAAGGAGTTTAGGTCTGTGAGCATTTGTTACTGAAGGTTTCTGGAGTTGCCCAGTTGGATTCAATTCAGATCATGACTGATGTGGTCGCCTCCCCCATGCTGAAAGAAAAATGACACCATTAACCTTTAATTATTCACAGTGAACCCAAAGGAAGTCTTTGGCCTAGGTCTTAATGGAGCTACTAAAGCTATTTTACTATTCAGCTGTTTAAACTCAGGGCAAATAACCTGGTACTTTTCTGCTGCTTCTCTCCAAAGAATGTAGAGGAGCAAGAGTGAACCCTTCCTACTAGTGCACTTTAGGGCAGGGGCTGAAATTCTTCTTATTTTCTTGATTTACTTTTTCATCTGTTTTTCTCATTTGGTTGTACTGTTGTTGGTGGTGGTGAGTGTGTGTGTGTTCACATGCAGGAATACGTGTGTGATCTATTTAGAGGAAGACTTTGTCCTGTGTGATCTATTTAGAGGGAGACTTTGTCCTGTGTGATCTATTTAAAGGAAGACTTTGGAAGGACAGAGTGGTCACGGAGGATGTATAAGACCCCCAGGAAAAAGGAAGGCCAAATGAAAAAATAAGAGGAAAACAAAGAAAGAAATTGAGACAAAACTAGGCAACACAAAACAAGCCTAAGTACAAAAACCAAGTTTTTTCTCAATTTCATGCTTTCTTTCTTTTTTCCTTTTACGTGAATTACAGTTACTTTTTCTTCTTGTGTGGATATGTATTTTTTCTCTCTCTGTGTCCTCATTATCTTAACCTCATTAACACTTCCAAAACCAGAAGTCAGTGTCTTAACAGCACCTCCCTCACCCCTCAAGTCTCACTTCTCTTGCTGAATTCCCTTCTGTTCTCAGATTCTACTTCACATCAAAAACAATGAAACAAAAATATACCACTCAGAATCATTTTTAAACTCTGCTTTATTGAGATATAATATATACACAAAAAAATTCACTTATTTTAAGTGTTTGGTTGAATGCATTTTAACAAATGTATGCAATCATGGAACCATCACCCCAAACAAGACAGAACATTTTCATCACCCCAGAAAGTGTCCTTTCTATCACTCTCATTTTGCTAGAAGGTCATGTAAGTGAAATCACATAGTAGGTAGTCTTTTGGGTCTGGTTTCCTTTCTTAGAATATTGCTTTTTAGATTTATCTATGTTGTTGCATGTATCAGTAACACACTCATTTCATTCATGGGAAAATACTGCATTGTATAGACACACCACAATTATTTGTTTATCCATTCATCAGCTGATGGAGGTTTGCATTGTTTTCAGTTTGGGGTTATTAAGTGCAATGAATTAAGTGCAATGAATAGTTAGATAAAGGTCTTTGTGTGGACATATGTTTTCCATTCTTTTGGGTGTAGAATTTTATTTCATTTCTAAGAAGAGACTTGCTAGGTTGTATGGTAAGTGTAGTTTAACTTTATAAAACACTGGTAAACTGTTTTCCAAAGGGGCTGCATCATTTTCATTCCCACCAGTAATATTTGAGAATTCCAGTTGCTCTTTATCATTGTCAAGACTTTGTATTGTCAGCTTTTAAAATTTAGCCCTTCGAGTGGATGTGTGTAGGATACTTCATTGTCCATTTAATTTGTGTTTCTCAAATCACTAATGTTTTTGAGTATATTTTCATGGGTTTATTTGCCTTAAATATATCTTCTTTTTTTCACTTTTTCTTGCCCATTTAAAAATTGGGTTATTTGCTTTTTTATTATCGATTTGTAAGAATTCTTTAAATATTCTGGATTCAAGTCCTTTACCAGATCTTATTTGGCTGATGGAAATAACCCAAAATATAGACAAAGAGACATGCCTAAGTTTTTCCACATTGATGTTGTTTATACTTGTGATGGAATTGGAAACAAGTTACAATCTAATAAAAGAGAAGCTGTTGCCTGACTAGTGCTGGCACAGTGGATAAAGTGTCAACCTGGATTGCTGAGGACCCGGATCTGAAACCTTGAGGTTGCCAGCTTGAGCATGGACTCACCAGCTTGAGTGCAGGATCATCGACATGATCCCATGGTTGCTGGCTTGAGCCTAAAGGTCGCTGGCTTGAGCCCAAGGTCACTGGCTTGAGCAACAGGTCACTGGCTGGGCTGGGGCCCCTGATTAAGGCACTCATGAGAAGCAAAGAGCAGCTAAAGTGCCGCAACTATGAGTCGATGCTTCTCATCTCTCTCTCTCAAAAAAAGAAAACTAGTCACTTCTTTACGATTCAAATAAATATTTTTACAGTTATTTAATAATATTCAAATTTTAAAGGCATAGAAACCTGCTTTTGATATAGAGTAGTTTCCTCTTATCTGTTTTGCTTTCCGTGGTTTCAGTTACCCGTGGTCAACTGAAATTTAAAATGAAAAATTCCAAAAATAAACAAGTTATAAATTTTAAATTGCACACTGTTCTGAGTAGCATGGTGAAATCTCTCGCCATCTTGCTTCATCCCATTTGGGATGTGAATCATCCTTTGGACTAGTGTGTCCAGATCATATATGCTAACTGCTTACTAGCTTATTAGTCACTTAGTAGCCAGCTTGATTATCAGATTGACTTTTGCAGTTTATCACAAGAATGGGAAGGGTGACTACAATACAATAAGATATTTTGAAAGAGAGAGACAACATTCACATAAATTTTGTTCACATAAATAATTGTTCTATTTTATTATTAGGAATTGTTGTTACTGTCTTAGTGTGCTTAATTTATAAATTAAACTTTATCAGAGGTGTCTATGTATAGGAAAAAAACATACTATGTACAGTATAGGGTTCAATACTATTGGAGGTTTCAGGCATCCACTGGGAGTCTTGGAACATATTCCCCAAATATAAGAGGGGACGAATAATTTTAAGCAGAAAATAAAATTATGTATAATATCAGCTATGCATGAAGAAAAGCCTGGAAGTATATGCCTAAATAATAAGAGTGACAATATCTAAGTGGTAAGATTATGGCTGGTGTTTAAATTGTCTACACTTTTTTTTTTCCTGAAGTGAGAAGCAGGGAGGCAGACAGACTCCCGCATGCGCCTGACTGGGATCCAACCGTCATGTCTACCAGGGGGCTATGCTCTGCCCATCTGGGGTGTTGCTCCGTTGCTGGAGCCATCCTCAGCACCTGGGCCACCTTTACTCCAGTGGAACCTTGGCTGCCGGAGGGAAGATAGAGACAGAGAGGAAGGAGAGGGGGGAAGGGTGGAGAAGAAGATGGACGCTTCTCCTGTGTGCCCTGACCAGGAATCAAACCCAGGATTTCCATATGCCCAGCAACGCTCTACTGCTGAGCCAACTGGGCCAGGGCCTATATACTTTTTTTTATATAATTCAAGATTTGCGAAGGAAGCATGCTTTAGTTAAAAGGGGAGGAATCTCATAAAGAAGTAAATGGTTAAAGCAGTGGCAGTGCTTCCTTTACAAGCTCACCTGAACTGCAGCATGATTTGTGATACCATTAATAACCAAGTGAAGTAGTTAATTACATAATGGACCACCCAAAAGCTTTGAACTGTAATTCCTGTTCTGCCCTTGAACTCCAGGCAGTTTTCCCCTCCTGTTTAAAATGAGATTCAGAACTATGAAGTACCTAGGAAAGTTATATGAAGCTTTCTGGGGAACTGATTTCCAGGTATGTACTCTAAAATATACAAAGTCTCCTGAGGTTGCTTGCGGTCAATGACTTGGGAAGATGGTCTTGAGAAGTTAGGCAAGACAGAAGAAAACCAAAGAGAACACAAACTTAGCGGGAGGGAAGGCAATGTGGGCTGAGAAAGAGAAAAGCCTTGGGTTGAAGAAAATATTGGAGCTAAGGAGAAAATAGGTGTGGAAAGAGGAAATGGAGGAAGGAATTGAGAGCCTAAGCAAACAAGTCTCTGGACTGAGATCTGTGAGACTTTAAATAAGAATTTTGTGGACACATTTTGCACCTGTAAAGTCTTATCCTGTAAGTAATTTGTATCCTTTTACTGATTTTCATTTCCAGTTATTTCTGTTATCCTCTGGAGACTAAAAAGAGAATACAATTATTACTGGGTTTGGGGAGAGGAAAGAACTTCAGTGCCCCTTAGAGATTACTTTCATAAGAAGGTAATTTCTTTTTTTTTTTTTTTTTCCATTTTTTCTGAAGCTGGAAACAGGGAGAAACAGTCAGACAGACTCCCACATGCGCCCGACCAGGATCCACCCGGCACGTCCACCATGGGGCGACGCTCTGCCCACCAGGGGGCGATGCTCTGCCTATCCTGGGCGTCGCCATGTTGCGACCAGAGCCACTCTAGCGCCTGGGGCAGAGGCCACAGAGCCATCCCCAGCGCCCGGGCCATCTTTGCTCCAATGGAGCCTTGGCTGCGGGAGGGGAAGAGAGAGACAGAGAGGAAAGCGCAGCGGAGGGGTGGAGAAGCAAATGGGCGCTTCTCCTGTGTGCCCTGGCCGGAATCGAACCCGGGTCCTCTGCACGCTAGGCCAACGCTCTACCGCTGAGCCAACTGGCCAGGGCAAGAAGGTAATTTCTTTCCTCACTGGTGGTGGTGCAGTGGATCGAGCATTGACCTGGGACACTGAGGTTTCAGGTTCGAACCCTGAGGTTGCTGGCTTGAGTGTGGAATCATCGACATGATCCCATGGTTGCTGACTTGAGTTCAAAGGTTGCTGGCTTCAGCAAGGGGTCACTGGCTTGGCTGGAGCCCCCCGGTCAAGGCACATGTGAGAAGCCATCAATGAACAACTGAAGTGCTGCAACTATGAGTTGATACTTCTCATCTCTCTCCTTTCCTCTCTCTCTCTCTCAAAAAAATTTTTTTTTTTTTTTTTTTTTAATTTTTTTTTTTTTCCATTTTTCTGAAGCTGGAAACGGGGAGAGACAGTCAGACAGACTCCCGCATGCGCCCGACCGGGATCCACCCGGCACGCCCACCATGGGGCGACGCTCTGCCCACCAGGGGGCGATGCTCTGCCCATCCTGGGCGTCGCCATATTGCGACCAGAGCCACTCTAGCGCCTGGGGCAGAGGCCACAGAGCCATCCCCAGCGCCCGGGCCATCTTTGCTCCAATGGAGCCTTGGCTGCGGGAGGGGAAGAGAGAGACAGAGAGGAAAGTGCGGCGGAGGGGTGGAGAAGCAAATGGGCGCTTCTCCTGTGTGCCCTGGCCGGGAATCGAACCCGGGTCCTCCGCACGCTAGGCCGACGCTCTACCGCTGAGCCAACCGGCCAGGGCAAAAAAAATTTTTTTAAAAAAGGAGGAAGAAGAAGAAGAAGAAGAAGAAGGTAAGTTCCAAAGGCAATGTATTTTGTGATGGTCAGTGATTCAACTCATACCGTATTCTGAACATGATCTGTTACTGTACCTAAGACAAGCATGCGACATATGTTTGCTGATGAATGACCATAAAACCAAGAAATAATAATCAAATGATTATTCAGAAGTCCCAGATGAGATTTTTTTTTTTTAATTTGGCAGCCAACAAAATCCAACCAAGACTTTTTTCTTTGGAGCTCAATAAGATAAAAATGAAAAGGACAAGAATAAATCACACAATCTTGAAGAAGAACAAAGTGGGAGGACTTCCTCTTCGGTACATTTACATGTATTATAAATAAATTTGGCACAAGGGCAGCTATATTGACCAATGAAATAGAATATAAATCCAGAAAGAGGTCCATACATATATAGGTATTTTATTTATGACAAAAGAGGCACTGCAAAGCAGTAGAGAAAACGTGATCTTTTCAATAAACAGTGCTGGGACCATTAGATAATTATGGGAGGGGGAACTTGACACTTACCTTACATCATAAAGAAAAATTCATTCTCGATATATCATAGACTTGAGTGTAGAGGCAAAACAATAAAGTTTATAGAGGGCAATATAGAAGAAGTGCTTCATGACTTCAAGATGAGGAAAGATTGCTTAATAAGTACTAACCACAAAGAAAAAGATCAATACATTTGAGTACATTAAAATTTAAAACCTCACTTTAAAGGTAAGGAAAGACTTTAAAAATAGACCAAAAGAAATAGTCATAAAGAAAAAGATTGAGAACTTTGACATTAACATTTAAATTTAACATAAGTATTAAGAACTTTTAGTCATTAAAGATGCAGAATATGGAGAAGATATTTGCAACACCTATAACTTATAAATAGCTCATGTGTAGAATACATAAAGAAATCCTACAAACCAATAAGAAAATGACAATCAACCCAAAGGAAAAAGGAGCAAAAGACTTAAACAGGGCCCTGGCCGGTTGGCTCAGCAGTAGAGCGTCGGCCTGGTGTGCGGGGGACCCGGGTTCGATTCCCAGCCAGGGCACATAGGAGAAGCGCCCATCTGCTCCACCCCCCCCCCCTTCCTCTCTGTCTCTCTCTTCCCCTCCCGCAGCCAAGGCTCCATTGGAGCAAAGATGGCCCGGGTGCTGGGGATGGCTCCTTGGCCTCTGTCCCAGGCGCTGGAGTGGCTCTGGTCGCGGCAGAGCGACGCCCCAGAGGGGCAGAGCATCGCCCCCTGGTGGGCAGAGCGTCGCCCCTGGTGGGCGTGCCGGGCGGATCCCGGTTGGACACATGCGGGAGTCTGTTTGACTGTCTCTCCCCGTTTCCAGCTTCAGAAAAATACAAAAAAAAAAAAAAAAGACTTAAACAGGTGCTTTTGGGGAGATAGTGGAGGGAAGGATATCCAATGGACAATAAACATATGGAAAGATACTTAGCATTACTAATAACCAGGGGAATGCAAATAAAAACTATCACTACATACCATTATGTACCCAGTAGAATGGCTAAGATTAAAAAATTAACACTAGCCCTGGCCAGGTACTTTAGTTGGTTAGAGCATCATCCAAATGCACCAAGGTTGTAGGTTTGATCCCAGGTCAGGACACATATAGGAATTAATCAATGAATACAATAAATAAGTGGAAAAGAAAATTGATGTTTCTTTTTCTCAAATCAATAAATAAATTAAAAAATTTTTTTTAAAGATTAGCATTACCAAATGCTAATGAGGATGTAGACAACAGATATTCTTATATGGTGCTAGAGGAGTGTAGATTGGTACAACACTTTAGAAATTTTTTATAACATTTAATAAAGTTGAAGTTACATATAATTTATGACTTCCATTTGTGGAAATATATCCAACAAAAATATGTGCACACGTTCTCTAAGAGACATATACAAAAATGTTTGTAGTAGTTTTATTTGTAATCATCTCAAACAAGAAACTTCTTCAAAGTCCATAAACAGAAAAATGAATAAATAAATATGTAGTGGTATTACTATTCAGCAAAGTAAAAGAATAATGACAACTACACATAACAATCTGGATGAATCTTAAAAACATATTGTTGAGGCCCTGGCCGGTTGGCTCAGCGGTAGAGCATCGACCTGGCGTGCGGGGGACCCAGGTTCGATTCCCGGCCAGGGCACATAAGAGAAACGCCCATTTGCTTCTCCACCCCCCCCCCCTCCTTCCTCTCTGTCTCTCTCTTCCCCTCCCGCAGCCAAGGCTCCATTGGAGCAAAGATGGCCCGGGCGCTGGGGATGGCTCCTTGGCCTCTGCCCCAGGCGCTGGAGTGGCTCTGGTCGTGGCAGAGAGACTCCCCGGAGGGGCAGAGCATCGCCCCCTGGTGGGCAGAGCGTCGCCCCTGGCGGGCGTGCCGGGTGGATCCCGGTTGGGCGCATGCGGGAGTCTGACTGACTGTCTCTCCCCGTTTCCAGCTTCAGAAAAAAAAAAATACAAAAAAAAAAAAAAAAAAGCATTTATGTGTGACGTAAGTACAGTGGGACATTATTCAGCCGTAAAAAGGGAAGGGATGATGTACTAACACACAATACAACATGGAAGAACCATGGAAACATGCTGAGGGAAACAAGCCATATACAGAAGGTCATAGATTGTATAATTTCATTTATATGAAATATCTAGAATAAGCAATCCATAGAGACACAATTTTTCTTTTTTTTCCCCTTCTTTTTCCAAGTGAGAGGAGGGGAGACTCCCACATGCACCTGACCTAGGATCTACCCAGCAACTCTCGTCTGGGGCCAATGCTCTGCCCATCAGTGGCTGTGCTAGTAACCAAGCTATTTTTAGCACCTGAGGCAAAGCCTTCAGGGAGCCATCCTCAGAGCCTGGGGCAATGCACTGGAACCAATCGAGATATGGCTGCAGGAGAGGAAGAGAGAGCAAGAGAGAAAAGAGGGAGGGGGAAGGGTATAGAAGCAGATGGATGTCTCTCCTGGGTGCCCTGACCGGGAATCGAACCAGGGACATCCACACATGGGGCTAATGCTCCACCACTGAGCCAACTGGCCAGGCTGAGATATAATTTTTCCAAGTAAGGTTTATTATTGTTTTCTATCAATCTGCTACTATATTAATAGATCAATAGAGAAAAACAATGTAATCATCTCAATAGATACTAAAACACCATTTGGCAAAATTAAACATTCATTCCGCTTTCCCTTCTGCCTCTTCTTTCTCCTAGGTGTGTTACCTCTGCCCTTCTCTCTCCTAAGCTCCAAGGGTCCTTCTACTACCTCTTTTTAAAAAACTCTCTTTAATAATTTGAAAAGAAAAAAAATAAAATAAACATTCATTCCTGATTAAACAAACAAAACAAATCTTTAAAAAGTGATATAGTCGTAGTATCTTAAAAATAGCTAGATTTTTTGGCCCTGGCCGGTTGGCTCCATGGTAGAGCGTCGGCCTGGCGTGCAGGAGTCCTGGGTTCGATTCCCAGCCAGGGCACACAGGAGAAGCACCCATCTGCTTCTCCACCCCTCCCTCTCTCCTTCCTATCTGTCTCTCTCTTCTCCTCCCACAGCCGAGGCTCCATTGGAACAAAGTTGGCCCGGGCGCTGAGGATGGCTCTATGGCCTCTGCCTCAGGTGCTAGAATGGCTCTGGTTGCAACACAGCGGTGCCCAAGATGGGCAGAGCATCGCCCCCTGGTGGGCATGCCGGGTAGATCCCGGTCGGCGCATGCGAGAGTCTGTCTGACTGCCTCCCTGTTTCCAACTTCAGAAAAATACAAAATAATAAGTAAAAAAAATAGCTAGATTTTTTTTGCCATTATAAAAATCCAGCATCATACTTCAATGCCCATTAAAGAAGATGATACTAAACTTTAAAAATGTTCTCAAAATCCTAATTAGTAAAATTAAGTAAGAAAAGAATTTAAGTGTTAAAGAACTTCTTACGATAAGAAATATTTATTATTTGTAGTAATATCCAAGAATAACTAGAAACCTGAAGAGAATAAGCAAAAAAAAAAAAAAAATTGTTAGAAAGTTGTGGGAAATTGCAAAACTGGCTGCAATGCATACTGCAGTTCTTCTCTGAAGTGGAGTCTATTTCTTCACACTCTGATCTGAGTTAGACAATGAGACTTTCTTTAGTCTACAATGGGACATTGTCAAACATGATGCAATCAGAATCTTGAAAAGGACTTGTGCATTGGAATTTGCCCTCTCTTACCATTTTAAGAACTCTGAGACCACTACTCTGAATTGCCAGTTAGCCTGATGGATGGTGAGAGGCATGTGGCTCAGTCATCCACCCTGCACCAGTTGACATAGAACCAGCTATCAGCCATATAAGTGAGGCACCCCAGACTATCTAGGCCAGTTGAGGTACCAATTAACTACAGAGATAAACTAAGATGGCCCAGGCTGGAAAAACCACCAGTTGACTGTGGCCAAAGCTAACTGACATAGAAATTATGGAAGAATTTATTTAAATTGCAGTTCCTTTGTGTATAATTTATGTACAAAATTAATTAGTTAGAAAATATAATGTAATAAAACATTCCATTTACAATAACAACAGTATCACCAATTTACCTGAAAATAAACTTAACCAGAAATAGGCAGGACCTATATAAAGAAAATGTAAAATCTCTATTAAGCGATATTACTTCTTGCTGAATTAATCTATATATTCAATGTGATTCCAATCAAAATATTAAAAATATTTTTAAACAGTAAAAAAATGGCCTGACCTGTGGTGGCGCAGTGGATAACGCGATGACCTGGAAATGCTGAGGTCGCTGGTTCGAAACCCTGGGCTTGCCTGGTCAAGGCACATATGGGAGTTGATGCTTCCAGCTCCTCCCCCCTTCTCTCTCTCTGTCTCTCTCTCTCTCCCTCTCTCTCCTCTCTAAAAAAAAAAATGACATTGGGTTCATCTGTAGAAATAAACAACAAAAATATGAAGAGAAAAATATTGGAGGTGGGAAAATGGGCAGAGAAAGGTGAAGGGATTAAGAGGTACAAACTTTAAGTTATAAAAATAAACAAGTCACAGGGATGTAATATAAAACATAGGGAATATAGTCAGTAATACCATAATGATTTTGTATGGTGACAGATGGTTACTAGACTTCTGGTGATCATTTTGTAAGGTATATGAATGTCTAATCACTATGTCATACCCCTGAAACTAATACAATAGTGTATATCAACTATACTTTCATTAAAAAAAAAAGATAGTGGAAAGAAGCAGTCAGGTTAGGTATTCAAATATATTTTGAAGTTACAAGAATTAATTACAGTTTGGTTGTAGAAAAGATTTAGATAGATCAGTGGAATAAAATAGAAAATCCAAAAATAGACTGAAATACCTGTACACATGAGATTTTAGTAAATGATAATGGTGACATTTTCAATCCATGAGAGGAAAGACTGACTATTTTAAAAAGTGTTGAAACCATGGGGGGGGGGAAATCAACCCACATACCCCACTTCTTTCATCAAAGTAAATTCCAGCAGGAATGTAATAAAATGTTAAATGAAACTATATAAAGTTAGTAGCAGTAAAAAGCCACATATAACAGGCCACATATTGTATGATTTCATTTATAAGACTGTCCTGGGAAGTCATAGAGAAAGTAGATTAGTGGTTGACAAAGGCTGGGATTGGTGAATGGAGAGGGACTACTTAATAGATCTGAAGTTTCTTTTGGGGCTAATGAAAAGTTCTAAAATTAGATAGTGGTGATGGTTGCATAACTGTGAAAATACTAAAAACCACTGAATTGTAGTAGTTTAAAAGGGTGCATTTTATGGTATGTTGATTTATTTCAATAACACTCTTGTTTTAGGAGAAGGAGGAGAGAAAGAGGAAATAGAAGGAAATAGAAGGAAAAGGAGAAAGAGAAGAAGCAGCCGCCCAGAAGTTGGGGGTCCACAGGAGGCTCTGACCCACGCAGTGAGGTCTGGGACCGTGGCATTGGTGTGGAAGGGTGCTTTTGGAAGTAAATATTTTATGGGTAAGGAAGGGGCAAAAGGAAAATTAACCCTTTGAGTAGTACGAACATTCATGTACGTCCTTGTGCCTCCTGACCATCCAGAGTACAATCAATTTATTTTAAAAATGTGTAAGGAAACATTAAAAAAAGGCAAATGTATGTTCTTCTTGTTTCCATAAACTGGTTAGCAAACAAATATGATTTTAAGTTAATAAAACTGTAACTATAACTAATTTCATTTTTTGAAAAAAAACAAACAAACCTCACTCCCAGGGGTCAGCAAGCATGAAAAATAAAAACCCTCACTACTCAGAGTTATTCCCTCTCGGCTCTGATTACTCTGTCACTCTCCCTCCCCCCAGTACTTAGGGACACTGCATGTTCTGGGCAATCATTTAAAACTTACTAAATGGAATTCAATTACAAAAATAAAAATAAATAAAACATACTAAATGATTTTTGAATTTAAAAAATTACCACAGAAAAACATATGTAAACTCATTTATAATCTTGAAATGAAAATATTTCTAAGCATGACAAAAAACTCAGAAGTCAAATGAAAAATAACTGATTCATTTACATTGAAGTTAGTAGTCTTGACATTAAAATACCTCATGCATGTGATAATAGTATCATAGTTATACTTTTAAAAAGTTTTTGTCTTTAAAGGTATATACTGAAATACTTGTGGATGAAATTATACGAATTCTGAGATCTGCTTCAAAATGACTTGGAGTATGGTGAGAGTGAAGCTTGGTAATGTGTACATGGGGTACTTTTCTCTCTTAACTTTTCCATAATAAAAAGGAAAAATAAATGGCAAGAAAAAAATCTATGTACAATTTAAAAAGACAAACTGGGGACAAATAATTGCAATATAAGCATTAAAAGAGTTAATTCCTTAATTTATAAAAGCTCTTAAAAATCACTAAGCAAAAAGACAACTCAAAAGAAAAAAGTGGGTGAAATATCAACAGGCAGAACAATGTAAGGGAAACAAAGTAGCTAGTAGCTAATAAATGTGTGAAAAGATGATCAGCCTTACTGGATAAGCAAAAGAAAGCAATAATGATGCTGTTTCTTACCTAGCAATTGGCAAACATGAAGAGGTTTATGATAAAAAGCAGGATTGGTTATGTATGGAGGGGGGAAAGTTGGACTTACACACTGTGGTGGGAGTGTAGGTTAGTACATGTTAAAAATACATACCCCTATACATACAATGCAATTATTCAGTCTTAAAACGTAAGGGAATTCTCATATCTGCAATAACATGGATGAACCTTGAAGACACGCTAAATGAAAGAAGTTAGACACCAAAGGACATATATATGATTGCATTTGTATGACATACCTAGAATAGTCAAAATCATCAAGACAAAGTAAAATGGTAGTTGTCAGGGGTTAGAGGGTCATGAAGAGCTACAGTTGAATGGGTACAGAGAGTTTTAGTTTGGCAAAATAAAAAGATTTCTGGAAATAGATGATGGTGATGGTTGCACAATGTGAATGTACTTAACACCAGTGAACTTCACATTTATGTTATGATAGTAAATTCTTTATTATGTATATTTTACCATAGTAAAAAAAAATTGGATAAAAATGCATATCCCTTGACTGAGCAATTCCAATTCCAAACATTTACTTTAGGTTATACAGCAAAAATTTGTCAAGTATGTTCATTCCCATTTTAACAGCAAAAAAATTCAAACAATTAAATGCCCCAAAATAGTAAATTGGTTAAATAATTTATGATAAAGTGATACAACATCTCTACAGAGATTCTTAAAAAGTGGATTGAATTCTGAGATAAATTTCTACATAATCAAGGCAATAGAGTTCTACAGTGTGTGTCTTGTATGGCTCACATGAATATATTTTTTAAAGTGCGAGTGCTGTATGTTCGAGATATATTTATAATAATTTTTATATAACCATGACATATATTTTTCTGGAGCTCTTAAAAATCACTAAGCAAAAATTCTTAATAGTGGAGAGAGGAGTAGTGATAGTAAGACTTAATTTTATTATTTATTTATTTATTTATTTATTTATTTATTTATTTTTTTGCTTTTTTCTGAAGCTGGAAACAGGGAGAGACAGACAGACTCCCGCATGCGCCCGACCAGGATCCACCCGGCACACCCATCATGGGGCGACGCTCTGCCCACCAGGGGGCGATGCTCTGCCCATCCTGGGCGTCGCCATGTTGCGACCAGAGCCACTCTAGCGCCTGAGGCAGAGGCCACAGAGCCATCCCCAGCGCCCAGGCCATCTTTGCTCCAATGGAGCCTTGGCTGCGGGAGGGGAAGAGAGAGACAGAGAGGAAGGCGCGGTGGAGGGGTGGAGAAGCAAATGGGCGGCGCGGTGGAGGGGTGGAGAAGCAAATGGGCACTTCTCCTGTGTGCCCTGGCCGGGAATCGAACCCGGGTCCTCCACACGCTAGGCCGACGCTCTACCGCTGAGCCAATGGGCCAGGGCCGTAAGACTTAATTTTAAAACTCTTTGTAGTGCTTGGCCCCTCCCCATTTAAATGTATTTGTTTTTTATTTTTCTAAGTTTAATAGAAATGTAACATATTGTGCTCAGACTCTGTGAGCCCTGGCAAATGCTTTACAAGATGTATTTTCATTTAGATATTATATCTAACCACTCTTTTAAATAGATCAAATTTCAAAATTATAACATTAAACATTATTTTGCCTTTCTGCAACTTTCTTTCCTTTTTTCTTCTCTCCTTCCATTACTCCTAGGTGCTCACTTCCCTGTCTAAACTCAAAACCATCACATGTGTGGCTGTTACACACTGTACTGGGATATCTTTGGAAGTGTTGCCTTCTAGCTGGGAAAGTCACTGTCCTCAAACTTTTTGTAGTTCTCCTTGAACCTGGTACATGCCCAGCACGTACTAACAGTTCAATACCTATTTAAAGACATAAAATTTTCATACTGAAAGTTCAATACCTATTTGAAAATAAATTTTCCTCAGGCGTGATTGATGCTCTTGCTTTGCAAGCCTCAAAGTTGTAGTCCTGAATCCTTCATTCCCAGCACCTCGACCCTGTACCTCTTTTACTTAGGGCCCCTCAGTTTTTTTTTTAATTAAGTGAGAGCAGGGGAGACAAAAAGACAGACTCTGATATACACCCCTACCAGGATCCTCCCAGCAAGCCACGTATGGGGGTGTTCTGCCCATCTGGGGCATTGCTCCATTGTTTGGCAACTGAACTATTTTTAGTGCCTGAAGCAGAGGCCACGGAGTCATCCTCAGTGCCTGGGCCAACTCACTGGAGCCAGTCAAGCCATGGCTGCAGGAGGCAGGAGACAGAAAGAGGGAGAAAGGGGAGGGAGAGGTGAAGAGAAGCGGATGGTCCCTTCTCCTGTGTGCCCTGACTCAGAATGAACCCGGGACTTCCACATGCCCCACTAACACTCCTACAATGAGCCAACTGGCAAGGGCCTAAAGCTCCTCATTTTTTAGGGGTATCATGTTCTCTTAGTTAGTGGGTGTCCTCTAACTTTTAACATGGTTTTTCACATCTTTGGTCCTTTAGCTTTTTCTCAGGGTAGGCAAAGCAGAGAAAAGAGCCCTGGACCCCTGAGCCAGGAGATCAAAGTTTAGTCCCACTTTGGTCAACTTACTGTGTGACTCTAGCCCCAATGTCCTCATCTATGAAATGAAAATGAACTCTTTCAGACCCAGCCCCCCACCTGGTTCTCACTGCCAGAGCTAGTGCTCATCAAAAAACATCACCTCTTCCTCTTCACTCACAGTGTATTTTGGGTCCTTCTTCTCCAGAATTCTTCCTTCAATTCATCAGCTGTTTAAGATACTAGCACAGTATATTGTTCATTCTTTGTTGTTTAGCTTTTTTGCTCCTTGCTCTGTTTATCCTCTTATTTCTTTTTAAAGGATACTGACTCCTTCAATCATTATTCCAAATTATAAAAATAAATCTAGTTTCTCTCTACCTCTTCTTTCCTCTCTCTTTTTAAAGTTTTTTTTAAAAAATTTATTGATTTTTAGAGAGAGAAGAAAGGAGAGAGAGAAAAACATCAATTTGTTGTTTCTTTTATTTATGCATTCATTGGTTGATTCTTATGTGTGCCTTGATCAGGGATCGAACCCACAACCTTGGTGTATCAAGACAATGTTCTAACCAGCAGAGGTACCCAACCAGGGCCTCTTCTTTCCTCTCCTAATTGGCATTATAACTCAAAACCAACCCCGTGCAGAGCACTTGTCATTTATAGCACATTCTTGAGAAGCAGGGATCAAGCTTGCTGTGGTAGAAAGGACATGAGTCTTGAAGAAAAAGGACTGGAGTTGACTGTTAGCACCACTGCTTACTTTCCTAACCTTTCTGAGCCTCAGTTCCTTCATCTGTATAATGGAGGCAATAATAGTTCACTCTTGTTCACCTCCCAGTCCCATCCTTCCCCACCTGGTCAGAGACTACAACTTAGTTTTGTGCCCCAGACCTACCCTTTCTGTAGGTGACACCCCCAGGCCCTCTGGTAACTCCTGTCTGCTGCCATAGTCTCCTTCTAACTGCACCTTGTGGATTACCGCTCTCAGGCCTGCCCTCCTCGGTGAACCACGGCTCCCTGTAGGGAAACATGGAGAGAGGCTGGGAGAAGGGGATCACAAAGGATGTGGAGGGAGGGAGTAGTAGGTCAGTTCTTCAGCTCAAAAAAATTCAGTGTCAAGGGGCTCCTTGGGGTCTGGTCCTGTTCCCTCCATGTATTCACTGCTTCCCCGAATGGACATTTGGAATTATCTCAGAGACGGGACTGCTGTTTAGTTGAAGATCAGTCTTACAGGGTGAGTGAAGCCATGCGTTCATTGCTGTTTGGAAGGCCAGCGGCCTCTTGCAAGGAGATACCAGCTTGCCCCCATGGTTTCTCCTTCGCTTAGTTGTTCCATCCAATCACCAGGAAGAGTGTGCGGGTGTTTTTTTATTTCGCACTCCCAGTGTGTTGTCCTATGATGTTTGTTATAACACTTTCCAGAACTTTTTTTCCCTCAGCTCCAAAAATAGCCAATGACATTTATTGTCCATAGTTTCCACCTGAGTTTGTTTTTCATTTTGAGAGAACTCAGCACGGGAGCTGAGAGCTGCCTCAGCACCAACTAAAGACTGGTATTTAACGCCAGGACAAAGTCAAAGGTGATACATTTCTACTGTGCAGCTGCAAATCCATCTTTATTCTTGGCATGAGAAGAAAGGATATTGTTTGCGATGTGAGAACTATATATGGGAATAGTTTGAATGTGCCTAGGTTTTCACATTAAATATATTCCTGAAATTGAATGTGTGTGTTTATCTTAGAGCAAAGTCAGGCTTACCCAGAATGCCTGGTAAACAGGATTTTCATGATAATCAAGTATCTCTAGAGAAGGAGACCTACCTTTCATGTAACACCTGTGTAACCTGGTTTCTCCAGGCCACATTAGCCAGGGCATTCAAATGGGGTTTCAGGACAAGTGACAGCCCTGTGGCGGGTCCAGTTTCATGGGTGTGCCATCCATGCAGTTGCACAGGGCTCTGCCTCAGAAGGGCTCTGTGCTTGTAAAGCACTGCTGTTGCCATCATGAAATTCTTCTTTTTTTTTTTTTACAGAGACAACGAGAGTCAGAGAGAGGAATAGATAGGGACAGACAGACAGGAACGAAGAGAGATGAGAAGCGTCAATCATCAGTTTTTCGTTGTGACACCTTAGTTGTTCATTGATTGCTTTCTCATATGTGCCTTGACCATGGGCCTTCAGCAGACTGAGTAACCCCTTGATTGAGCCAGTGACCTTGGGTCCAAGCTGGTGAGCTTTTGCTCAGACCAGATGAGCCCGCGCTCAAGCTGGTGACCTCGGGGTCTTGAACCTGGTCCTTCGCATCCCAGTCCGATACTCTATCCACTGCACCACCGCCTGGTCAGGCATGAAATTCTTAATATTATTTTGAACTGAGTCTTGCAGATTGTGTAGCCAGTCTTTTCCCCTGGCTCCCGTTCCATCTACTTCTGGTCCCCATTGCTACAGCCTCTTGTTAAATCCAACCCCAGTTCTTTCCAGGAGCCTCCTAGAGGGTGGGTTTCACAGATGCAGAGGAAATGACCTGGTCACCAATTTTGTGACTTCTACATTTTCTTCCTTTCTTGCTCCCACCAGTACTGTGGCCAGGATGTGTGGCATCTCATGGGGAGTTGCAGGCAGGGGGCCATGTCCTCTGAAGTCCCCAGAGCAGAAGACCTCCTGCATGTTTCCACAGATATGTTCTCGGCTCTCTTTGTGATACATTTTATCTCTTGCCCCAAAACCCATCTGCTTGTGCCCCAAATGCCTCACACAGCTTAGTGAGAAAACTCCTCAAATATCTGCTTGGGACGCTCCCTTCTCCCGGATCCTCGCCAGTGATCTGCTACTTTCCCTGTGTCCCCATCTATGCCTCTCCTCCAAACTTTCCTTCTCCCTCTCTAGCCACCTCCCTCCACCTAGACTAGAGCTTCATAGCTGGCCCTTTGATACAGGCTCTTGTTTTCTTTTGAAGTCCTCACTAAACATGGATGTACACTTTTCAAAGAACCACTGCCTTTGCTATTCTCCTAGTGTTCTTCAGAACACCATCTGGAGTATATTAATAAGTGCAACAAAAAGAAGGGGTTTACTAGTGAAATGAATTTGGGAAACACTGCATACTAGATGCTCTTCTTGGAAATTTAAGCACTATTAAGTATGTTGAAATTTCAAAGCCTGGCCTGTGGTGGCGCAGTGGATAAAGCATCCACCTGAAATGCTGAGGTTGCTGATTTGAAACCCTGGGTTTGCCTGGTCAAGGTACATATGACAAACTATCAATGAACAACTAAAGTGAAGCAACTATGAATTGATACTTCTTGCTGTACACTTCTCTCTTCCCCCTCTCTGTGAAATCAATAAATAAAATCTTTCAAAAAAAGAAAGAAAGTTCAGGGTCAAGAAAGTAACTTAATTTAATTCAAGTTTCCTAAATTATGTTGGGCAATCAACACTTTCACTTTCTGACGAGACACACACACACACAAGCGCACACACACACGTTAGCATTTGCAGATAGTATTCTCAGTGATGCTCACTTAGATTGTAATAAAATAAATTGATATAAACCAATTCTTAACATAATTTAATCTTTGAGGATTCATAAGGTACTGATATTTATCTTTTGATCTGTGGACAAATGAAAATCAAGCATACTCTGAATCACACTTAAAATACACCAAAGACAGCCTGGTATAAAACGAGGGACACAGTAGATACTCAGCATATACTTGTTGTGTTACTGAATTTAAGGAAACTCTTTGGACCTCATTTTCTTTTTTTATTGTTTACTGGGGTGACATTGGTTAATAAAATCATGCAGGTTTCAGGTGTACAATTCTATAAAACATCATCTGTAATATTGTATTGTGTGTTCACCACCCTGAGTCAAGTCTTTTTTCATCACCATCTATCCCCCTTATATCCTCTCTGCCTCCCCCCACCCCCTTACCCTCTGGGAATCACCATACTACTGTCTGTGTCTACGAGGTTATCTGTTTCTTTTTTTGTTTTTGTTTAATCCCTTCACTTTATTTCACCTAGCCATGTAAACTCCTTCCCTCTGACAGCTGTCAGACTGTTCTTTATCTATGGACCTCATTTTCTTATACCTATTTGGGTTGGACTTGTTGATTTCTTAATAAATATTGAGTCTTTGAGATATGAAAAATAGGCTCCTCTACCAAAACAACTCAGTTTAGTAGAAAACAAGCAACAAACAAGTAATTAAAATACAATATGACATTGTTACAAGAGACATATTCTGAGTGTTATGGGGGCATAGAGAGGAAGCACCACTGAGTTGTGTCTTAAACAGGGAGCAGGAGTTTGTTAGGATGAGAAGATATGGGGAAAGGGACTTCCAAGCTAAGTGTACAGCATGTATAAACGCATAGAGTCCTAAAGCTCTAAATTTCTCAGTCACTTGCAGATCTAAATTCCTTTTTTGTTGTTGTTTATTTTTTTGTGACAGAGACAGAGAGAGAGACAGAGAGAGGGACAGATAAGGACAGACACAGGCAGGAAGGGAGAGAGATGAGAAGCACCAATTCTTTGTTGCGGCTCCTTAGTTGTTCATTGATAACTTTCTTATATATGCCTTGACCAAGGGGCTACAGCAGAGTGAATGACCCTTTGCTCAAGCCAGCAACTTTGGGCTTCAAGCCAGAGACCTTTGGGCTCAAGCCAACGACCATGGGGTCATGGCTATGATCTTACGCTCAAGCCAGCGACCCCATGCTCAAGCTGGTGAGCCCGTACTTAAGCTGACGACCTCGAGGTTTCAAACCTGGGTCCTCTGCATCCTAGTCCGATGCTCTATCCACTGTGCCTCTGCCTGGTCAGGCTAAATTCCTTGACTTTATAAATGTAGTAATTGCATAATTCAAATCATTATGCCCAAATTTATATTTTTAAATAAGAGTTCTGTATGTTAAATCTTCTTACAGTGGTCTCATCTGAAGTAAGATTCTAAGCTTCTTTTTGGAGAAAGAAAGGTTATTGGATAGTAACTAATCCCACTTCCTTTTAAGGTCTATATATGCCAAGAAGTTCAGCTACTGCGGCCAATCAGCTTTATTCTGTCAGCTGTTCCTATTCTGCAAACTCTGTCCTTCCAGTGCAGTGATGGCGAACTTTTTTTTATAAAAAACCACCCACTTTTGCAGTGCTGGTCAACCTGGTCCCTCCTGCCCACTAGTGGGCATTCCAGCTTTCATGGTGGGCGGTAGCGGAACATGTATAAATAAAAAAATAGATTTAACTATAGTAAGTTGTTTTATAAAAATTTATTCTGCCAAACAGCAAAAATCCAACATAAAGTACTTGGTAAGTAATTACTATTATATGCTTTAACTTGCTGTAACTCTGCTTTATAAATTTTGTAAAGTAGTTACTTCCTTACGTTATAAATCACCATTACTGTGGAACCAGTGGGCAGTTAGAAAGTTTTACTACTAACAGAGATACAAAAGTGGGCGGTAGGTATAAAAAGGTTGACTAAACCCTCAGGTCCCAGGTCCTTTGAAATGTGCCCTATTGGCCCTGGCCGGTTGGCTCAGCGGTAGAGCGTCGGCCTAGCGTGCGGAGGACCCGGGTTCGATTCCCGGCCAGGGCACACAGGAGAAGCGCCCATTTGCTTCTCCACCCCTCCGCCACGCTTTCCTCTCTGTCTCTCTCTTCCCCTCCCGCAGCCGAGGCTCCATTGGAGCAAAGATGGCCCGGGCGCTGGGGATGGCTCTGTGGCCTCTGCCTCAGGCGCTAGAGTGGCTCTGGTCGCAACATGGCGACGCCCAGGGTATCACCCCCTGGTGGGCAGATCATCGCCCCTGGTGGGCAGATCATCGCCCCTGGTGGGCGTGCCGGGTGGATCCCGGTCGGGCGCATGCGGGAGTCTGTCTGACTGTCTCTCCCTGTTTCCAGCTTCAGAAAAATGAAAAGAAAAAAAAAGAAAAAAAAAAAAAAAAGAAATGTGCCCTATTGCTCTCTGGGTTTCAATGGCAGCTTATAGGTTTCTGTGGCTGGTTCTGACAAAGTAGCTTATAGGTGTGTGTGTGTGTGTGTGTGTGTGTGTGTGTGTGTGTGTGTGTGTGTGTGTGTGTGTGTGAGAGTGTGTGTAAAATTACACAGGAGGTTTCTTATCCTTTAACTTTGAGCCTAAAATTTTGAATCCAGTTTCTTTTTCTCTTTTGTCTCTAAAGTAAACTCCGTCTTTATTCTGTGGTGGGTGAAGGAAATGTTTAACTTAGGTTCTTTACTTCAACTAACTTCCCAACCCCCTTCATTCAGATTCCTCTGACCAGGGAATAGAATGAGAAATAGCTAACTTATTTACCAATCCCCAACCCCCTTTGTCCAGTCATCTGACCATTCCTCAACCCCCTTACCTAGTTAATGATATCCCCATCTCTCCCTTCCACCTCGGTGTGACCATTTAAACTAGCCAATAGGGAAAAAAATAAGATTGTATGATCAACACTCCAGCCAATGGAGCAAGACCCAGCATCCTAGGGCCTGCATTAGGGATAAAACAGAGTTAGCCCTCTGCCCACGTGCTTCCAGGCTGGCTTTCAATAGCAGCAGCACGCTCTTCTCCAGAAGTTATTAAAGTTGTCTTGCTGAGGTATTTTGACTCCATGAGTCTTGCTTAATTTCATCTCTAACAGTGGGTCATCTGTTTTTCAGTGCAAAAACTATACCAGGATAATGAAGGTACAAGTGGTGGCTCTCCTGGGCAGGGAATATGTTACTCACTTAAAGAATAGTAAAAGGAATATTAAAATATAAAACACATCGTGATAATGCAGTCAGAAAAATCTGTTAGGAAAATTGCTGTCTGACCTCCACCGCCAACATTCATATGTACATAGAATTTATAGCTATTGTTATTTATCAGCTGCTTCTTCCTCAGGAGGTCCCAGGATGCATTCTGATTATGAGTGGCTTTGTTTGTTTTATAAACAATAATAAAGTACTATCACCTAAAACATAGTGTTGAAGAAAGCAACCAGTGTTGCCCTGATATATGTGCATTTGAATTCAAGGCCTCATGTCACCCAGGAGAGGTGACTCATTATGTGGGTAAAGCTAGTGCATGAGTTATTTTAAGAATTGTTTGAAAAATATAGGACATTTGCTCAGGCTAGAGAGGGTTCCCCAGGGTTTCAGGATACAGGAACTGGACAAACAGAGCAGGGTCACTAAACAGGTGGGAGAGAGGAACTGAGGGCATATATTGAGAAGTGTCTAAATGTTTATCTCAGTTGACTATGCTAAACATAATAGTGCTTTAATTTTTTATTTTGATGAAATATGTCTAACATCCGAATAACAGTATATTCAATCCACACAGTGGAGTACTACACTGCTGTAAAAATGAATGAAGACTATATAGAGCAATCCTGAAAATATGTGGTTAGTGAAAACAAAGTGCCTGACCTGTGGTGGTACAGTGGATAAAACGTTGACCTGGAATGCAGAAGTCGCTGGTTCAAAATCCCAGGCTTGCCTGGTCAAGGCACATATGGGAGTTGATGCTTCCTGCTCCTTCCTCCCTTCTCTCTTCCCCTCCTCACTAAAATGAATAAATAAAGTCTACAAACAAGACAAAACAAGGTAGAAAAAACATGTCTATAGTGTGCTAGTGTTCCTTCCTAAGAAGAAGGAACTGAATGTGTGAAAATATTTTCCTCTCTTTTTTAAATGAAAGAATGAACCGTAAAACTTTGTTTTTAAAAAACAATTACATGGAAGAGAGGAAACAAGGTGGAAGGAACTGAAGTAAAAGCCACACTCTTCTGAATATGCCTGGTAGGTATTGTAGATTTGACTTTGGAAGCTTATAAACATTTTATGTAATTTTGTAATTAAAAAAACTTGTAATGCAATCCCTAGAAAACAAAATCAAAATGAAATAAATGACCTGAAACGCATACTCAAGTTGATGAAATAACCACACAGAAAAGTATTACTTCAAATGACTTTAATTTGATTTTAATTCTTATGATATAACCTAAAAGCAAAATAACTACATAGCAATATTAAATGGATTTCAGTAATCATATTATTGGTTATAGTGTTGGAACACTTATTCTAAGTTGCATTTTTATTGTGAAATAAAACAAATAAATTGTGTTGATGTCTTTGAGAATTGAGATTTTAATAAGGGAGAAAGAAAATATAAATGTAACATAGGTGAAGTTAAGAAAACATCTTGTAGTACTGTTTGAAAATGTACGAATTTATGATGTATTTTCTTTAGAAGGAGAAGGAGGAGGAGGAGGAGGAGGAGGAGGAGGAGGAGGAGGAGGAGGAGAGGAAGAGAAACAGGAAGAGGAAGAGGAAAAAGAAGAAGAGTATTCCTAACCTTTTCACTGAAATGATCTAGAACCTATGATAGACCCAGTAGCCTGACTCTCCTAGAGACCAGAGTATTGTCTCTAAGTCTCATTTCTTGTTATAATAAGGTGACCAACTTTTTTACAATGAAAAGGAGGACAAAAATAAATGGAAGAAAACAGTATCATAAATAAAAGAAACATTTTATTTATTGCAAAAGTAATACACTATAATATGATAAATGCATAATAAAACATTTGTAATATTTTATGTTATAATTATGTATACATACCTATTAATTTTTAATAATAATTATAAGAAAAAAGTACTCATTTAGATAATATTTTCTATATAGTACTTTCTCATTGAATGATTATTTTTTGTCAATGTATCATCTTGTAACAGTATATTGAAAATATCTGAACAAGAAATATCTTTCATATTGAATTTTATGGCAAGTGCTGCAGCTAATGTATCAACATTCAATCTCGATTTCTCACTTGTCCAAAAATCATTAGCAACTGAAAAAACTCTTTTAACTGCTATATTAGTTCCAGGGCAGCACAATGTTAATTGAACAAGAATAAATAAATTTTCACATGGAATATGTTCATTTTTGAAATAGCTGACTATTTCCACCCATCTTTTATCATTTGATGTGTTCATTTTCCCATTGTATTAATTTTTCAGAATTTATATATACATTCAGTCTTCTAATTTCTTCAAAGAGACAATTGTCTATTTTGATATCTGGCATTTCTTTAGATAAAAACTCAAGACAAGATTCAATATCTGTCCAATATACTTGTGATGAGGTAAAAAAAAAAACCAAACACCATTGAAAACTGTTATTTCCCATGATAGTTGTTTCAGACCATCCTTCGATATATTGAAAACATGTCTGGTAAAAATTCTGCACTTCTTTGGTAAACTTTTCTGTTATGCCCGGATTTGATTCCTCTAAGTCTGAGAATTTTCTTTTTATACTTAAAGGAAGAAATTGTTCTTCAAAATGAGATTTATATTGAAGGATAAAGTCATTCAAAATAAGACTAATTTCCATAGCTGAAATGTGTTCACCTTCAATCTTTTGAATCGTTTTGTGAAAAATAGATGCTTGAATATGTACAAAATACATTAATATCTCAGATATTTTATTATTGCAAAACAATTCCAGGATTTTAGGACATTTGTCTAAACTTAAAAAACATGAATGGAGGCCCTGGTCAGTTGGCTCAGTGGTAGAGCATCGGCCTGGCGTGCAGGAGTCCCGGGTTCGATTCCCGGCCAGGGCACACAGGAGAAGTGCCCATCTGCTTCTCTACCTCTCCCCCTCTCCTTCCTCTCTGTCTCTCTCTTCTCCTCCCACAGCCAAGGTTCCATTGGAGCAAAGTTGGCCCGGGCACTGAGGATGGCTCTATGGCCTCTGCCTCGGGCGCTAGAATGGCTCTGGATGCAGCAGAGCATCACCCCCTGGTGGGCATGCTGGATGGATCCCGGTCGGGCGCATGCGGGAGTCTGTCTGACTGCCTCCCCGTCTCCAACTTCAGAAAAGTACAAAGGAAAAAAAAAAACATAAATGGAGAGGCTCAAATAATTATAGAGCATGCTCTGTAGCAGGTGTTAGAGCAAGCCATCTAACTTTTGAATATCCTAAAAGTGTTTTTTATTCAACATTTGCTTCTTCACAAAACTGTTTTAAAGAAGCAACACAAAAGGTAAAATGACTAAAATGCAAATAAACTGTAATTATGATTACTTCTACATCAACTGGCATGGCACATGACACTGTTGATTGCATTTGACAAAATATGTGCATTACAACCTATTCCTAGTATTTTCTTTTGGAGTAACTCTTGTAATTTTACATATACATTATTCACCCTTTTGTGTCTTCGCCCACCAAAATTTGTATTTGTATTATCAGCCATTATGCAACAACTTTGGATTTCAAATTGTTTTCACTTATTACTCTGTGTAGATGGTTTGACAAAATTTCAGGAGTTTTTCCCTCAATGGATTCTAAATTTAAATTTTTCACTTGAATGCCCTTGGTAACCTTAAAATAACTTACTATTAAAAAAATATCTTACTATTACTGGATACAATTTAATTTCATTATGGTTTGATGCATCAGATAAAATCATTACAAATGCTGCAGTTTCCAAGTCCTCTGTAAGTATTTTGTCACAATAATTTTTAAATACTGATTTCAAAATAGCTTCACATTTTGTCCTAGAACATAAAAATTTTGCATTGTGAAACTTTTTCAATAATTTAGTTGTACAATCCATACTACGAAAACTTTGTGAATTATGGTATGAAAAGCAAATGTTCCCTCCATTGCAGCCAACTGTTTTTCATCTTCAGAATAATTTGAAGTTTTATAAAAGCTTTTTATTTTACAACTGGAAGCTGATTGATTGCTTATGTTTGTTGGTGGTCAAGTGTTTTGTTATCGCTGCTCTGCCCCAACTGCAATACAAAATTCTCTGCTGCAAATATTGCAGAAAATAATGGTATCTTTCTTTGATATGAGGAATGGAAATTCCTTTTTCAACTTATCATTGAAATGACATTTTTTTTTATTTTTCCATCCCTTAAATGAAATTATAAATTAAAAATAAAATATAGAGCTGCACAAACAATGCAAGCACATTAGGAACTGAAAATGTTACATCATGGTAGGCAAATTTTCCGGAAGTTAAATTAGCAAAACTAAATATCAAATAAAACCACTAATTTGGAGTGATATTCTGGTGTATTTATGATTTTCTAATTAAAAATGTCTTTTATGCAACTATTTAATCAAAATGCATTATTAATAGATATGGTTTGAGGTTCAATTTCCACTTTAAAACTCAAATTTTGGGAAAATACTTGTATAAAATTGTACATATTTTGAAATTATAAAATAGATAATGAATTAATAAAACGTGAATTGTGCTTACCTGTCTATGATTAAATATTCACTGAGAAAAATAATCATGAGTCTACAATGTCATATGTGCCGTGTCCTGTTTCAGTAAGAAGTACACAAAGCCATTTGCATGCTTGGTATATCGCGCGCTCTCTCAAGGTCTCCCGTGCAGAGTGCATGCGTCTCATAATCTCATCTCGCCACAATGTACTGATCCTTGGCGAATTGTCATGTCAAATACAAACACACACACAATGGATTGACTCTGCATAGATTGAATATGGACATTTACAGATTAGTCTTCCAATATCAAAAAGGAGGACACTTTTCGAGGGAGGACGGAACTTACAAAGAAGGACTCTCCTTCCTAAGAGAGGACAATTGGTCACCTTAGTAAGGAATTGGGGCTGTTGGAGAAATGGCTGATTCCAGATCTGAGGCAGAAAACACATGAGTTGAGTCTGGAATATAAGGAATCTTATTATACTAGAAATCAATGCCATTATTAGGATCATATTGAAAATACTGTGGAGTCAACCTAAATTAACTCCTACTGGCCAAAGATGGCACAACTTGAATATTAATAAGAATAATAATGGCAGTGGGTTTAAACACTTCAAAAATTCATGAGTGCAATCTGACCAGGTGGTGGCACAGTGGATAAAATGTTGGCCTGGGATGCTGAGGACCCAGGTTTGAAATCTCAAGGTTGCTGGCTTGAGTGTAGGGTCACTGGCTTGAGTTTGGGACTGTAGACATGACCCCATGGTCACTGGCTTGAGCCTAAGATTGCTGGCTTGAACAAGGAGTCACTGGTTCAGCTGGAGCCATATGAGAAAACAATGAGCAACTAAGGTGCCTCAACTATGAGTTGATGCTTCTCATCTCTTGAGTTGATGCTTCTCATCTCTCTCCTTATCTGTCTGTCTCTGTGTCTCTTTCACTAAGAAAAAAAGAAATCTAAGAGTTCATGATGATACTTAAAAGAAAACAAAATCAAACACTTAAATTTAGTAGATGCTAAAGAACCAACTCATTATTTTGAAAATTAGTAAATAATCAAGCACTTTTTTTATAATCTGTACTTTAGGGTGCAAATACTTGATAAGAGGATATTTCTCTTTATAAAAGTATTCCAACAAATAAATGAGGAAGAAATGATGGCATTAGAATTTGCTAATCCTAATGTCTTAATAGACCCAGACACTTATCAGTAGTTGCTGACACAGTAAAAAGAGAGCCAGACTATTGGCTTCCTAATGAAAAATACACAATAACATCCATGAGGAGATGGGTAGGGTTATAGATGATATAAGATTAGACATAAATTGGTAATTAGAAACTTGATCTTTTCATTATATGTATTATTCTTTCTACTTTAAAAAAAACCTTTTTAACATTTATTTAATTGATTTGAGATAGCGAGAAAGGAATATCTATCCGTTCCTGTATGTGCCCTGACTGAGGATTGAACCAGCAACCTCTGCGTGCATCTAACTGAACTATCCAGCCAGGCTATTATTTCCACTTTTTTTTTTTTAATTTTTAATTTTTTTTATTTATTCATTTTAGAGAGGAGAGACAGAGAGACAGAGAGAGACAGAGAGGAGAGAGAGACAGGGGGGAGGAGCTAGAAGCATCAACTCCCATATGTGCCTTGACCAGGCAAGCCCAGGGTTTCGAACCTGCGACCTCAGCATTTCCAGGTCGACGCTTTATCCACTGCGCCCCCACAGGTCAGGCCTCTTTCCACTTTTTAACATTTGAAATTTTTCTTAATAAAAAGGTTATTTTAAAGTGCAGTATACCACCCTTCTAAGGAGAGAGCCAAGCAAAGCCAGCCATAAGAGATGACTCTGCATGCACCAGAAAAAGCAGTGGATCAAAAATCAGGAAATTATAGACCGGGCAGGAGTGTGTGTGGGAGAGAGACATTTGAGATTATCCAGCCCTGTTCTTTCCTATGAGACTTAAACCACCTCTGCATTGTTCCTAAAAGTTGTTGCCTGCATTCTGCAGGGTTACCTTCAGCCCATTCCATTTGCAACAGCTTTGAAACTCTTTCTTATACTGAGCAGAAATCTGTCTCCCCATATCTTTCTTCTTGCAATGGATTATAATCCTAGCTTCCTCAGACAACGGTCTCTCAAATATTTGAAAACAAGCATCCATTCACCTGTTCTCTCACCCTACACCACATGTGGGTCTTTTGAGCTCCAGCCCAAACAGGCCATGTGAACAGTTTCACACACCCACAACTGGTTCTCTGCCATCCTGGCTGCTCTGCTCTGTTCTCAGGACAGTTTGACTTCTAAGTTATGTGCTCTGGAATGAAGTGATTTGGGTGTGGCCTGACAATTGCAGAAAACAACAGGGCTATTGCCTCTCTTGTTCCAGTTAGCTCATTGCTTATGACCAGGGGCTGGAGCCTGGGTGTGTCCAAGTTCCAAGAGCTGGGTGTTGAAGGTTTAAGAATTTTGAGAGACAATTGTTAAACACAACCATAATGAAAAGTAAAATTGTATAAACTTACAATTATACATCTTATATTAAAATCAAAAGTATAAAATACTTAAAACTCATCGCTTCCTAATTATTTTGCTACATTTTACTACTATCTTTTTTTCTTGTGGTTATTTACATCTATTTTATTTGTGTAGTAAAAATATTATATAATGGTATGCTAGTGTACATCTCTTCCAAGCTGTACTCAGTGATATCATATTGATATATTGGTAGCTTAAAACTAGCCATGGTGGGAATATTTACACTACAGAAATTGGCAAATGCTATATAATCAAAGTGTTTCCTTCTGTCCAGAAAGCCAGTTGTTAAACATTTACCACATTACTGGATATTGTCTAAAATCTTAGTGGGTTTTTTTGTTTGTTTGGTTGGTTTTTGTTTTTGGCAACCACATTACACTTCTAACACAAATTAGTCTAAAATTCTTAGCTACTGCTAAAACAAGTACAGAATAACCTATACCTACTGATACAATTAGTTCCTTAGACTTATATTAATCACTTTAAAATCGTATACTTTTAGATTCAATCCGCTGATTCTCATTCTGTTATCCAACTATTTATCATACCTCCAACATCAAGTGACCTATAAATTTGATGAGCATGCCTTCTATATATTCTGAAAGCATTTATGAGGGGCAGATGGACATAGCCCTGGGACTCATCATTGTATACTTTCTTGCAGTTTGATATTAATTTTTTAGTCAGCATCTTGTATGTATTATCAGCTGGTTCATACAGTAGGCTAAGGTCCACTTCATATTTTTCCATCTTGTCCAAAGAAATATCATGAAAAACTCATTAAATATCTAACCAATGATAATACACTCTTTATATATATGGGTTTTCCCGAGCTACTGAGCTGGTAACCTTGTCAAAAAGGGAAAAAGAAAAATCAGCATTAGCTTGTTCTTAGTGAACTCATTCTGGGTTTTAATCATTACTTCTTCACCTAATGCCCGAAACTCTCTAGTAATCCAGTCTAGATTCTTGCTTGAGATTGAAGTTGTAGACAACTGTCTACAAATTTTCTGACTGCCTTCTTTCTCTTTCTGAAAATTACAATATTTCACTGTCTTCAGTCTTCTGATAAGTCTCTTATTTTCAATGATGCTCTAAAGGTCACTGACAATTGTCTAGTGATCCCATAATAACTTTTTCTCAGAGCTTGACGACATCATTTCTCAAATCTGGGGCTGAAACTCACTTGGAACAGCTCTGGGCTTTGTTACATTCCATTACTCCATCTTGGACATCCATCTTATTTTACCAAAGTTAATTCTGTTTTTTTCTATTCCTCTTCACCTTACTCATGCCATGTGGAGAAGAAATGTCCTTGTCCTGAAAGTCAAAAAAAGAAAGAAAGTGGAAGAACTCTGTTTTTTCTACATTGCTCATTGACAATGACCTCAAGTTTCAGGGTTTATCCTTTACTTGATATTTTAAAACATTTCTAAAAAGACTGAAACACCCAAATGACAGCCATAACTCCGTAGCTTTAGAGTCACTTGATCTTATTTGGAGCTTTAGCCTATTTTTTAATTTTTAAAGATTTTAAATATTCATTTTAGAAAGGAGAGAGAGAGAAGAGGGGAGGAGCAGGAAGCATCAACTCCCATATGTGCCTTGACCAGGCAAGCCCCGGGTTTTGAACAAGCAACCTCAGTGTTACAGGTCAATGCTTTATCCACTGTGCCACTACAGGTCAAGCACGAAGCTTTAGCCTTTTTTGATACTTAGACTATGTCTCATGTATATCCAGCACAGGTAATAACTGTGTGATGGTAGGATAGAGATTTGATAAAACATTCCTGACTTTTCAGAAGTTGTGACATCATACCCTTGTTTAAATTTGCAACAAGTTCCCTATCTACTAAAGAGCAACATGACATATATTAGATTTTAATTTTTCAGTTAGTTTGGTCTTGAGAATTTTTCATTTTGAAAATTTTGGAAAAATACTGTAGATACTTCTGATAGCAAAAAATCACAGTCAAGAGGATCCACAAAGATAGAAAACTCGGTATGTTTAGGTGCTTTCATCTTTCATTTTACTTAGCCGATGTTTAACATAAAAACAACCTCTTAATATAATCAACTCTTGCCATATAGCATTTTTTTTTTACCTGAAACTCTCTAACTTGCCCTTATGCACAGTTTAAAAAATGTTAACAATGTTTATGAGTTTTAACCCAGAGGCCCTTAACTGAGAGGTATGAAGCCTGGGTTTTCTGTTTTGCTTTGCCACTAATCAGCCGAGCAATCTTGGACAAATCATTTTGCCTCTTTTATTCACATCTAAATGTTCCAAGTCCCTTACAAATCTCAGAAAGAAGAACAGAAAAATGCCCAGCTATCCTGTTTATTGATTCTTGGCTGTCTCCTCCTCCTCTCTATAGTTGATGTGAGTGTGCAGGCATGTATGTAGGGGGACAAAGAGGAAAGGTTTGAGTTTTGGTTAGGAGAGGAGAAGGAAGAAGGAAGAAGAAGACAGACCATATCATTTGTCCTAGGTTTTTCACAAGAAGTCATTTCAAAACAAAACTGAATCAACCTATCAAAACAAGATAATGATAAGAGAGAAAGTAAAAGTTTTTGGCCAAATCCATCTCACAATCATTCTTTTCCTGCTCCCACAAAGCTATCTGAACTGAGATCTTGTTAGTGGAGTTCCATTTCCAGTAAACATCACTCACTTAGAACAAAAACGGGAAGCTCCCACATGTAGCCACTGGAAACATTCCCAGATGCAGGAAGAGGTTTGTATGACATCATCCAGCAAGTTGTGCAGTAGGAGGGTCTGCGGATTAGAATAGCTCACCTAAGAGTTCCTTTCACTAGCAACTTTTATCCAGGATTTAGAAGTCCCAAACTTCTTAGCAAATGTACTTGTTGATATATGTGTGTATATTTAACCTATTTGTAGAAATATATATACCTCTCTGGAAATTGCTCAAATAGTAAAGAAAATGTTATTTGTATGTGTAAACACTTAATTAAAAGAGTAGGTAAAAAAGAGGTAAATATTGCCCTTCTGTGTGTTGAAAGGTTTTGTTCATGCATTTAAAAATAACTTGGTTTCTTAGTCAAAATGATACGCTGTCATTGTAAAATATTGTAATGTATCATAAAAGCACAAAGAATAGAATAGAAATCACCTGAAGTTTCATGATCCAGAAATAAACATTGATAGAATTTGGATAAGGTCTCTTCAAACATTTTCCTTTTCATATACATGTTTAACTTCATGTGAGTGGCATGTTCTTTATTTGCAGCATTGTATTCTTCCTCCCTCCTTAATAAAGTCATCAACATCTTTATGTGTCACCATTTACAGGTAAATAACATGACTCTCAGGAACTCCATAGTTTTCCTTCTTATTTTGTTTGTTCCATATACTTAGTCATTTCCGTGTGTATGAAAATATGAGTTGTTGAGGAAGAGTTTGTTTTAAGCTTGAAAAGCACTGTTATGTAAAGGCAGTAGTTATGTAAAGTAACACATGTGCAGAAGAATCTGGTTTGGTTGTTCCTGCTGTGAAAGCTTGAAATAGTGTATACAAACAGTGAGTGTTACAGATAAGATGTGTCTATATTATGACAGAACCATTAAATAATATTAAACTTTTTAAAAAGCAAGGATGAACACAAAGTACAATGTGATAGATTTGATAACATAGAAATACAAAATACCTTACAGACAATTGAAAAACACAACAACTTATAAAATAGTTACAGCAAATATGACAAAGGGTTACCATACTAATATTTAAAAGCGCATATAAACCAATAAGAAGAGTAACTCACAATAGAAAAGTAGGTAACTAATGATTTACAAAAAATACTTACAAAAGGCATGATAATAAAATATAGCTCAATATCACTAGTAATCAAAGAAATTAAATTAAAGTAATAGACAACTTTTTTCACCAATAATATGAAACGTTTTAAATTTGAGCTGATATCTATTAAATATAAACTTATTTTAGTATCTGTTAAAAACTGAGTGCCTAAGAATATTGGGTCTTATTCTTGTTCAGTGGTAATAACATATTTCTGTTGAAGTATAAATTAGTAATACCTTCTTCAAGAGCAATTTGGCAACATAAACCAAGAATTTAAAACTATAATCTTTACTTAGTAATTCTACTTCTAGAACTGTCTTTTAAATAAGAATTTTAAATGCAGACAAAACCTTTATACACAAAGCAGATCATTACATTATGTATAACAAAAATTGTAAATGTCCTAAATGTCCAACAATAAAGAAATGATTAAACAAATTATGGTGCAGCCATAAGTCAGAATACTCTGAAGACATTTAAAAGTATATTTATAAAGTATTTGTAGTAACTAAAGACATACAATACAATGTTAAGTGAAAAACAGAGGACACAATTTTTTTTTTTTTTTTTTTTTTTTTTTACAGAGACAGAGAGAGAGTCAGAGAGAGGGATAGACAGGGATAAACAGGAACGGAGAGATGAGGAGCATCAATCATTAGTTTTTCATTGCACATTGCTACACTTTAGTTGTTCATTGATTGCTTCTCATATGTGCCTTGACCACGGGCCTTCAGCAGATGGAGTAACCCCTTGCTCGAGCCAGCAACCTTGGGTCCAAGCTGGTGATCATTTGCTCAAACCAGATGAGCCCGCGCTCAAGCTGGTGACCTCAGGGGTCTCAAACCTGGGTCCACTGCATCCCAGTCCAACGCTCTATCCACTGAGCCACCACCTGGTCAGGCCACAAATTTTATGTATAATAATTTCAACTATGTGTATAAGAAATAGACTGGAAGAAATAACCCCAAAATATTAACAAGTATGTATTTATTGGAGTGAAAGTATGGATAATTTTAAGTTTTTATAGACTTTATTTTCCAAACTTTTTTTTTTTATTTTTTTTTTATTTATTTATTTTTTTTTCATTTTTCTGAAGCTGGAAACGGGGAGAGACAGTCAGACAGACTCCCGCATGCGCCCGACCGGGATCCACCCGGCACGCCCACCATGGGGCGACGCTCTGCCCACCAGGGGGCGATGCTCTGCCCATCCTGGGCGTCGCCATATTGCGACCAGAGCCACTCTAGCACCTGGGGCAGAGGCCACAGAGCCATCCCCAGCGCCCGGGCCATCTTTGCTCCCATGGAGCCTTGGCTGCGGGAGGGGAAGAGAGAGACAGAGAGGAAAGTGCGGTGGAGGGGTGGAGAAGCAAATGGGCGCTTCTCCTGTGTGCCCTGGCCGGGAATCGAACCCGGGTCCTCCGCACGCTAGGCCGACGCTCTACCGCTGAGCCAACCGGCCAGGGCCTATTTTCCAAACTTTTTATACAGATTACATATACTTTTAAAACCAGAAAAACCATTTTTCTAAAAACTGAAGGTAATAAATACATACTTAATGAATTTAAAACAAGTGTGAACACAATGTAATATTTAAAACATAGCCTTTAAAAATCCGAATCTATGACAATTGAAAATCTAAACCATTTTTAATTTTTTTTAGTAAAGATTGCCTAAGTTTTTATGTCTTTGTCATTCACTTAGTGTGACACTTTGCTATAGACTGAATGTTTGTGTCCCCCCAAAATTAAATGCTAAATCCTAATCCCTAATGTGATGGTATTTGGAGGGAGGTTGGTTGGGAGGTGATTAGGTCACGACCGTGCAGCTCTCATAAATGAAATGAGTGCCCTTTATAGAAGATCTCACAGAGCTCCCTAACTGCTTCCACCCTGTGAAGCTACAAGGAGAAACTTACGATCTGGAAGAGAGTCTACCCCTGACCATGCCTAGCATCCTAATCATGGACTTTCAGCTTCTAGTACAACTGCAAGAAGTACATTTCCATAGTTTATAAGCTACCTGGTCTCCGGTTCTTTGTTAGAGCAGTCTGAATGGACTGAGACAGACTTTGAAAAAGTTAGCCACCAATTCTGAGCTACCCACAATTTCGAAGTCTTTTCTATTCCTATAAATCCACACATCTGTTAAGTTTAATTTTTAATTTACTTTTAAGAAAAAATTCCTTTATTCTTTTGTTTCTGAACCTACTATTTTGAAACTTAAAGCATTTTAATATTAATATATTTATTATTTACTTCTTGTTATATTTTGAAATGAATTTAAGGCAGCAAAATTTATTACTTAGTCATTAACTTTGTTTATTTGTTTAACATTTTTTTATTGTGGTAAAATATTCCTAACATAAAAATGTACCTTTTTTTTTTTTTTTCATTTTTCCGAAGCTGGAAACGGGGAGGCAGTCAGACAGACTCCTGCATGCGCCTGACCGGAATCCACCTGGCATGCCCACCAGGGGGCGATGCTTTGCCCCTCTGGGGCGTCACTCTGTTGTGTCCAGAGCCATTCTAGCGCCTGAGGCAGAGGCCACAGAGCCATCCTCAGCGCCCGGGCCATCTTTGCTCCAATGGAGCCTCGGCTGCGGGAGGGGAAGAGAGAGACAGAGAGGAAGGAGAGGGGGAGGGGTGGAGAAACAAATGGGCGCCTCTCCTGTGTGCCCTGGCCGGGAATCGAACCCAGGACTTCCGCACGCCAGGCCGACGCTCTACCGCTGAGCCAACCGGCCAGGGCCAAAATGTACCTTTTTTTTAAAATTTTATTTATTCATTTTAGAGAGGAGAGAGAAAGGGAGAGAGAGAGACAGAGAGAGAGAAGGTGGGGAGGAGCTGGAAGCATCAACTCCCATATGTGCCTTGACCAGGCAAGCCCAGGGTTTCGAACTGGCGACCTCAGCATTCCCAGGTCGACGCTTTATCCCTGCGCCACCACAGGTCAGGCCAACCTTTTTTTTTTTTAACATCATCTCTCCAGTGAAGCCTTGAGGTGGGTCCCTATGGAGACAAAGGGTGAGTTGTTTTGCTTGTTTTGGGGGTATATCTTCACAATTGCACAGGAAATGTTCCTGATTAATTTAATATAGCTAAATTACCCGTTTTAGCTGGATAGCAGAGCTGTCACCCCACATTTCAGATGAGAAAACTCAATTCAAGAGGGGTCATGTAGCAAACAGGTCAAAGAATCAAATGGGATTAGAGGCAGGATCTCTAGTTCCCAGGACAAATCTGAGATGGTCTATGCAAGGTAAGGAGCAGGAAAAACAGTTGCATTCACATCAAACATGTTGTTGTTTGAACTGCAAAGCTTCTGACTGGAGTAAAGCTCTGGAGAATTTGTTACCTTCCTAGCACCGTGCCATGGGTCACACTGATAGCACTTTACTACAAGCTGTAATTTTGTACATAGACATTTTCTCCTGCACAAAAGGCTTTGTCTTACTTTAGAAAAAACAAAGTTGTACATTCTACACAGATTTATGATATGTGGGTTCAGTCTTTGCAGTGGTTGTTATTCCTGTAAGTGTGATAATGACTATAGTAAAATTTGGTTTCAGATCTGGGTTTAACCAATCCTGGGCCATGCATACATGAACCCATTCACTCATTCTCACTCTATCTGGACTTGCCAGATTTAGAAAATAAAAATATAGGTTGCTCAGTTAAATTTAAATATCAGATGAACACAAATCTTTTTAGTATAACTATGTCCCAGATAAATTTGAATTTCTGATAAACAACAAATACATTTTTAGGATAAGCCTTTCTCATACAATATTTGGGATATACTTACACTGCAAAATTATTTGTTGTGAGTTTTACATTCTAAATTAATGGAGCATCCTGTATTTTATCTGAAAGCCCTACCTGAATCCTAGTTTCTTATCTAAAATGTACCATTTTAATCATTTTTTTTTTGTATTTTTCTGAAGTTGGAAATGGGGAGGCAGTCAGACAGTCTCCCACATGCCCACCAGGGGGCGATGCTCTGCCCATCTGGGGCATTGCTCTATCACAACTAGAACCATTCTAGTGCCTGAGGCAGAGGCCATAGAGCCATCCTCAGCGCCTGGGCCAACTTTGTTCCATTGGAACTTTGGCTGCGGGAGGGAAAGAGAGAGACAGAGAGGAAGGAGAGGGGGAGGGGTGGAGAAGCAGATGGGCGATTCTCTTGTGTGCCCTGGCTGGGAATCAAACCCGGGACTCCTGCACGCCAGGTCGACGCTCTACCACTGAGCCAACCGGCCAGGGCCATTTTAATCATTTTTAAATGTCATTTCAGTGGCATTGACTACATTCACATTGTTGTACAACTGTCACCACTATCCATCTCCAGAACTTTTCATCTTCCCCACTAAAGCTCCCATTAAACAATAACTCACCACCCCCCTACTCCCAGCTCCTGGTAGCTACCAGTCTACCTTCTATTGCTATGATTTGACTATTCTAGGTACCTCAACTTTGTTCAGTTTTAAGCCCTAAATCAATCATTTTTCTATCTTGGTTGAGAACTAGTTTGAAAGTGTCAACTTAAAAAAATCCAAATGTTTTTTAAATTAAAGTGACATTCTGCTGATGTGGACTGTGACTCTCCAAGAGAGGACACGATGAATAGAATTTCCTAACTGCATATGACCAGCGTACTTCCTCTCTGGTGCTCTGCTTTCTCATCTGTAAAATGATATAAATACCTCAGTGGGTGCAGATGACGCATAGAGATCAAGGGATACAGAAGTGACTTGGAAAGAAAAAAGAGCTTTACAGATACAAGACGTCAAAATTACCCCTGTCGCCTCTCATATTTGGGCTTACTTTTACCATGTAGATTAAATAGGTTCTTGACATTACTCACTTCCCCTTAAGAATCACATCAGACGCTTGGCAATGAAAATCCATCTACTCCTGAGCACTAACAAAAGAGTTTACCTTTCTTTTTCTTTGTTGTTGAAAATATTTTCTTAGGCCCTCTTCTAGGGGTACCCTCTAATTTTAGACAGGACATTGGAGAGATCAAGATGCTCAACCACAATCAAAGTCAACTAGGGGAAACCATCATTAACAGTTGATGTGACATAAGATGACTACACAGCTAAGTGGCCTGCCCTTGGAGGGGTATGAGCAGTCCCCTATTGAACACAGCCCTTTATGAGTCACCTACACTTTAGTTCCACCTCTTTTGTTTATTTATTTATTTTAGAGGGAGTAGAAAGGGGAGAGAGAGAGAGAGAGAAAGAGAGATCGATTTGTTGTTCCACTTACTTTTACATTCATTGGTTGATTCTTGCATGTACCCTGACTGGGGATTGAATCTGCAACCTTGGCGGAAAGAGGCTATAACCAGCTGAACTACCCGGCCGGAGCTGGTGCCCCCTCTTTTGTATGCTCTGCCTGAACAGCCAGATTTACCAAATCTATGACTTCACACCACCCCCAATAAATTCAGGTGACATTAAATACAATTAAAAACGCACAGACATTTAAAAATGTAAAATTTTTATCTATCTTTATGTGAACATATATGTGAAAGCATATTATGAGCATGACTAAGTCATGAGACTCGTGTGCTGTTTGATTTTGAAGTCCTACATCATATACATAAAAAGAAACAGAATACAAAACTATGCTGAGAATACCTTGTTTGGAACAAGACTGGAAAGGAAGACTATAGAAAATGAAAATGACTTGTTTTTATAGTGATACAATTTTTAAAATAAAATGTTATCTTGTTGAAGAACAGATAGTTTTTAATTATAAAAGTATAGCATCTTGGCCAGAGAGCTTAATTGGCTAGAGCATTATCCTAATATGCAAGGGTTGCGGGTTCGATCCCTGGTCAGGGCACATGCAGGAACAGATCTATGTTTCTGTCTCTCTCTCCCTGCCTCTCTCTCTAAAATCAAAAAAATTTTTTAAAAGCATGGCAGCAAATATTAAATTTATAGGTTAAGATTTCTAGGAGAAAGGGCTGATAGTATTCAATATCTCAATGTTTCAGAAAATCAGTTCCTGTGAAAACTTCCCAAGCCTAACCAATTTGAATATTAAAAACATATATATATCAAGGAAAAAAAAACATATATATTTTTTTTCTTCCCTGAAAATAGACACAGAAATTACTGGGTACTTTTGTAGAAAGGCTGATCCAGAAAATTTCCATTATACTTCTATACATTAGGTACATTTTCCTTTGTTACCTTACTCAAAAACAAAAGCAAATTTCATTAGTTTGCTCTTATCAGTTCATAATTCTCCATTTCTGTCACTGTGTGTTCTCATTGATTACGCACAGGGATAAAAATAGAAAACTCTGAGTTAGTGCCTTTGCCAGTTGCTCAGATGACTTTTTGAACAAGCAAGTTTTCTACGGGTGGATGAGTGTAAAAAATTGGCTTAAATGTTAAGAAGGCAGGAAAAGACAGTGGAATCCATTTCTCACTGGAGTAGAGCCCAGTTTGCCAAGCTAATTTGAAATTAAGTCCAAATCCTAAAAAATCTGAATACCTGTTGTCAGCTTCCTGCAAATGGGCCAGGTCTTGCAGAGAATGTTAGCTTAGAGTGCTGGCACATGTAGAGAACACATTAGACTGCTAGCAAACACTACTTCACCACGTAGCTATTTTTTTTTTTTTTTTGCTCCACCAGCAGCTCCCGGAAATGCTGACAATACTCAGCTCGATTCAACAAACATGTCTTGGACACCTCCTTTGTGCCAGACACAGTGTAAGGAGCATGGTAGATAATGGCTCAGCTACCACAGGCTTGTAGGCAATAAGAATAAGGCTTCCAGTGGTTTGCTATGGACATTATTGTGCCAACAGGCAACTGATACAATGACAAAGAATAAATAATATGCTGTGTGGCAAGGAGAAAACCAAGAGAAAAAAAGAGAAAGTTTATATAAAATTTGCCACAAAATCCCCATATATCACATCACAATATTCTGTCCCTCTGTCTAAAGATAGGCCAGAGTACTTTGTAAATTACACTAAATCTTAGTCTATAAAACTTTTATGGGACTTTTTCTTTTCTTTTTTTTTTTTTAGCAGCTTTATTGAGGTAGTCACATAGCATACAGCTGACCCATTCCAAGTATACAATTCAATGATTTTTAGTATATTCACAGAGTTGTACAACCATCACCACAATCAATTTTAGAACATTTCATTACTCCAAAAAGAAAGCTTGTACCCATTGGTAGTCACTCTCCATATCCTTCCAATTCTCCCCCACCAACTCTAGCCCCAGTCAACCACTAATCTATTCTCTGTCTTCATAGATTTGCTCCTTCTGGACATTTCATATAAATTGAATCACTATGTGGTCCTTTTTGACTAGCTTCTTTCAATTAGCCTAATGCTTAAAAGTTTCATTCAAGTTGTATCATGCATCAATCTTTTATTTCTCTTTATGACTGAATAATATTCTCTTGTATGGATTATTACACCATATTTTACTTACTCATTAATCAGTTGATCAACATTTGGGTTTTTTCCCACTCTTTGGCTAGTATAATATACTAATATATAGAATAATGCTTCTATGAACATTCATGCATGTTTTTGTGTAGACATATGCTTTTGTTTCTCTTGAGTATATAACTAGGAATGGCATTGTTAGGTCATATGGTGATTCTGTATTTAACCTTTTGAGGAACTGCCAAACTTTTCCACTGGCTGCACATTTTACATTTCTAAGAGCAGTGTATAAGGGTGCTAATCTCTCTACCTCCTTGTCAAAACTTGTTATTGTTTGTCTTTTTTATCATAGCCATTTTTTTTTTTCTTTCATTTTTCTGAAGCTAGAAACAGGGAGAGACAGTCAGACAGACTCCCGCATGCGCCCGACCGGGATCCACCCGGCACGCCCACCAGGGGCGACGCTCTGCCCACCAGGGGGCGATGCTCTGCCCATCCTGGGCGTCGCCATGTTGCGACCAGAGCCACTCTAGCGCCTGAGGCAGAGGCCACAGAGCCATCCCCAGCGCCCGGGCCATCTTTGCTCCAATGGAGCCTTGGCTGCGGGAGGGGAAGAGAGAGACAGAGAGGAAAGCGCGGCGGAGGGGTGGAGAAGCAAATAGGCGCTTCTCCTGTGTGCCCTGGCCGGGAATCGAACTATCATAGCCATTTTAATAGGTGTGAAGTGGTATCTCATTGTGGTTTTGACTTGCATTTCCCTAATAACTAATTATGTTAGCATTCTTTGTGTTTATTAGTTATTTGTATATCATCTTTTCAGAAATATCTATTCAGATCTTTTGCACATTTTAAAATAAAGTTGTCTTTTTATTGTTGAGTGGTTGTGTTATTTATATGTTCTAGATGTAAGTCCTTTTTCAGATATATGATTTGCAAGTATTTTCTCCCATTCTGTGGGTTGACTTTTTGTTTTCCTGACAGTTTTTTGAAGATGTCTTCTTCCAATTTTGATGGCAGGGCAAGCTTGTGACACTGACTCTTAAATGTAATTTGAGTGTTTTCTGGTACTATTATGTAAAACTTTAGATAAGCAATTTATTTAATTGTTTAAAATTCAGTGTAAATCAATAGATTAAAATCTATTTTAAAAATCATATAATGGGCCTGACTGGGTGGTGGTGCAGTGGATAGAGTGTCGGACTGGGACGCGGAGGACCCAGGTTCGAGACTCTGAGATTGCCAGCTTGAGCGCGGGCTCATCTGGTTTGAGCAAGGCTCACCAGCTTGAGCCCAAGGTCACTGGCTTGAGCAAGGGGTCACTCAGTCTGCTATTGCCCCCCCAGTCAAGGTACATATGAGAAAGCAATCAAAGAACAACTAAGGTGCTGCAACAAAGAATTGATGCTTCTCATCTCTCTCCCTTCTTGTCTGTCTTTCCCTATCTGTCCCTCTCTCTGACTCTCTCTGTTTCTGTCACAAACAAACAAAAAAACTATAAAAAAATTATATAATAAAATACTTATTCTACTGTAGTGAATAATTTTATTTCATCCAATTAAATGTTAAATATTTTCTATCTATAAATACAATTAAATATAAAAGTATACTAACCGCCAAACCAATTATTTTTTAGTAGTTTGTATCTTTCTTTTTTATTAAATATACAAGGAAAGTTTGAACATGTTAGCTAAAAAGTTAATAGGGCTATTTCTGATTTTAATACATGATTTTTATTATGAAAAGCCAAACACTTATATATGATGCATGCCACACATATTTAACAAAAAGAATGTAATGCCTTTTTATCATACTCCTTGCTTATTAAATGACTTACTTGTAACTTTAGCTACATATTAATTCATTACTTCAAAATAAGTAATAAGGATATAACATTCTTTTTTATCTTCTTTATTAACATAAAATGCAAAAGCCAATTATATTAGATCTTTATTATATATAATATTTTAATCTTGATTGCTTTTAGTTATGTTGCTAGATACTATCTATAATTTTCTTCTCAATGCTTTATAATCTTATGAAGCATGTAAAACCATATTTGTGTTGGAAATAAAGTTAGGGAGGGAAATGCTGAACTTTTTTCTTTCTTTTTTTAAATATTTTATTTATTTATTTATTTATTCATTTTTTTAGAGAGGAGAGAGAAAGAGAGAGAGAGAGAGGAGAGAAAGAAGGGGGGAGGAGCTGGAAGCATCAACTCCCTCCCATATGTGTCTTGATCAGGCAAGCCCAGGGTTTTTTTGAACCGGCGACCTCAGCATTTCCAGGTCAACACTTTATCCACTGCGCCACCACAGGTCAGGCAACTTTTTTCATAAAGTAAGTCCGATTTACCTAGTTGGTTTAACAAAGAAGACTGAGTTTTCTAATCAGATTACATGACATATTTTTATAAATTAAATGAGTAAAGCCTAGCCTGCGGTGGCACAGTGGATAGAGTGTCAACTTGGAATGCTGAGGTCGCTGGTTTGAAACACTGGGCTTACCTGGTCAAGGCACATACAACAAGCAACAAACAAGCAACAACTAAAGTGAAGCAACTATGAGCTGATACTTCTCGCTCCCCTTATCTTGTAAAATCAATAAATAAAATCTTTAAAAAAAATTAAATGAGTAAAATCTATTTCTGCAGCTTTTGACAAAAATATATTTAAACCATATTATAGAAATAGCATTTTATTAAAAAATATTATATTGGCAGGAGTGCTTAGAAATTAGCATTACTTTACTTTCTGTCCTTTTTGAGAATATTGGATTAAACAAGGTGCCTCTAAGGGAAAGAATAGAAGTCATGTGATAAAATTTGGTAAAACCTTTTTAATATATTTCCCAGAAAGTGAGGAAGTGAATAGCTTTAATAATTATGTAATACATTTCTGCAAGTGGTAGTTTTCTATTTATTTTTTGCTTTTGATAAAATAATAAAAAGATCAATCAAGTTAAAGTTGATACATTACTAAAAGTAATTGACAAGAATAGATTTCTTTGAATTTTTTTGCTTATGTCTCAGGAGTGCAAATAAATAAGTGAAAATGCTCAAGAAAAACTTTTTGAATCTCATCCATTAATGCATTTAACAAGTTTTCTTAGTGCTTACATCTATAAAAATAAAAACAGGCATACAATTGATGGGAGTATTTATTTATTTATTTATTTTTAGTGAGAGAGAAAGAGAGAGGGACAGACAGACAAGAAGGGAGGGAGATGAGAAGCATCAACTCATAGTTGCAGCACCTTAGTTGTTCATTGATTGCTTTTTCATATGTGCCTTGACTGGGGGGCTACAGCTGAGTCGGCAACCCGTTGCTTAAGGCAGCAATTTTGGGCTCAAGCCAGTGACCATGGCGTCATGTCTATGATCCCATGCTCAAGCTGGTGACCTCAGGGTTTTGAACCTGGGTCCTCAGTGTCCCAGGCAATTCATGAAAAAAATTTTTTGTATTTTTCCAAAGTGGGGGGGGGACAGGCAGACAGACTCTCATATGACCCTACCGGGATCCACCTGGCACACCCACCAGGAGGTGATGCTTGGCCTATCATGGGTGTTGCTCTGCTGCAACAGGAGCCATTCTAGCACCTGAGGCAGAGGCCATGGAGCCATCCTCAGCACCTGGGCCAACTTTGCTCCAATGGAGCCTTGGCTGCGGGAGGAGAAGAGAGAGACAGAGAGGAAGGAGAGGGGGAGGAGTGGAGAAGCAGATGGGCGCTTCTCCTGTGTGCCCTGGCTGGGAATCGAACCCAGGACTTCCACACGATGGGCCAGCACTCTACCACTGAGCCAACCGGCCAGGGCTTCATGAAAATTTTAAAAGCCCTATTCAACTTGTGAAGAAATGCATCCTCAAATGTTTTTACTTTTTGTCAATTTATCAAACTTTGCTTTATATTTATATTATTTTAATCAATTATATAATGCTAATAATTGTCATGATAATGAAGCATCAACCACAAGAAATTTAACACTTAGAGACTTATACTTACAATAAATTAAAAACTTAAGTTTATTTTGCTGTAAAGAAATATGTTACAATCAATGAAAGAATTTTAGGCACATAGTTATATTACTCTAAGATAAAATGCTGTGGGGAAATTAGAAATATGTATTCTAGAAAAGGAAGGAATAATGTGAAATTACTAGGTGTTGGAAAAGAATTTAAGTATTTTCAATAGGTGATTTTAGTTATACTCCATCAAATATGTGGCATTTAGTCTTCATTGCATACACTGAAAAGAGTGATGGAACAGTTTTATTTTAATATGACAATATTTATAAAATGCCATAAATTATATTCCTTGCAATTATTTAGATTTATTATGAAATTTTTTTACATCAACTTTAAAACATGAGGGAATACAGGCTTTTAAAAAAATGAACTTAATGATTATCTCAGTGAAAACATTTGAAGACCACTTTAATAATTCCCAAGCAATGTATAGTATTTCACTGATGTTCCCAGGAGAGGCCCAGCTGAAAGCCTGTAGATTTCTACTGTGATCTAATCTCTGTTCTCTTGCTAAATCAAGTCCATCTGCAAAAAGAACTATTTATAAACTATTTGCTGAGAAGCACTTAAACTCTGGGGTCAATGGTGCATTTGATAGTGTACTCAATGGTCATGGCCATGCATTATATATATTTTTATTTATTCATTTTAGAGAAGAGAGAGAGAAAGACAGAGAAGGGAAAGAGATGGGGGGAGGAGCAGGAAGCATCAATTCCTATATGTGCCTTGACCAGGCAAGCCCAGGGTTTTGAACTGGCGACCTCAGTGTTCCAGATCGATGTTTTATCCACTGCGCCACCAAAGGCCAGGCCCTTTGCATTATATTTTAAGGCTTCTCATTGAGGTATGGCTGAAAACTGATGCCTGGCTCTCAAAAATCTCCTCTTGGAGGCCCTGGCTGGTTGGCTCAGAGGTAGAGTGTCAGCCTGGCGTGTGGATGTCCCAGGTTTGATTCCTGGTCAGGGCACACAGGAGAAGTAAGCATCTGCTTCTCCACACCTCCTCTCTTTCTCTCCCCCTCCCGCAGCCATGGCTCAACTGGTGTAAGTGCATTGCCCCGGGCGCTCAGGATGCCTCCGTGGAGCCTCTGCCTCAGGCGTTAAAAATAGCTCGGTTGCAAGCATGGCCTCAGATGGACAGAGCATTAGCCCCAGACAGGGTTGCCTGGTCCCAGTTGGGGTACATGTGGGAGTCTATTTCCCTTCCTCTCACCTGGAAAAAGAAGAAAAAAAAATCTCCTCTTGGGGAAAGATAGTCACTGGGAAAAAGTCTCAGCTTGGGGCAAGTAGGCAAGACACAGTGTTCAATCATAAGTCAATATGCAAGAATGGTTTAGGAAGTGATAGGCACAAGGGGTCCAAGTATAATGTTGGGCTTTTTTTTTTTTTTTAGAGACAGAGAGAGAGTCAGAGAAAGGGATAGACAGGGACAGACAGACAGAAACGAAGAGATAAGAAGCATCAATCATTAGTTTTTCGTTGCACATTGCAACACCTTAATTGTTCATTGATTGCCTTCTCATATGTGCCTTGACCGCGGGCCTTCAGCAGACCAAGTAACCCCTTGCTCGAGGCAGTGACCTTGGGCTCAAGCTGTTGAGCTTTTGCTCAAACCAGATGTGCCCTCAAGCTGGCAACCTTGGGGTCTCGAACCTGGGTCTTCCGCATCCCAGTCCGATACTCTATCCACTGCGCCACTGCCCGGTCAGACAATGTTGGGCTTTCTTATCATGTGCACGGGGCCTTGGATTTGGGAGTTAGGTTGTATTACACTTAGAAGGTTTCAGGTTAGTTGATGGACTCACAGGGCTCTACCACTAATGATGTCCATATGCTCCAGTTTGCCTGGATAGTCCAGTTAATGTCTATTTTTCTAGACTAATTGTTAATAGTCTCCCATGATTTACAATAAGAAATATCTATTTGGTCTTCATCTTGCTTCTCTAAAACTCTTAAATTTTCCTAAAGTGATAAAGATGTCTTGATATTCCTAGCAAATCCCTTTCAACCACACCATGTTTATGTTAACCAGGTGACTTTTGGAAAGCATTTGAGTGTGAGGGTTGGTTGCCAGGAGAACCAACCATGTGACTGGAGGATTAAACTTTCAGTCCCAACACCTCTACCCTTCCCTCCCCTCCCAGAAGGGAGGGGAACAGGACTGGAGGTTGAATGGTCACCAATGGTCAGTGATTTAATCGATCATGTATACATAATGAAGCTTCCACAAAACTCAAAAGAATGGGGTTTGGAGAGCTTTGGGGTTGGTAAATCCATGAAGATGTTTTGAGACCAGTGCTCTCTGAGAGAGCATGCAAGCTCTGTGCCCCTTCCTTATGTATATTCTATGTATATTCCTGAGTTATATTCTTTTATAATAAACTGGTAAGCTAGTAAGTAAACTGTTTCTCTAAGTTCTGTGAGCCACTCTAGTAAATTAATAAAGCCAAAGGAAGTGGTTGTTGGAATCTCCAATCTGTAGTCAGTTGGTCAAAAGCACAGGTGACAAACTGGACTTGTGATTGGCATCTGAAGGGGGTGGGGCAGTCTTATAGGACTGAGTCCTTAACTTGTGAGATCTGATGCTATCTTCAGGTAGCTAGTGTCAATATTAAGCAAAATTGTAGGACACCCAATTGGTATTGCAGATTTGGTGGTGTAAAGAAAAACCCACACCTTGGAATTGGGGGTGCAGAATCATATACCCCCTTTAATTTCCAAAGTGTTTTGACTAGACTGTAAATTATATGTCATTTATCTCCTATAAATGTTTATTTTGAATTCCTGTACTTATTGTGGATAAATAATAAACAATTTAAAAACCGGTACTGTTGCCCTGGCCGGTTGGCTCAGTGGTAGAGCATCGGCCTGGCATGCAGGAGTCCCGAGTTCGATTCCCAGCCAGGGCACACAGGAGAAGCGCCCATCTGCTTCTTCACCCCTCCCCCTCTCCTTCCTTTCTGTCTCTCTCTTCCCTTCCCGCAGCCAAGGCTCCATTGAAGCAAAAGTTGGCCCGGGTGCTAAGGATGGCTCCATGGCCTCTGCCTCAGGCGCTAGAATGGCTCTGGTTGCAACAGAGTGACGCCCCAAATGGGCAGAGCATCGCCCCTGGTGGGCGTGCCGGGTGGATCCCAGTTGGGCGCATGCAGGAGTCTGTCTGACTGCCTCCCCATTTCCAACTTCAGAAAAATACAACCCCCTCCAAAAAAACCCCGGTACTGTTGTACACTTTGAGAATCACCATTCTGAGGATTCAGAATAAGACTTCTAAGATGATATCCTTACTGTGGGTGTTTAATGAGTGTTTGCTCAGGCAAACAGCGCTAAAGTACTGACATTACAGCCCTAGATTTCATGCCTGTGTGGATGAAGTATAGATTCTTCTTTTTCACTAGACAAAGACCATACACCTAAAGCCTGTGGTGGAGCAGTGGATAAAGCATGGACCTGGAATGCTGAGGTTGCCAGTTCGAAACCCTGGGCTTGCCTGTCAGGCACATATAGGAGTTGATGCTTCCTGCACCTCTCCCCCTTCTCTCTCTTCTCTTTAAAAAAAGAAAAAAATCTTAAAAAAGAAGGCCAGCATAGGCAATGTTTTTTTTTTTAAAAAAAGACCATACACCTAAGATCAAAATCCAACTAAGAAAATATGAATTGATAGCAAAAAATAAAAATAAAAAATATAGGCTTCACTGCCTGACCAGTGGTAGTCAGTGGATAGAATGTCAACTGAGGATGCTGAGGTCCCAGGTTTGAAACCCCGAAGTTACAGGTTTAAGTGCAGGCTCAACTGGCTTGAGCACAGGGTTGCTGGCCTGAGCGTGGGTTCATTGACATGATCCCATAGTCACTGGTCTGAGCCCAAAGGTTGCTGGCCTAAAGCCCAGGGTCACTGGCTTAAAGCCTAAGGTCACTGGCTTGAGCCCAAGGTCAGTGACTTGAACAAGGGGTCAAAGGCTCAACTGGAGCCCCACCAGTCAAGGCACATATGAGAAACAATCAATGAACAACTAAAGCACCAACAATGAGTTGATGCTTCTTATCTCTCTCCCTTCCTGTCTGACTAAAAATAAAAAATAAATAAAAAGAAAAGAATATCTGTTTAAGAATGGGCCATGGACATTCATACTGCTCTCCCTGAGCATTTCAGGAAACTCAATTTATATTTTATATCAATTACAACAAATACATCTTAGTTCATTCTTCAATGTGTTCATTTTAGCCAATACCACAGACTTCCAGAATGAAAAGGCTGAGCCCCAATTTAAGGAGGTATCTGGCTAGATAACCATTAGCTTCTCCCAACAACCCATTAGAATGCCTCAATGACTCAAAAAAGATTAAGACTCATAACAACACTGCTTATAAGGATGATTAAAAAGGGGGGAAAACCCCTCTAAGGTTATAAAAAGATTCTCCAGCATCTAAAGGGAAAACTCAGTGCTGAAGATTTACCAAAGGCAATTCTGAAAAAAAAAAAAAAAAAGCATCAATTTGGTATTTGAAATAAAAATTCAAGAAAAGTGGCCCTGGCTGTGTGGCTCAGTGGATAAAGCATCATCCTAGCATGCTGAGCTTGTGGGTTTGATCCCCGGTCAGGGCATGTATGAGAAACAATCAATGAACACACAACTAAATGGAACAAGTAATTGATCCTTCTCTCTCTCTTTCTAAAATCAGTAAATTAAAAACAAAAGTGGGCCCTGGCCGGTTGGCTCAGCGGTAGAACGTCAGCCTGGCATGTAGAAGTCCGGGGTTCAATTTCAGGCCAGGGCACATAGGAGAGGCGTCCATCTGCTTCTTCCCCCTTCCCCCTCTCCTTTCTCTCTATCTCTCTCTTCCCCTCCCACAGCCAAGGCTCAATTGGAGCAAAAGTTGGCCTGGGCGTTGAGGATGGCTGCATGGTCTCCACCTCAGGCGCTAGAATGGCTTCAATTGCAACGGAGCAATATCCCAGATGGACAGAGTATCGCCCCCTGGTGGGCATGCTGGGTGGATCCCGGAAGAGCACATATGGGAGTCTGTCGGTCTGCCTCCCCACTTCACTTCAGAAAAAAAAAGTGAACACTAAAAAAGAGAGATAATAGATGAAAATACAGATGAGAGGAAAAGGCAGAGTTGGCAGTCAGGTAGGTGAGACTCAAAGAAAGGTAGATAATAAGCTAAGGGGTATTTATAAGGAAACTAAATGCAGCAATTGGTGAAAAGAGATTGCTGCCTCTGTATCCCCTCCTCCATTCAGTGGATCTGAGTGGGGTCTGATAATTGCATTTCAATAAGTTCCATTGGACTAAGCAATGGCTACTTGGTGCAGTAAACATGATGTGGAGAATGGCTACTTGGTGTCGTGAAAATAAGGTGGGTTTTGAGGCCAATCAGGATCTGATTCTGGCTCTGTCTTTTGCAAGCTGTATTGACATACTTTAACTCTGCTCAGATGGTTTCTACATTGATAAAATAAAAGTAATGCACACTTCATAAATGTATTGTGAAGGCTGGATGTTGTAATTAAAATCCAAGTTAGGCTGGATTTGTAATTAAATAGCCTTAGTTAGGGTCCTTAATTAATGTTGGTCCCCTTCCCTGTGACTCCTCTAAGGATGCACCAAACATTTGCCACCAGAAGACATACTGTGACATGATTTATCCATAGTATAGGTCAAATCAATTCCTCCAAACTTTACAAACCATGCACATCCCTCTGCAACAAACAAAATCTTTACTGTTCATCTATAAAACTGGGGATAGCAGTATGATAATATCTACTTTGATGTAATAGATAATTGTATCTACTTCACAGAGATGTATACATGAGGATTAAACTATATGTTAAGCACTTAATATAGTAACTGGCATGTAGGAGATAATAGTAAATGTCAGTTTCCTTTTCCTTTTCCCTTTCCCTTTCCTTTAATTGGTATTTATCCACAGTTTTTCTATCTAGGCCAAGTTCAAAAGCTCACTTAGCCCCGAATACCTCAAATCAATCTTTCCATCTTAATCACATTGCTCTCTTCTGTGTCACATTTAATTTGAAGTCAATTATTTGGTTTATTCAAGTACTGGTAAGGATACACTCTACATAAACTACTGTAGTGAATGTTCAGGAGATAAGTAGAACGCTGTTCCCTGACCTTGAGGCACTTGGCTGGGGTGATAATATACACAAAAAGTTGAATAGGAATGAAAGCCAGGGTGGGACAATTATACAGAAAATGTGGTAGGAGTTTTGAGATTATAGTGCCTGATCTGTTATTATTTTGTACTCAGGAACTAATGAATTACTAAGAGTTATAAGAGAGTTCTGGCTTCATGGGTGAGAAAATAGGTCCAGAGATCTAAGTGGTCTAGGAGCAGAGCTCTGGAATGGCAGAGGTTTCCTGTCTCCCGGTTCCATGCTGCTGGTAGATGTTTCCAACTATTTTCTAATATATTAATCAGTTTATGTTTTTTCTTTTTAACCAGGCAGTTTTATGTAGCTAGTTAAGCATTGGGTTCTGAAGCCAAAATGTTTGGGTTTGACTCCTATCTTTGTCAGTTACTATCTGTGTGACTTATCTCTATGCTTCAGTTTCCCCCATCTATAAAATGAGTATAATAATAGTACCTTATTTCATGGGGTTGTTATGAGGATTAAATAATATATATGAAGCATTAATAACTGGCTTGTGGTGGTACAGTGGCTAAAGCCTTGACCTGGAATTCTGAGGTCACCAGTTAGAAACCCTGGGCTTGCTGGGTCAAGGCACATCCAACAATCAATGTACACTAAGGTGAAGCAACTATGAGTTGATACTTTTCACTCCCCTGGACCCCCCACCCGTGTAAAATCAATAAATAAAATCTTTAAAAAAACCCCAACCTGTGGTTTTGTCATTATAATTGCTATTAGTCTCTGAGAAAATAGAAGGCAAAATGTCTAGTCTTCTAATGTTTTTTTTTCTTCATCTTCTTTTTTATAACCTCTTTGCAGAGGCGGATTTAACGGCGGGCGCACCGGGCACGCGCACTGGGCCCCAACTTCTGAAGGGCCCGCAAAACCCCAACTTTACACTTTTTTCTAATGTAAGAGCCCACTATTTTCTTCTGCGCCGGGGCCCTCAACCGATCTTAACTTGCCTCTGCTTCCTCTGATTCTGACCAAAGCGTCCAGGTGGGTGCTTATAAATACCTGTTATCTACCTTAATATTATCAGATAAAAACAAATTTTTATATCTCAGAAGTAAGATTTGGGATTTAGGTAAATGTGGCTTCGTCTGGTAACAGCAAAGTCTGGAAAAGTAAAAACTGAGATAATAATAGATTCTAAGAGCCAACAGAGGTTCTTCGTTAAAAAAGACAGTCAAGATCAATAGCTGCAGAGAAAAATGGAGGCCAATGAATCTAATTCTAAATGAGTTTTCCCATCTATTTTAAGATCTATTCCAAACTTCCTTAGCCAAATCTAGCCTTTTAGGGAAAGTGCAAAGAACATGCCTCCGTAGGCTTGCTTTGAGGACTGTTTTAGCAGGTGCTGCCTTCTACCCTGGAAGAGGCTGCATGAATTTGTGAACTGAGGTGACAATATTGACTCCTTTTGTTAGAAAAGATGCTGTCTCTACACAGGAAGTTTAACTACAATGGCACTACTGGAAACAAGAAGGAGGAGGAGGAGAGAGAGGAGGAGAAGAGGGAGAAGGAGAAAAAGTGGAGGAAGCATCAGCAATGCTGCTGCCAGCCCAGACACAGCTCAGTTCAATACTCAGATTAGAAAGAGCAAGCACCATCTTTTCCTGGATCTCCCTTCTTTCTCTACGTTCCTTAAATGTCTGCTGAAAAAATCCGGGACGAATTACAAACTAACAGGGCTGTCGCAAAATTAGAGATGGAGAGAGCAGGTGGTGAGAAATAACGTATATTTAGAGGTTAGAAAAATCGAGTTTTCTTTTTTCTTTTTCTTTTTGGTGGTGGCAGGGATTTGGCATTATCTATCAGGAAATCCAGGGATGGAGAAAGGTACCGTTTAGGCCTTCCAAATCTTTTGCATTTGACAGATACAAATCACTGCCCACCCCCACTCTCAGGACTCAGGAGGTATCAGGGCAAAATAAGCATCAAGGAAGGAGAAAAAGAAACAACAGAAGGTCAGCCTAGGGTTCTTGTATGGAAGGGGGTTACTATCAGCAAAGGTGGAAGAATTAAGGGTCACCATCAGCAGATGAATCTCAAAGTTTGGGGTCGATCTCCTGGGACCCCAGAATTTGTCCTGCACACACCCTTTAAGTTTCTTCGTTTGAGTCTTGCCTGTAGATTTTCAGTCAGGACACTGTATTAAGCGTTTTCACAGCGCACAGCTCAAAGCTGACGGTTGAGCCGGTGCTCAATAACATCTGGGAGCAAAAGCGGCTTTTGAGGTTGGGGACGCAAGGGCACTGGTTATATTTGTGTTAGGGTGTGGCCCTTGTCCAATTGCCAGCAAAATTTTTCGGATCACCGTCTGTCTTCCACCTTCTGCCCCGGTGACGTCGGGAAGCCCCGCAGGACCCACTAGGGACTAAGCGGTTAAGCCGCGTCCTTCAAGTGTCAGCCTCGATCCATTTGGAAACCACAAACCCCACAATCCCTTGTGCAGGGAGGTCAAGCCGCAAATAAGATGGCTCCAGAAGAGTAGAACATGCAGCAGGGTGGAAACCCTAGTCCCCGGCCGTTTCTTTACCGGATGTGTTTAAATACCCCAATCCCCACAAATGCACCACGCCACCTTCGAGACTGAGGAGGCCACCGCCACCGCCTTGCTGGCTTCTCCAGGGACATCCTGGGAATTGTAGTCCAGCCGCTGGGCTACGCCGAACTATCTTTCCCATGGTGCCCTGCAGGTCGTGCGATATTAACGTTCTTTTTTAAAAGTCTCTTCGCACTGAGACCCCTTTCCCCGGTCCCCTTCTGTCTTGACGACCCCGTCCAGTCTATCACGACAGAGCAGCGGCCGCAGTAGGGTACCGGCCGGTCGCCGCGCCGCCGCGAGAGGCACTTCCGGCGGCGGTTCACTTCCTGGTTGGGTGGATGGAGCCCGGCGGGAGCGCGCGCGGGGGAGGGGCGGCGGGTCAGTCTCCGCCGGGCGCTCCGGGGATCAGCTGGCGGGCGGGCGGGTGCCGAGCGCGGCCCCGGCTCTCGCTGCAGCGCCGCCTCCTTTCCCCGACGCAGGCCGGCCCAGCGGCCGTGACAATGTTGCGGGGCTGGTAGCTGGGCGCCGGCCGTCGAGCCATCTCAAGTGGGTGCTGCCGGGATGCTGCCCTGCGGGGCGGCGGAGAGACCGGGGAGGTGGGGGGGCAGTGCCTGGCCGTGTCGGCGCTGCTCCAGGCAGCCCCAAATCCTCCTTTTTCCGAGCTCCGGGCACAGGGTCCCGGGTTTGGTGGCCGGGGACGCGTTTTCAGCCCCAGGGTTTTTCTCGTTAAGAAAATGCATGAAGCGTTTCCCCAGGATGATGGCTTTTGCTCCCCCTAGGACTTGGCAGTTGGATTTTTAACTGTATTACTGATTCACCCTCTCTCTCTCTCTTCCTCTGTCATCACAGGTTTAAACTTATACGAATCGCTTTTTTGAGGAGGAGGGGACCGCCGCACGATTGACACGCATATTCCTATAGGCATCCTCCTTCAGCCCCCAACCCCCACGGCCGGATTCGGGTGGCTCCTCTCTGAGCTGAAATCCGAGAAGAAATCCTTGGATCTCTTGCTTTCTTAAAAAAAAAAAAAATCTAGAAGCTGACGGTATTTTGCTTTACTGCTTCCTATTCGCAAGATGAAGAAGTTTTTCGACTCTCGGCGAGAGCAGGGCGGCTCTGGGTTGGGCTCTGGCTCCAGCGGAGGAGGGGGCAGCACCTCGGGCCTGGGCAGTGGCTACATCGGAAGGGTCTTTGGCGTTGGGCGACAGCAGGTCACCGTGGACGAGGTGTTGGCTGAAGGTACAGTGGGACTCTTTAAGTGCGCTGTAAATGAAAATCTTGGGCTAATGCAGCAAGATTCTGCTTTCTAGTTCTTGAATGTATGAATGGGTTTTGACCAGTTGACTCTCCTTCCCCCTTTCCCTTGCCCTGTGAATCACTGTTTTTAAGAAACTTAAAACTGAGATTTGAAAGTGACAGGGATTATGGGACAAGGGAAGGTTGCTGGACATTGTTTACTTCAGTGGCCTTTTATTTTTAAAAAACATTTACAAACCAAATCTTGTGTGTCTCACCGAATTATGAGGATCAGAAGAGAAGACCCATGTGTGAAAGTGTAAAGCTTCATATCAAATGTAGGGTGGTGGGCTTGTCATTCATCTAAAATTTGAAATAATTGATGTGAGGGCTGAAGAGAGGGGTTTCCCCTTCTCTTCAACCCAACTTTCCCACTGCCACGAGCAGGCACTGAAAAGAAGAGAGGATTTTTAGAGAATGGACATGTGTTTTTCTGAGAGCTAAGGCTTTTGGTGGATTTGACAAGGTTTCCTGACCCAACTGTAAGCAGGTCCCCAGAATGTAGCTAAGATAACAGAAATTACATGAAATGAATGTGATTATTTTGAAATCAGTTAGTAGGCTCCTCTTCTTTCTATTTTAGTTAAAAAAAAGTTTTTTTATGCAAAAAGAATTACTTGAGAGTAGCATCTGACTTTCGCTTTTCCTCAGTTGGAGATGTTATTTACATCTGTTGTGTTTGCTGTGTAAATTCCATATCTATATCAAAATCTATATCTTTAGTCCCCAGGCTTTCTGGAAATCTTTGCATGTCTCTTTTGGTAACCTTAACCTCACCTTCATAATTATGCTAGACTCATACTTTTTACAGCCCATTGCCTGCCTAGTGTGCTTTTATTTTTAATAAAAGCAGCAATTTCCTAGGCATGAAGCTATTCAAACTAATTGGATGGGACCAACCTGCTGTAGGTTGTGTTATCTGCTGAGAGGGGATGGGGGAAGGGGGAGGCCTCCATTACTGCAATATGGTGGTGGTGGTGGCTGTGGTAGTTGAGGGGCGGGGGACCTGCTATTAGCTGGAGAAGGAGCCTTTTTGCATGCTAAGGTTGAAGCAAGAATTCCAACCTGGGCCTGGGGAATGCCTGTCATTGAGTGTTGCTGGCAGTGGGTTGGGAGGAGGAAGAAGCTATGTTTGGCTTTCAGTTTGTCTAAGCAGTGGATTCAGCTAGCCCAGTTTTCTGGGGTTGGGGTTTGAAGCCTTTACTTTAAAAACACTGTTTTACAAAAAGGTCTGACAGTGTCCTTGTGAAATTGTTGCTCTTTTCCATTTTCAGTGCTGCTTTAGCTGGACCTAATCTGGGGCCTGAGTCACTGTCCCTCTGGATGTTTCCTTGTGGGCTTTGGTGCAGGATGGGAGATGCCTCTGTGCCCGCTGCCAGATCCGCACCCTTGAGTCTGATCTGTCTCTTTCATCCCTGTGCCAAAGCCCTTGACTGCAGTGGGATGGAGAAATGGACGAGTGTGTGAAAGAGAAATTGGGAGGAACGATGGGGTGCAGAGCTTTTTCCTTCTCTCTGAATAGCCTCTGCTGACCCAGGAGCATTTTGTTGTTTGGATATTGTCTCATTGCAGACGATGCTACCCTAAGCGGTGCCTGTTCTCAGTCTGAGTGATGGAAAAGAGAAAAGGCAAAATTGGTCTTTGTTATCCAGGCTGCCCTCTTCTTTAGAAATCATTTCTGAGAACTGCACACCATGCATTATATTTTTAAGTAGAACTCAGGGCTTGCAGTTTTGCTTTCATCCATTCATTTGTTCATTCAGCAAACAGTCACAGAGTGTCTGTGATGTGCCAGGCACTATGCTAGGCTTTGGGGATATGGTATAGAAGTAGATGCTGAAGTTTACAAACTACTTTGAGAGATGGAAAATAGCCTCTTAGAATGAGTGATATGATATGTGCTATCATGGAGGTAAACTTGGGGTGTCCCCCAACTTTAGAGAGCCAGGAATTGTTTCTGTAGGAAGTGGCTGGCTGAAGAATGAGTAGGAATTATACAGGTATGGTGACATCATGGACAAAGATTCAGAGTAATGAGAAAGAGAATCTTGTAAAATTGGGTCTGGCACTGTTTCCCTCTTTATGATCTTTGATTAGAATTGAGTTTGAATTTGTGGCTCTTACACATATGTGACTATGTAGGAGCCAGTATACAAAGCATTTGTGTAGCACTTACCAAGTACATAGGTACCTGAGAGGGACATAGGGAGATCCAAAGTATAATGTTTGCCTTTCAGAAGCTGCCAGTGAATTTGGGAACACAGTCACACATTCACAAATACAATAGCATGGTTAACAGCACTGTAGAGTCAGGCATATCTAGGTTCAAATTCTGGATCTGTTCTTTACCAGTTGTGAAACCTTAATATGACATTTTAAACCTCTCTTGAATTTCTGTTTTACTGTGGGCAGTTCTTAAAGTGTGGAGCCTGGATCAGGAGCATCAGCATTACCTGGAGCTTGTTAGTAATGCAAGTTCTCAGGCCCATTCCATATACCATGGGTAGAAGGCTTTAACTAATTCCTGGGGTGATTCTGATGCAAGCTAAAGTTTGAGAACCACTGCCTATGGCAGGGGTCGGGAACTGGTGGCTCGTGAGCCAGATGTGGCTCTTTTGATGGCTGCATCTGGCTCGCAGACAAATCTTTAATAAAAAAAATAATAACATTAAAAATATAAAACATTCTCATGTATTACAATTCATTCATTTCCTACTGCTCATGTTCATGGTTGAGGGTGGCTGGAGCCAATCACAGCTGTCCTCCAGGACAACCAAGTTTTTATTGGATAATGCATAACATACACGGGTCGTTGTATGGCTCTCACAGAATTACATTTTAAAATATGTGGCGTTCATGGCTCTCTCAGCCAAAAAGGTTCCTGACCCCTGGCCTATGTAGTGGTCTTGAAGATTATCTGAGGCAGTGTATATAAATGGTTTAACTTTTTTTTTCCAGGTGTTCAATAAATGGTAGTCCTTATGTACCAGTGACATTACATCATATATGTAGTTAAGAGGGGTAGGAGTGGCAATGTGAAGGCTAGTTTGGCTACAGCATCTTCAGGAACTTTTTCCCCCTATTGTGGGTGGACAGAACTAGATGTTCTGTGCAGAGGTCTCACCAGCTTCTTAAAGAGCCAGCAGATATTTTGGGTAGCCACGCTCCTTCCTGGCCCTTCTTCTGTTTGAATTATCAGGTGCTGACCTGGCTATCAGTCCCAGAATTGTCTGAGGTTGATGAAGTTGTGCATCAGGTGCTCAGGACCGTGGCCAGACAGTTAAGGGAGGGGTGGTGTGGTGGGTGTCATACAAAGATCTTATTACCAACACATCACACTGATCATCCCTTTTTCTCTAATGTGGGTATTGGTCTGTACTTTATAGTGATGAATTGCAAGCACCCCAAGGAGGAGGTGTTGGAAAAAGACAGGAGAATGCCTGGGCTTCCATCTGCAACAGCAGCACCAGCTCTGCTTGCCAAGTTGCACTAGCTAGTCTAGTGGGGACTTGTTTGTCTTGGGGACATGAAGGCTCTAAGTTATGAGTTCAGAGGAATATGGCTATTTCTATGCTGGGTGCAGAGGTGGATATTTTCTCTCTAGCCTCCTCAGCAAAGATGCCACAATGAGATGCTAGATCATGTCTGATGTAAAGGGCATTGTGATGTCAAGGGAAGATTTGGTTTAAGCTTCCAGAATGAGCTCAGTGGGAAAATTGGAACAATGCTTAAAGGATGAGAAGCTATACTTTTATCATAGCTCCTTAGCTATATGAGGTCTTTTTTTTTAAATTTTATGTATTATTATTATTTTTTACAGAGACAGCGAGAGAGTCAGAGAGAGGGATAGACAGGGAAAGACAGACAGGAATGGAGAGAGATGAGAAGCATCAATCATCAGTTTTTCGTTGCGCATTGCGACACCTTAGTTGTTCATTGATTGCCCTCTCATATGTGCCTTGACCGTAGGCCTTCAGCAGACCAAGTAACCCCTTGCTCGAGCCAGCGACCTTGGGTCCAAGCTAGTGAGCTTTTGCTCAAACCAGATGAGCCCACACTCAAGCTGGTGACCTCGGGGTCTCAAACCTGGGTCCTTCCGCATCCCAATCCGACGCTCTATCCACTGCTCCACTACCTGGTCAGGCTCGCTATATGAGGTCTTATAGCTAAGCTTTAAACCATAAGTAAGTGTTTGTTGAATACCTGCTGTGTCCAAGACAATATTCCAGATCTGTTTCAGTTCTATATAAGGTGGACAAGGTGGCCCTTCAGAACAGCTTCTCATATACACTAAAGGGCTAATGAGAACTACTGAGTAAGTCTCCAAATCAGTGAACTTTGGCAGTTCTCCAATGTAGCGAGGTTTAAAAATGTGTATGAAACCACCTAAAAAAATTCAACCATACATTCATGACATATAATAATAATATGGTGCTATCACTATGTATTCAGTTAGTGCTTTCTTTGTGGCAGGCACTATTAGGTTCCAGAGCTACAAGATAAATGGAACTTGAGCTCAGCTCTTAAGGAGCTTATAAACCAACAAATAACCCTAAGATAAGTGTCCATTATTTAACATGGCCCTTGGTGAATGTTAGGTGATAAAAAGATATTAAGAGATGATAAAGGGACTAGGGATGAGGGTTTACAGATGAAGTGTGCTTTGAACAGGAGTGGAAATTGCCCAGCAGATGTTCCAGATGAGGTTAACTGAGGTCTAGCAAGCAGAGAGCATAGCACATGCAAAGTGTGGAATGGTGAACTGGTATGAGTTCAGGGAATACTGAGTAGTCAAGTGTTACCATTTTCATTAGTACAAGTTTCTCTTCCAGAATCAAGGAAGGAGAAACATGGAACGGAAGAAGGAAATTTTTTTTACACTTTTCTCCCTGGCTATGCTTGCTGCTTGCTTTCTTCAGTGGCCCTGGGCCTTTTGAGTAACTATTGAGTAGGTATCCAGTATGCACTGCTCCCTGCTGGGCCTCACTTAATTGTAGACAAGGGACTGGTGGCTAGTGGGCTAGTGTCTGGAGAAGGAGTGGTCCTGAGGTTCGAGGGAAAGCAGAAAGCTTGAAGCAGAAGCAGGTAGGGGAGTGAGATGACCACTGTTTTAAAAAGGAGTTGTCAGGGGAGATAATGAGGATGTTTGACCTGAGCAGAAGGTATGTTGGAAGAAAAGGAAGCAAGATTAAGGAGAGCTTTAGTGCCAGGCAGAGAGGTTAGTTATAAGCACCTGAGGCCTTCTCTTGACGCAAACACCAGTTTGATCCCTCCCACTTCAGATATCTTTGCCTGCTGGGAAGTCTGGTTTTTTAGTGGCAACTGCAGATTTTCAGGGGGCGGTTTGTGAATGGTGTCTTCTTCCTGGCTGCAGGCATGATGACAGTTATAACTTTGCTAAATATAGCCAAATCTAGAATTAAAAAACGAAATCCAGAATAAGCAATTGCATGGTCAGAGCCTTGCCTTTGGTCTTTCTAACAAAGTCATGCTCATTTAATGAGAGATAAGAGAGAGAAGCAGTTTCACATGGGTTTTGAGTGGGAGGCTACATAGGAGGCATACACTTGTACCTCAATAGCTAAAACTGCATGTAGAGTACACAGGAAAAGCTTGATAAATATTAATAAAGTGCATATGAAAAAATATTACTGCATCAGAGCAGTCATTTTAACTTGCAGTGTTTGAAAGTTGACACTTCAGAAAGGGGACTAACACCACCATATACCTTGTACTCTTCAAAGATAAAGTGCTTTCTGAGCCTGTTTAAGAAATAACTGTGACATTTGCAATTGAAAGAGCCAAACAATGATAATAATAGAAGTGGTATTGTCTATCAGAGTAGCATCTTCACTTTGAAATAGCAAAGAGTAGGTTTCAGTCTACTTTTCTGAAGCCATTTTTGAAGCAGTGGAAGGAACACTGCAGTATAAATTGTGAAGTCGAGGTTTGTTGGTTCATTCATTGCCAAATTCAGTAACTATTATTGAGTACTTACTGTGTGCTGGACATCATGCAGTGATAAATAAGATATTGCTTGGCCATGACCTCACAGTTGTAGAACGTCAGACATATGAGCAAATAGCTCTAAGGATGTGAAAGACCTAGGGAAACAGACATGAAGGAGTAATTAATTTTATGGGATGAGGAGTAGTCAGGGAAAGCTAAAATAAAAGTGATATCTGAGGTATGCCTTCAAAACAAGAACTTATGCCTGGCCTAAGTTCTGGTGGTGCAGTGGATAGAGTATTGACTTAGAACGCTGAGTTTGCCAGTTTGAAATCCTGGGCTTGCCTGATCAAGGCATATAGGACAAGCAGTCAGTGAACAACTAAAGTGGAGCAACTATGAGTTGATATTTTTTGTTCCCCTAACCCTCTCTCTCCTCTCTCTGTAAAATCAATAAATAAAATCTTAAAAAAAATAAAGAACTTATTACTAGGTGGACAAAGTCGAGAGAACATTCTAGGCAGAGAATAACATGGTCAAAGACACAAAAACAGAAAGTACACTGCTTGCTGGGAGCTGTTATGTTTTGAAATACCAGTAACTTATTACTGGTTCAGGGCAATGCTGTTCAGTAAAGTAGCCACGAGCCACCAATGGCTATTTAAATTTAAATGATCTAAATCAAAATAAAAATATAATTCTTCAAATGTAGCTGCATTTCAGTTGCTTGATGGACACATGTGGCTAGTGCCTATAATTTTGGACAGCACAGACAGAAAATGTTTCATCATCACAAAAGTTCTACTGGTTAGAGTTGGTTAAAGCACTGTCAGTTAAAAACATGTAGTCCCTTTATATATATTTATCTATTTATAAATTTATTCATGTCCTGCTATCATTAACTAATACCTGAAGGCACAGTATGTACTTAAAATGAACTTCATCATTTATGGTAATGAATGCAAATCCATATTTTAAATGATCTTCATCAGGTTTTGGTGAACTTCTTGACATTTTCTTAGATTGTGATAGTTTTCTTCATTGTAATGTGACTGATGAAGAGTATACCGGAAATAGAAATAAGGCTCTGCCATTTTCTTGTTCATATATGCTTGCTAAATATATATATATATTATATATATTTATTTTATTTTATTTTTCCCCAGAAGCTGGGAGGCAGAGAGACAGACTCCTGCATATGCCCTGACCAGGATCCACCCTGCAAGCCCCCTATGGGGTGATGCTCTGCTTATCCAGGGCAGCCTAACTATTTTAGTGCCTGAAGCGAGGCCATGGAGTCATCCTCAGTGCCTGGGCCAACTGGCTCCAACTGAGACATGGCTTCTGGAGGGGAAGAGAGAGATAGAGGGAGAAGGGAAAGTGGGAGGTGTGGAAAAGCAGATGGTCACTTCTATGTGCCCTAATCGGGAATCAAACTCAGGATATCCACATGCCGGGCCGATGCTCTACCGCTGAGCCAATGGGCAAGGGCCTGCTTGTGATATTTTGAACCCAGGATTTTTTTACAGGAATCTTTTTAACCTTTTTTATGTTTTGGGGAACATATTTAGTTCATTTAAAGCAAAGGTAGTCAGCAAATTCACGTAAGCAAGCACGTGAACCTCAGGACATTTTAGAACATCTCATTCTGTGTGGTGGAGCTTCCACTCGTCCATCAAGATTTCATTAGATTTGTATGAGACATGTGACTGACGTATGGACTGAGCTGGAGCATTAATGTTGGACCATATGTGAAATATTAATAAAGTCTTGTTTTTAAGGTGAAATTTAATATCAACAAGTCTCATCATTTTCTTTCTGTATCCCAGTGGATTATTTTGTGTACCTGTTTGAAGACCATTGACTGATCTAGAAGAGTGGTTTTCAACCAGGGGCAATTATCCCCAGGTGACATTTAGTAATGTCTGTAGACATTTTGGATTGTCACAAGGAGAGGGGGTAATCTTGGCATCTAATGGGTATAGGCTAAGTATACTGCTAAACATCCCATGGTGCATATGACAGTTCACCAAATTCATTTTCTCAGAATCAATGAGCCAGCCATTTTTCTTAACCTTTTATGGTTAAAATTTTTTTTTTTTTTTTTTAATTTTTTTTTTTTTAAATTTTTATTTTATTTATTCATTTTTAGAGAGGGGAGAGAGAGAGACAGAGAAGGAGAGAGAGACAGAGAGAGAGAGAGAGAGAGAGAAGGGGGGAGGAGCTGGAAGCATCAACTCCCATATGTGCCTTGACCAGGCAAGCCCAGGGTTTCGAACCGGCAACCTCAGCATCTCCAGGTCGACGCTTTATCTACTGCGCCACCACAGGTCAGGCTATGGTTAAAATTTTTTACGTTATTTTCTGTATAGAATAGTTACTTCCAGAAATAAACCAGTAAACCAAAGGAGGTAGAATGGTATGTCTTTGCAGGCTGTGGCCAAGGGGAGTTAAATTCTACTACTGACTGATATGGATTATGAACTTTAAGAAATTCTTCTCATTTTCCCTTATCTCAGTAGTCCCAAAATGTTTTAGAAGCATTTTCTGACTTGAATTGTTATAGGGAGGTTCAGTTGAGAAGGGTTATTAAAAATCAGAATGTTATGAGAGAAGATACTGATAATTCTTTGTACAAAGAATTTTCAGGAAGAGGCTAGCAGTTGCACCTAGGGCTCTTAGGGGTCAATTTCTTTTACTTCTACTAGTCACTGTGGCTTTGGGGCAGTCATTTAACCAGTGTGGTGAGCCACTCCTTCCTCCCTTGTCATAAACGTCCTACCTACCTTGGTAGGGATGTTGTGATCATGAATGAGACAATGTAGGTATAATGTAGGTAATAACTCCTGCCAGCCAGGAGTAGCTTGGTTTATTGAGCATCTAGGACATTTTCAGCTCAGTCTGAGATCTATGACAGATAGAGAAGAAATAGATTTGACTCCTGCCCTTCTAATCGACATGACCAACACACAAAAAAGAAGTGCACCCTACAAGATAATAGCTTTTGAAAGGGGTTGTGTGTGGTGTAGTCTCAAATTCTGGAAGGGCTGAGGGGAAGAGATCACTGAGGACTGAAATAGTTGGGAAAGATTTCATGAAGATGGATTGCTCTTCACCACCTTAAGACTCTTGAAAGAGTTTTTTCTCTGGAACCCTATCTTCAAGGAACCTTGTTTTAGGGAGCATATTGAGTTCAGGACATTTGCATAAGTTATATTCTTAATAAAGTTGAAGTAAGTATTGCAACATTTTTGGTCTCTTTTGAGGAACAAAATTGCCTCCCTAAAGAAATCATAGCCTGACCAGGCAGTGGTGCAGTGGATAGAGCATCGGACTGGGACACGGAGGACTCAGGTTCGAGACCCCCAGGTCGCCAGCTTGAGCGTGGGCTCATCTGGTTTGAGCAAGGTTCACCAGCTTGAACCCAAGGTTGCTGGCTCTAGCAAGGGGTCACTCAGTCTGCTGTAACACCCCCCCCCATCGACCACGTTTGAGAAAGCAATCAATGAACAACTAAGGAGCCGCAATGAAGAATTGATATTTCTCATCTCTCTCTGTCTGTCCCTATCTGACTCTCTCTCTCACCAAAAAAAAAAAAAAAGGAAATCATACGTTCTATGTTTATACCCAAAGCAAAAAAGCCTTTTCATTCTATGTGATTTTGAATCACTCAGGAATTATGAATATTAATGCATTAAAGCAACACTAGCTATTGTGCCTATTTTCTTCCTCCATTATTATCTTTCTTACTATTAAACCATTATTTTTATTATTATTTAGCCTATTACATATACTTTAAACAACCTCAATTGTATTGAGTTACAGACAATTGTTGGCAAGAGGAATGCATGAGTGAGAGTGAGACTTTCACCTTGACAGAGGGCGAGTTCCTCAAGTTGGAATAAAATTGAAAGAGTAAAGATCTGGAGTTTCATTTGAGGTCTGCTGTGAGTGAAGGAGCTTGAGCTGGTCAGTTTTCCCCTTGGGCTCTGAGTTAACCTGGGCAGACAAAGGATGCCAATGCAAATGGAAGCTTTGTTTTTATGATTTCTGAAGAGCCAAGAGATTACATCTCCATATTATAATAGAGGGTCAAGCATAGCATTGATGTTAGATTATCATTTGTAATGAAAATGATCTTCAATAATGATGCCTTTCATCTAGGACTTGAATCTTGGAGGAAGCAGTATAATGCTACGCAATTTGTTTGTTGCCTGCTTTTAACCCTTAGAGTAGTGAGTTTTTTTCATGCTTGCTGACCCCCAGGAGTTTTTTTAAAAAAAAAATGAAATTAGTTCCAGTTAGAGTTTTATTAAACTTAAAATCATGTTTGCTTGCCTGACCTGTGGTGGCGTAGTGGATAAAATGTCGACCTGGATCACTGAGGTTGCTGGTTCAAAACCCTGCACTTGCCTGGTCAAGGCACATATGGGAGTTGATGCTTCCTGCTCCTCCCCCTGTTCTCTCTGTCTCTTCCTGCCCTCTCTCTTCTCTCTCCTTCTAATAAAAACGAATAAATAAATAAAAATCTTAAAAAAAAAGTTCCCACAGGGAGCTTGCTAAAAATACTGAAAAAAAAAATCATGTTTGCTTGATAACCAATTTATGGAAACAAGAAGAACATACATTTGCCTTTTGTAAATGTTGCCTTACACATTTTTAAAATAAATTGGTCGACTCTGGTTGGTCAGGAGGCAAAAAGACGTACATGAACATTCATTCGTACTACTCAAAGGGTTAAGGATGCTTACAGTTCTTGTGCTAGGATCTTTAGGATGATAGAAAGACTAGTGTGCCTCTGGTACTGAGCATGAATTTGAGAACAAAATGGAGACTTTATTACCCTTTGGGGACAGGAAGAAAGAAGAGGACTCAGGCTTCATCATTTGGGCCCTTCCTGGAGGATTGGGTGTTGAGTTACATTTATAGAGGTGGCAGGATTCCTGCTTGTACCCTTGACTCATCATTTTCCCTTGTCAGTGAATCTTGTTGGTTCAGGAAGTGCTGATTATCTTCCAGGTTTGTTAGACTTGCTTAATTTCCCATGTGGGTAGTCTATCCTGTTCTTCAGACCTTTGTCCTCTATTTTTAGAAGCCTGGGAATCTTGGTGCTGATGGAGTGGGCAGTATTGAAAGCAATAACTGTATCTGGCCATTTGGCTATGGAAGAAGTCTTGGTTTGACCAGAAGGTGTAACTCAGTAATGTTTGGGGAAAACCTGATATCTGGTACTGTCTTTCTTCCCCAGTATCCCTGGAATAAAGGGAGCACTATGACGTTTTCCTTAGAAGAGTTTCAAGGTTAGCTCCATGTGTGGTGGTTTAAAAAAATGGAAATTAGAGGTAGGTAGCCTTTGGCTTGGGTCCTGGACCTGTCCCTGTGATGTTGGGCAAGTTCTAAGATCCAGGTTTCTCATTCATAAAATGTAGATAATACTGTGGGTGGTGGTAAGGATTAGAGAAAATTATGCAAAGCACTTAGTGTAGTACCTAGCATATAGTTAATGATAACTCTTACTATTTCAGTTCATGAATTTTATTTTCATCAGGTAGTATTTTGCTGTGTGTATAAACTGGAGTCTTGGTGCTCGATCTATATCTATACCTGTCTGTTTATCTATCTATCTATCTATCTATCTATCTATCTATCTATCTATCTATCTATCTACCTATCTATCTATCTGTCACAGTATCCAAAAACTCCAGGATGAGGAATAAGAAAAGAGAGCATCTCAGATACAAATATTGATCGACTTATGACCTATGCAACTTACGACCATTCGACTTTATGACCACAATCGCTAGCCACGACTGCTCCACGTCTGGCAACGCAAGTGTTGCCCAGCTGGACATACGACAGTGCGGACTAGCTTCCGGCAGCACTACCATCTCCGGTGCACCATTTCAACTGTTATCCCAGACTCAGTACAGCAATTTGTGTTTTGTGTCTTGGATATTTTTCATCAAACCCCTCCCAAGATGTCTACCAAGAGGAAATTGTCTTTGCAAATATTAAACCAGTTGTACTGGTAATGCAGTGTTTTACTTAAACCTGACAAAGGTAAAAATAAGAAACAAAATGATGTAGAGATGATACAAATGGCATAAAATGAACAAAGAAAATTATGATATATAACAATAATGAAAGAAAATTATGATAAAAAATGACTTAAAGATTTTTATAACATCATTTCACAGTACTGTACATATAGCCTACTCAACTTACGACCAAATCATGTTACGACCAGTCTGTTGGAACCAATCGTGGCCGTAAGTTGAGCACTAGCTGTAGATATCGTGGTTTCATTTTTTTCTTCCTGCTTGAAAGCTACCTGTGTTAGGAAAAATTCCCCCGCCTGTCAAGTTGCTGTTAGTTAGGGGTCTGTCTGCCCCTGAGGAGTGCCTGACCCCAGCTGCCCATTCAACTTCAAATCCTTGTACTTTAAACACAGGTCTTCTGCTTCATTCAGGCCTTTGCCTTCCTCATCTTCCATGTACGGCTTTAGTTCTTTTCAATGCTTTATTCATATTGTTCCCTGCACCTGGGATACCCTCCCCTTCCCTACACACCTATCTTCATCCCACCTAACCTTTGTCCTGCCTAACTTCAGTACTCACCTGCCACAGTGATCAGTCTCTCCTGACTTCTGGATGCCTGTCATTCTTGCTGATTATGTTGACTGTTTTGGGACCATAATCTCAAAGTTTTATTTTGCTATCTCATTTGTATCTATTTTCTAGGGTTAGATAGTTGATTCTTAGGAGGCAGAATGTAAACCTTAGGTTTATTTTATATACAATTCAGGACTCTTAAATTTAAACAGTGCAAAAGTGAATACTGGAGAATAAATTAACTGAATAAATCAGTATTAATTCAGATTCACTGGACCAACTAGAGACCAGACAGATTTGAAATCTACAAACCTCTCTTATTCATATTTCAGTAATATATAATAGATTTATGTTTGGGATCTCATTACAATGTAAGAGGTATGGAATCTTCTGGATTTTCAGTTAAGTTGAAAATTACAAAATTCAAAGCTAAGTAGAACATCTTCCAGAAAACCATGTGAATTTCTCTTTATTGATTGGATTCAGTTATGAGTACTTAATACTATCAATCTCAAAAGTAAGGATACAAGGTATAAGTATCTTTACTGTATATAAGAGAGTTCTAAAACTATTTAAATGCTATATTTTGAAGATGAAGATTAGGTCAGGTATCAAAAACTCAGATATTTTCTAGTTTATGATGGTTGTTGGTCCACAGTGAATCAGGGCAGTGATTCTCAACCTATTTTTGGGGTGGTGAGCATGGAAGTTGGGGATAGACTGGAGAGGAATAAACAGGCTATGCAAAAGAAGGTTTATAGTTGTTCGTATGGAAAATCATACAATAATTAATAATATAAGAATAAAGTCTGTGTTTCATATACTCACAATTGTGAACCTACTTTCCCCCCCCCCCCCCCCCGCATAATTTGAAAAAACATGGACAAATACCAGGTTCAGCCAGGAAAGGAGGCAATCTCAAAGAGGATGGGCAGTTGTGGTATACTCTCTTAAGAGGCATATATCATAGACTTAAGAGGATGGGGTCAGGAGAGGACATGAGACTTTTATATTTATCAAGCAGGATATGGTTTTTAAAAGGTTCATAAATATGGCTCCAGCAGCTCAGTTATAAATTGAATCTAGAGAGATGGAGCCTTACATTGAACACTGATTGTAGTTCTTAGACTATAGAAAGGTACCTGTTTCTCCCTGTTTTTGCTGATTTCAGAGAGGAGAGGTAAAAAGAAGGATCAACAGTAAATTATGCCTGGTGGTTTTTTCCCCTGTGGGCTCTGTGACTTTGTTGGAAGGTCAGCTTTCATTGGTTCTCTGACCAACAATTAGAACTTGAGAAAAGTTACTTGTAGATAATAATTTCCCAGAAGATGAAATATTTCTTTTAAACCATAGTTTTAGAATGTTCATATGTTATATTAATAACAAAATGGGTTAAGTGCTTGTCTACCTACTTAGCAATTTTGGAGTTGATTTTAATGTCCAAGTCTATGTATTCAAGTTCTGGTTCTAGGATTAGCTCATATCATAGAATATGAACTACCAACTATATGAGGTAAGGGAAGTAGATCATCTAGTCTCCATCTCAATGATCTTGGACACATCACTTTCTTTCTCTGAGCATGTCTTCCTTATATAAATAAAGAGGTCACTGGGTTATCTTGAAGATCTCTTCTAACTCAGACATAGTTTTTAAGTTGTGTAGTTTCTGTTGAGACCATTTGGGAGGGACCTTTAAGGTAGGGTTGATTAGGCTGAAGGTAGGGTTAGATGTGTGTAGCTGGGACTAAGACCACATTCTTGAAATAGATTGTTAACCTTGGCCTATTTATGAGCTATAATGGAAGGTGTATTATTAGTGGAGGTGAAAAATTCCATTCCTTTTCTACTGAACTTCTTTCATATCTTTCCCTTTAACTGGAAGAATCAGTGTTAATAATCAGTTTCTTTTCATTTTAAATTTATTTTTAATTTAGTGAGAGGAGGGGAGGCAAGAGACAGACTCCTGCATGCACCTCAACCAGGATTCACCTGGCAAACACACTAGGGAGAGATGCTGTGCCCATCTGGGGCATTGCTGTGTTGCTCAGCAACCGAGCTCTTCTTAGTGCCTGAGGCTGAGGCCATGGAGCCATCCTCAGCACCTGGGGTCAGCTTACTCCAATCGAGCCATGGCTGCAGAAGGGGGAGAGAGAGAGAGAATGAGAGAGAGAGAAAGAGAGAGAAGCAAGAGGGGGAGGGGTGGAGAAGCAGATGAGTGCTTCTCCTGTGTGCCTTGACCAGAATTGAACCTGGGACATCCACACGCCAGGCTGATGCTCAACCACCAAGCCAATGGACCAGGGCCGAACTGTCTTTTTGTGTTATATATCTGCATCATCCATTTTAGTCCATTGAATGCATGTATTGTGATTTATTTAACCAATCTCTTATTAGACATTTGGGTTATTTATAGCTATTACAAAACATTCACAATAAGTATTTTTTAAGCCCTTGAGTACTTGTTCTATTTTTTAGAATAAATTTCTGAATGTGAAATGTCTGGATCAAGAGATAAACATATTTTAGCTTTTGATGCATGTTACAAAGTAGCCTCTTGAAAGATTAAACCAAGATGTACTTCACCAGAATGTATCTTGTTTATGAGGTTGGATATGTTCCCCTCCCTCCCTCCTTCTCTCCCTTACTCCCTTCCTTCCTCTCTCTCTCCCACCTCCCTCTTCTCCCCTCTTCCCCCCTTTCTTCCATCTATCTATATATCTATCTATCTGTCTATCTATCTATCTATCTATCTATCTATCTATCTATCTATCTATCTATCTATCTTTCTATCTATCATCTATCTATCTATCTATCATCTATCATCTATCTTTTATATTTCTTCTATGGTGAATTCTTTGTTTATGTTTGCTCATATTCCTGTTAGGGCATTTATCTTTCTTAATTTATAGATGTGCTTAACATATTTAAGATACTAATCTTTTGAGCAGGTTTTTTTTTTTCTATTTTGTCGTTTGCCTTATTTTAAGTTGGGGTTTTTACAGCTATTTTTAATTTTTATTCAATCAAATGTGTCAGTCTTTTCCTTTATGATTTTTGCTTGTGTCATACTTGGAAAAGTCTGAGGAAAAAATGTAGGGTCTAGATCACAGAGACCCTGTGAGCCTGAAGTTTATTTTTGAACAATAAGGAAGTCACTAAGAGTTTTACGAGGACAAGGGTGATGGCATGATCAGACTTGCAGTTTAGTTAGATTTGTGGAGGATGGCGTGAGGGAGCTGAGTCTAGAGCACTTAGGAGGCTGTTGCTGTGATTCAGGATAAAGACAATGAAGATCTGCCTGCAGAGTGGTAATAGGAAAAAAGAAGTGTGCAGACAAATATTTAGAAGGTCAGATTGTCAGGAGTTGACCCTTGACTGGGTTTTAGAGGTTTAAGAAGAAAGAGGTATAGAATCAAGAGTGATTTGAAGTTTCTAGTTTGAGTGCCCAGGTATATACAATAGAAGTAGCACTAACTGAACTGTTATTCAAGAAGAGAGGAAAGATTGAAAGAGAGAAGGCACGGGTGTAATGAGGAAAGATAATGTGCACCTGGGCCCAACAAAGACAGCTACAAACTCAGGATTGCTTATAGCTCCAAGAAGGTTGCTGAGGGCCAGTCATGGGCAGTGTTTCCCACTGGTCTGTGCCAGGTTCCCTCCACGGAGGCCCAGAGCCAGTACATCCACTGGCCAGCTGCAGAGAGCATTGGTTTAGGACCTAATGACCCTTACTGGCAGTGTGTCCTAAGGGAGGGCTCATCAGACACCGAGTCCAGCCAAGGCATGGTCCGCTTTCTAGTTAACACTGGCACAGCAGCTCATGCACATTGGACATGTTGGAGCTTCACAGTCAGCCGCTCGGGCACTGGATATGCTGCCCTGCTGGGCTAGGTTCCACAGGGGAAAGGGAGATAAGCTTGGAGTACGGACATTTAAAGTATGGGTCCCCATGAGTCTATTGTTGGGTCTGGTCCAGGGGCTTAGCCACTTTCTGGGGGGCTCAGTCAGCCCCAGGGGAGGACTCTCTCAGTCTTCCTCCCTGAGACCAGAGGCACACCAGCTAGAAAATCTTCAGCAGAGGGGACTATCAGTCCCACTCAATCTAAACCTGCTGCTTATCTCCCTGGGGAGAAATAGAATTGGAGTATCCAGCAGTGTCTAAGGGATTAGTCTCTGGAATAGGGGCCACTTTCCTCATTCTGAGCTCCTGACCAAGAGACCCCTGAAGTAGGGGTCCCACTAACATTGTATTCCCAACCCCAGCTGCCCTAACCTGTCAAGCTTGCAACCTGTAGAGTGGTTGGTGGGGTAAAGTCAGACTGAGCCCACACCACAGTCTTTCTACAGAAGACTCTGTGGGAATACCAGGCAGCTGCAATAGGAAGTGGGGCAGCTGAAAAGTGGCGGCAAATATTATGGAGCTTGGGGCTTTTATGGAGCTGCTGTCATCTCTAAGAAGGAGGAAGCTGATCCTTATACATTGGTTAGCCCCTCCCACAGTACCCAGGCACAGAAAATGCAGACAAAAACAATGAACAGAGCAGTAACTCCAGACAAGTTGCCCAGGGCAGGTTACAAACAATGGCTGACACCAACCCAAGAAGACCCAGAACTAACACAACCAGTAGTGATTGGCAGATAGCACCAACACTAGACTCAGCTAGTGACACAAGCAGTACGTCCAAAGGAGGAGTCCAGCAGGCACCAGACACTGCAGAGAATAAATATGCCCAGCAGGACAGACACTGCACAGTGTCTAATACACATGATCAAAGTTGACCCTTAGAGCTAGCCAGACTGGAGGGATAACTGCACCCATGAAATGACCAACTGCATTCAATATGCACATACAAAAGGAGCATCTTCCTAGAGCAAGGAACTCAGGTGGCCTGGAAGTCAGTACCACTGAGCCCATCTTCCTCACAAAGACACCATAACAAATTTCAAAGTCAGACAGTGCTACCTAATACACAGACAAAATAGGCAGACAAAGAAATATGACCCAAGTGAATCAACAAGAAAAATCCCGAGGGAAAGAACTAAATGAAATGGAAGTAACCAAACAGCCAGATGCAAAATTTAAAATAATGATTTTTAGGATGCTCAAGGATCTTAGAGCAACAATAGATAGTCAAAACGAGAACTTAAACCAAGGGATAGCAACCCTCAAAAAGGACATTGAAATAATAAAAAATCAGTCAGAAATGACAAATACAGTATTAGAAATGAAGACTGCACTAGAAGGAATCAACAGCAGGCTGGATGAAGCAGAGGATCGAATCAGCAATTTAGAGTACAAGATAAATGTAAGCACAGAAGCAAAGCAGCAAAAAGAAAGGCTCAAAAAGACTGAGGAAACTTGAAGAGACCTCTGCAAGAACATGAAGAGACAAAGCATCCACATCATAGGGGTTTCTGAAGGAGAAGAGAATGAACAAGGGATAGAGGACCTGTTTGAAGAAATCATAGCTGAAAAGTTTTCTAAATTGATGAAGGAAAAAGTCACTTAAGTTCAAGAAGCACAGAGTCCCATTGAAGATGAAACCAAGGAGGCCTATACCAAGATACATCATAATTAAAATGTCAAAGTTAAGAGACAAGGAATATTAAAGCTGCAAGAGAAAAGCAGTTAATTACCTATACGGAGCCCCCATAAGGATGACATATGACTTTTCAACAGAAACACTTGAGGCCAGAAGGGATTGGCAAGAAATATTCAAAATGATGCAAAACAAGAACCTACAACCAAAGACTACTTTATCCAGCAAGGCTGTCATTTAAAATTGAAGGAGAAATAAAAAGCTCCCCAGGCAAAAAAAAGACTCAAGGAATTCATTATAACCAAACCAGTACTGCAAGAAATGTTAAGGGGCCTGCTATGAAAAGATCAAAGGAAAAAAATTGAGAGAAAGAGAAGTATAGGTTTAAAGAATAAAATGGCAATAAATAAATACATATCAATAATAGCCTTAAGTGTAAATGGATTAAATGCTCCAATCAAAAGACATAGGGTAGCTGCATGGATAAGAAAACAGGACCTGTATGTATGCTGTCTACAAAAGACCCATCTCAGAACAAAAGATACATATAGACTGAAAGTGAAAGGATGAAAAAAATTATTTCATGCAAATGGAAATGAAAAAAAAGCTGGGGTAGCAATACTTATGTCAGACAAAATAGCCTTTAAAACAAAGGCTATGATAAGAGATAAAGAAGATCACTACATAACGATAAAGGGAGCCATCCAGCAGGAGAATATAACCATTATAATATTTATTTATCTAATATAGGAGCACCTAGATAAATAAAGCAGATTTTGATGGACATAAAAGGTGATATCAACAGTAATACTATAATAGTGGGGTATTTTAATACCCTGCTAATATCAATGGATAGATCCTCCAGACAGAAAACTGATGAAACAGTGGCCCTAAATGACACACTAGATCAACTGGATTTAATTAATATCTTCAGAACCTTTCACCCCAAAGCAGCAGAATATGCATTCTTTTCAAGTGTTGATGGTACATTTTCTAGGATAGACCACATGTTAGGACACAAAACAAGTCAATACATTTATGAAGATTTAAATCATATCAAACATTTTCTGTGATCACAATGGCATAAAACTAGAAATCAACTACAATAGAATAAATAACTGAAAAACATTCAGACACTTGGAGGCTAAATAGCATGTTATTAAATAACAAAGGGGTTAACAATGAAAGCAAGGAAGAAATTTGTTCCTTGAAACAAATGAAAATGAATGTACAAAAACTCAAAATCTATGGGACACAGCAAAAGCAGTCCGGAGAGGGATGTTCATAGCATTACAGGCGTACCTTAGGAAGCAAGAAAAAGCTCAAACAATCTAACTCTGTACCTAAAAGAACTAGAAAAAGAACAACAAAGAAAGCCCAGAAGAAGTAGAAAGAAGGAAATAATAAAGATCAGAGGGGAAATAGATGACATAGAAGCTAAAAAACAATACAAAAGATCAATGAAACCAAGAGCTGGTTCTTTGAAAAGGTAAACAAGATTGACAAACCTTTACCAGACTCATCAAGAAAAAAGAGAAAGAACCCAAATAAAAATTAGAAATGAAAGTGGACAAGTAACAACTGACACCACAAAAATACAATGGATTGTAAGAAAATACTGTGAAGATCTATAGGCCAAAAAATTAGACAACCTAGGCGAAATGGATAAATTTCTAGAAACATACAATCTTCTAAAACTCAATCTGGAGGAATAATAAAACCTAAACAGACCAACTAATTACAACAAATGAAATTGAAACAGTAATCAAAAATCTCCCAGCAAACAAAAATCCTGGACCTGATGGTTTCACAGGTGAATTTTACCAAACATTCAAAGAAGAACTAACACCTATCCTTTTCAAGCTATTCCAAAAAATTCAAGATGAGGGAAGACTGCCAAGCTCCTTTTATGAGGCAAGCATTATCCTCATTCCAAAACCAGATAAAGACAGAAAACTTCAGACCAATATCTTTGATGAACACAGATGCTAAAATTCTCAACAAAATATTAGCAAACTGGATCCAGCAATACATTAGAAAGATCATACATCATGATCAAGTGGGATTTATTCTGGGGAGTCAAGGCTGGTACAGTATTTGCAAATCAATATATATGATTCATCACATAAACAAAATTAAGGATAAAAATCACATGATTATATAAATAGATGCAGAAAAAGCATCTGATAAAATCCAGCACCTATATATGATCAAAACTGAGCAAAGTGGGAGTAAGGGGAATATACCTCAACATAATAAAGACTATATAGGACAGACTGGACAGGCAACATCATACTCAATGGGAAAAATTAAAAACAATCCCCTTAAGATCAGGAACAAGGCAGGAGTGCCCCCTTTCACCACTCTTATTCAACATAGTTCTAGAAGTCCTAGCCACAGCAATCAGACAAGAAGAAGAAATAAAAGCCATCCAAATTGGTAAAGAAGAAGCAAAACTGTCATTATTTGCTGATGACATGATACTGTACACAGAAAACCCTAAAGTCTCAGTCAAAAAACAATTAGACTTGATATATGAATTCGGCAAGATGTGGCAGGATATAAAATTCAGAAATCAGTTGCATTTTATACACCAACAATACACTGTCAGAGAAATTAAGGAAACAATTCGCTTCACTAGTGCAACAACAAAAAATAAAATACCTAGGAGCAAATTTAACCAAGGAAGTAAAAGACTTGTACTCAGAAAATTATAAGACATTGAATAAAGAAACCAAGGAAGATACAAACAAGTGGAAACATACACCATGTTCATGGATAGGAAGAATAAACGTCATTAAAATGTCTATACTACCTAAAGCAGTGGTTCTCAAAGTGTATGCCCTATGGTATTGCAGAGAAATATGTGCTTGTTGGGGACCAAAAAACCAACTGAGTTTTTGGAGTTTAGGTTTTTGGGGGACAGAGGTGTGGGGCTGTAAGCTGACAGTCTGCCCAACCCCCCACCTCACTTGCCTGATTAGGTTGCAAAAGGCTGTTAAGCTGTGGTGCTGGATTGTTTACAGTACCCCCCCCCCTTCCCTGGAAAGACTGGAGGCAAGTTTCTTCAATCCTTTGTTTGGTGTAAAGTTAAGATGATATGTATAGTGGGGGTTTTCTGCACTCAACACAATTAAGAGTAAAAAGAGAGGAATTCTTCAATGTATTGACAAGGAAATGAGAGTTTGCCTTTCAAGTATATGCCCAAACATTGGAGAAATCACTAGGACACATCAGGCTCATGTTTCTCATAAACACAAGAATGAAAAAACTTAACACATTCGCTTTGGGACCTGCTGAATTTACTAAATCTTACTAAGAATGTATCTATATATATAAAAAGATAACATTTCTGTCATTTTTTTGTTTTTTAACCCCTCTTTTTTACAAAGTCTAAAAAGCATATGTTGGGCAGATAAAATATATTATGCTCACTTTGTTAAAGATGGCGCTGCCCATGAGGAGGCCGTCGCCCAGGTGATATTAATGTGTTGGGGGTGGGCTAAAGGCAGGCAGAATCCTTGTAGCCTGGGGCTTGGTTTTGGGATTAAGCCTTTCCCACCCTTTTTGATGTGGGGTGGTACAATCCAATCATGCCTCAGAGAAGTGACTTTGTATTAGAGACTTCCCTGTTTTGTATATTGGATTAAAGGTTTTGAATCTATACTATAAAATGGGGGCAGAAAGGGAGCTTGCCCTCTTGGTTCCTGAGATTATCATTAGAGGAGCAGAGCAGAGAAGAGAGCAGAGTAAGGCCACATGGAGGAGGCAGGAGAAGCAGCCAAGATGGCGGAGTGTTGAGTGAGAAGCCAGTTTGTGTAGAGTTTGTGCAGGAAGGAGGAAGGAGATGGGGAACAGAGGTGAATAAAGTCTGGTGAGCTAGAAACCTTTGATTCTAGGAAACTCGGGTAAGTCAGTAGCTTTGTGAGCACTGAATGTGAGTGGGTTTTGGAGCCCAGTATGTGTTTTTACTTACCCGCCAGGTGCAAGCTAGAATTAAAGCTAATGGCCCACCAGTTTTTGGCTCCGTTGTTTCTTTACCGACTGTCCGAATCCAATGCGGACCTGCATGTGAATGGCCGCGATGGCGGCTCCTGGCCTTACAGCATAACTCAGAAAATGTAACATAAAATGGTTTTTAATGTCAGAATAAATTTAACTTTTTTGTATTTATTTCATTTAATTACCATAAAAGCATGCTTGGACTTTATATATTTTTCTTTAGTATTTGACTTAATTATAATAACATATTTCTCAGAAATTTGTATATTGACGCTTACAATTATTTGTAGGATTTTTTTATTTTTTTATTTATTTATTTTATTTTATTTATTTATTTATTTATTATTATTTTTGTACTTTTCTGAAGCTGGAAACGGGGAGAGACAGTCAGACAGACTCCCACATGCGCCCGACCGGGATCCACCCGGCACGCCCACCAGGGGCGATGCTCTGCCCACCAGGGGGTGATGCTCTGCCCCTCTGGGGTGTTGCTCTGCCGCGACCAGAGCCACTCTAGCGCCTGGGGCAGAGGCCAAGGAGCCATCCCCAGCTCCTTGGAACCAAAAAAGAACCTGAATAGCCTCAGCAATCTTGAAAATGAAGAACAAAGTAGGAGGTATCACACTTCCTGATATCAAGTTATTAGTACAAGGCAGTAAACTCTGATATTTCTCATAGCAATATTTTTGCTGATATAGCTCCATGGGCAAATGAAATAAAGGACAAACAAATGGGACTATATCAAACTAAAAATCTTGAACAGCAAAGGATATCATTAACAAAATGAAAAAAAACAACCTACACTATGGGAGAACATTGATGTATGGGAGCAGCAAGTCTAAACTGTTTCTTCAAGAAGTGTGAATAAGAGAAGGAGAAAAGGAGGGATAGTGTGGTACCTAGATTGGGAGGTGCCTAAGCATATTGATAGACTGACAGGAGTGCACCAGGAGGCAGAGAGAGAGACTGATAGTTTAAAACAAGAGTAGGCAGTTTCCTTAATTGAGTGAGGTTCCAGAGGAGACTGGGGGACATGAATTGCAACAGTTACTCAGGTCAAACACCTTTCCTCCAGACGTTCAATTGGGTCCTTCCATATTCTTAGGCAAAAAACCTCTTACCTCTCATTCAGTTTATCAGTAAATCCTCTTTGCTCTATTCACAAGACACCCAAATTATAATAACCACTTCTAACTTCCTCCACTGCTGTTTCCCTGGGTCAAGCTATTGTTAGCCAGGATTATGCCAGTTATTTCTTCTACCTGAGCCTCCTCACTCTACTCCCAGTAGCCACAATGATTTTTAAAATGCAAGTCATTTCATATTACTCTTCTGCTCAGAGCCTTCCATGGACTCCCCATCTCACTGAAAGTAAAACTAAGTCCTGATGTAAGGAGGTACTGCACTCTGCCCCACACTCGGTTCTTTTCTATTTCATTACTTTCCTCTTCAGTTATTGCACCCTGTCCATACTGGCCTCCGTGTTCCGTAAAGCAGGGGAAGTTTGTGCCTCCCTCAGGGCTTTGTCCTTGCTGTTCCCTCATCTGCAATACTTTTCCTCAAGCTAGCCCCAGAGCTTATTCTTCCTCACCTCTTTTTGCTTAAATGCCACCTTCTCAAACCATTGTGTTAAAAATTGCAACCCCTCCCTTCCCCCAGCTCTCCTAATTCCTCTTCCCTGTTTTTTATGTTCTATAATTATTTGTTTTTTGTCTCCCTTTTTTAGAATGTAAGCTTTCTGAGTTTGTCTGTTTTGTTCACAGGCTTAGGAATCTTAGCTGTCACCGAGTAGGCACTCAGAAGCTATTTTTTGATTAAATGGGTGAATGAATGAATGAGATCAAGGCTGGTGCTTGGATGAGGAGGAAATTTCACCCTTGAGTCAGGAGGAGATAAATGGATCAGTGTGAATATATGTAGATAAGTTTGTTCTGGGTAGGCTGTGGGTGCAAGGGGAGATAGGAATTTGAAAGTACTCGTGGTAGAAGAGTTTTCTGGATTGAGGAAGAGGTTGTCTGCTGAGCGTAATGGTGAGTATAGCGCTGTGGAAACTCCTGAGGGGTTGGGTTAGTCATTGAGAGGTGTGGGAGAGGAAGCTAGCCAAGGACAAAGCAGCCAGGCCAGGACAAAGACCATGGATTGAAGTGATGCAGGTTTGCAAGGCTGTGGGACTTTTCTTCAGCAGAATTCAAGAGTCTTGGGTTAGGAGCAGAATAAATGGATTTAGCATTGATCCAGTGTTGGATAGATGTGATGGGAGGCAACTGGTGCAAAGGAATCAAAGGAGCAGTCCAGATTGTCAACTGTGGGGTCAGAAAGGGGAGAGAAGGCCCTCTAAGGAGCAGGTTGATTGATTGGGAGGAAATGGAGAATCAGAATCTGGGAGGGTAGATGAGTTTGAAGAAAGATCAGGCCAGAGAGAAGGCATGAGAGAACTGAAGGCCTGGAGGTGTCTCAGAAAGTGAACAATTGACATTTAAGATTTGTGTTGACAAGCTCTAGGGTGTAGCCATGGATGTAGGTGGTTGAGAAAACCAAAGGTCATTGTAGTGAAGAAATTTAAAGGCTGAAGTATAGGAGTAAATCATCCTTGTGGATTGTGAAACCACCCAGGATCAGGGCAAGAGTTGTGGCATTGAGGGTGACAGAATGCCAGAGGCTTCAGTGAATGTTGGGAAATGAGTAGGAAGGTGGAGCTACAAAGATGAAGAAGGGTGAAGCCAGGGAGCCAGGTGGCATGCGCTTGAAGAGGCAGGAACTTTTTACTTTAGGGTGGAATATACGAGGAGTAATGATCTGAAATCAATTTAGGAGAACAAGGAATGTTCTGACCTCCTGCCCTGCGATTCTTGAGTTATAGGAAGCCTGGTGTCAGGTCTGGTGATGCAGACGACCTTGGCTGATTCAGAAGCAGGCCAGAGCAATTTGGATCTTTCTTCTGGCCAGATTCTGGAGCTAAGTTGTTATTGTTATATAACAATATATTTGACAGCTTTGTGTTTCCTATTATTATTGAAAGTAAAAAATAAACTTTCCTTTGACTTACATTTACTTATATATGTCAATATCTTGACATATAATATTTACTTGTATTTATACACGTATATAAACAATTAAAAAAATTTTCTCTTGGGTCTTGGCTTTGAGAAGAAAGAGACCTCACAAAGCCACTGTAGAGACATCCTTAGTACATGGTTTTGAATTTGTTTTTTGTATTTTGTTGCTGGGAGTTTCTGCTCACCTGTAACTTTTAGATCCTCCCAGTCAAGTTGGTTGCCTCTTGGTTCCCTTTTGTGTCACTGGACTAATGATTAACTTAGGGAAGCCCTTTACCTCAGGGGTTGCTCACTGATGAAGGACCACACCCTTGAGTCTTTGCTCTTCAGCATCTACATAAAAAAAGGGTCTCTGTCAGCAAAAATGCTTAATCTGTGAATTAGAAATGATATTTTACATGTTTCCAATTAATCCAAGAACCACAATAGTTAGCAGGGATTTTTCCATTAATTGCTGCCTCCTCTACACCACTAAGACTTCAGACGCTTCCCCTCACCTCCTGCACAGAGTATCTGTTGACTTTATTTTATAAATGATTAGTTGCTTTTTATATTTGTTTTTTTCTCATGTACTCAGTAGTGCTTGGCACATACCTCTTTCATCTTACTGCATGCATGTATGTATGTATATGTTACTTGTCTGTCTATCTATATCTTTGTCTTCTAAACTGTTCTCCATGTACCTCTGACCCAACTTGATCTTGGGGTATGGTTAGGTTTACACACACACACACACACACACACACACACACACACACACACACACACACACATATTTTTAGCGAGCGAGTGAGCAAGAGAGAGACAGACAGGAATGGAGAGAGATGAGAAGCATCAACTCATAGTTGTGGCACTTTAGTTGTTCATTGATTGCTTCTTATACCTGCCTTGACCGGGGGGCTTTAGCCGAGCCAGTGATCCCTTGCTCAAACCATTGACCTTGGGCTCAAGCCAGTGACTGTGGGCTTCAAGGTAGCAACCTTTGGGCTCAAGCCAGTGACCATGGAATCATGCTGATGATCCCACGCTCAGTCCAGCAACCTTGTGCTCAAGCTAGTAAGCCTGTGCTCAAGCCAGTGACCTTGGGGTTTCTAATCTGGACCTCAGCGTTCCAAGTTGATGCTCTATCTATTGTGCCACCACTAGTGAGGCTCCACTTATCTTTTAAATGCTTTTAATAAGTAAATACATACTTAGGAAGTAGGTATTGAATTAATACATTAAACTTAAAATTCAAACAGACTAACTCACACATCTTGCAAAGGAGGAAACTGTACCCAAAGGTTTAAATTATCTGTCTAAGGCTACATAGGTTCAGATGGGATTAGAATCTGATTCTCCTCTTAAGGTTTTGGGGCTTTCTGAAAGATTAATGTAAAAACAACTAGGCCTGGATTGATTGTGTTCCCCAAAGTTGGAGATAATTGAACTTCTTGAAAGTTTAATTATGTCATCTAAGGACAAGGGCTTTCAACCTCTCATTTCACCTGTCACCCTGTTTGGGGATGGGATGATGGGTGGGACTTTTGTTGTTCTTTATAAAGATTAGTACAGGGGGACAAACTGTAGTCCAGTTTCATTCTTTTGCATGTGGCTTTCCAGTTTTCCCAGCACCATTTATTGAAGAGGCTTTCTTTTCTCTATTGTGTGTTGTTGGCCCCTTTATCAAAAATTATTTGACTATATATATGTGGTTTTATTTCTGGACTTTCTATTCTGTTCCATTGGTCTGAGTGTCTATTTTTCTGCCAATACCATGCTGTTTTGATTGTCGTGGCCCTATAATATAGTTTGAAGTCAGGTATTGTAATGCCCCCAGCTTCATTCTTTTTCTTTAGAATTGCTTTGGCTATTCGGGTTTTTTTTATTTTATTTTTTTTTACAGAGACAGAGAGTAAGTCAGAGAGAGGGACAGACAGGGACAGACAGACAGGAACTGAGAGAGATGAGAAACATCAATCATTAGTTTTTCATTGCGCTTTGCAACACCTTGGTTATTCATTGATTGCTTTCTCATATGTGCCTTGACCGCGGGCCCTCAGCAGACCGAGCAACCCCTTGCTGGAGCCAGCGACCCTGGCTCCAAGCTGGTGAGCCTTGCTCAAACCAGATGAGCCCGCACTCAAGCTGGCGACCTCGGGGTCTCGAACCCGGGTCCTCTGCATCCCAGTCCGATGCTCTGTCCACTGCACCACCGCCTGGTCAGGCTATTCAGGTTTTTTTTATAGTTCCATATAAATCTGATGATTTTTTGCTCTATTTCTTCAATTTTTTTTTGTTGTTTTGTTTATTCATTTTAGAGAGGAGAGAGAGAGGGAGAAAGAGAGACAGGGGGGAGGAGCTGGAGGCATCAACTCCCATATGTGCCTTGACCAGGCAAGCCCAGGGTTTTGAACCGGCGACCTCAGCATTTCCAGGTTGATGCTTTATCCACTGCGCCACCACAGGTCAGGCTTTGCTCTATTTCTTTAAAAAATGTCATTGGAATTTTGATGGGAATTGCATTAAATTTGTATATTGCTTTGGGTAATATGGCCATTTTGATTATATTTATTCTTCCTAACCAAGAACAAGGTATATTCTTCCATCTCATTATATCTTTTTCGATTTCCCATTGTTAACAATGGTTTATAGTTTTCATTATATAAGTCCTTTACATTCTTTGTTATGTTTATTCCTAAGTATTTAATTTTTTTTGTTGCAATCGTGAAGGGGATTATTCTTTTGAGTTCGTTCTCAATTGTTTCATTGTTGGCATATAGAAAGGCTATTGACTTCTGTATGTTAATTTTGTATCCTGCGACCTTACTGTATTGGTTTATTGTTTCTAGTAGTCTTTTTGTGGAATCTTTGGGGTTTTCGATGTATAGGATCATATCATCTGCAAAAAGTGATACCTTCTTCTTTTCCTATATGGATGCCTTTTATTTCTTTGTCTTGTCTGATTGCTACAGTTTGTCCCCCAGTACTAAAATTAACTCAAAATGGATCAAAGATCTAAACATAAGACCTGAAACAATTAAGTACATAGAAGAAGACATAGGTACTCAACTCATGGACCTGGGTTTTAAAGAGCATTTTATGAATTTGACTCCCAAGACAAGAGAAGTGAAGGCAAAAATTAATGAATGGGACTACATCAGACTAAGAAGTTTTTGCTCAGCAAGAGAAACTGATAACAAAATAAACAGACAGCCAACTAAATGGGAAATGATATTTTCAAACAACAGCTCAGATAAGGGCCTAATATCCAAAATATACAAAGAACTCATAAAACTCAACAACAAACAAACAAACAATCCAATAAAAAAATGGGAAGAGGACATGAACAGACACTTCTCCCAGGAAGAAATACAAATGGCCAACAGATATATGAAAAGATGCTCATCTTCTTTAGTTATTAGAGAAATGTAAATCAAAACTGCAATGAGATACCACCTCACACCTGTTAGATTAGCTATTATTAACAAGACAGGTAATAGTAAATGTTGGAGAGGCTGTGGAGAAAAAGGAACCCTCATACACTGTTGGTGGGAATGTAAAGTAGTACAACCATTATGGAAGAAAGTATGGTGGTTCCTCAAAAAACTGAAAATAGAACTACCTTATGACCCAGCAATCCCTCTACTGGGTATATACCCCCAAAACTCAGAAACATGGATACGTAAAGACACATGCAGCCCCATGTTCATTGCAGCATTGTTCACAGTGGCCAGGACATGGAAACAACCAAAAAGCCCGTCAATAGATGACTGGATAAAGAAGATGTGGCACATATACACTATGGAATACTACTCAGCCATAAGAAATGATGACATCGGATCATTTACAGCAAAATGGTGGGATCTTGATAACATTATACGAAGCGAAATAAGTAAATCAGAAAAAACCAGGAACTGCATTATTCCATACATAGGTGAGACATAAAAGTGAAACTAAGAGACATTGATAAGAGTGTGGTGGTTACAGGGGGGAGGGGGGAAAGGGAGAGGGAAAGGGGGAGGGGGAGGGGCACAAAGAAAACTAGATAGAAGGTGACAGAGGACAATCTGACTTTGGGTGATGGGTATGCAACATAATTGAACGACAAGATAACCTGGACTTGTTATCTTTGAATATATGTATCCTGATTTATTGATGTCGCCCCATTAAAAAAAAATAAAATTATTGGGGAAAAAAATTAAAAAAAAAAAAAGATTAGTGAAAGAGGCCTAGGCATAGGAAGGCTCTGTCCTATTTGTAAAACAGGTAGATTTGCTTTTTCCTTGACCTGTACCTCAGGCCATTCTGTGTCGCCTGGGTGCTAATGGGGACATGGGGTAGGGTGAAAGGTACTGCATGATCTCTAGCCTGACAGACAGAAGCAGCAAGTCTGAGACACTTGTGAGTGGTTTGGGGAATTTGAGACTAGAAGAAAGGACATTATAATTATAATCAGGTGTCAGAAGTTCCATAGATAGGTCATTTCTGGCTGGTATGGTTTGCAGGAAATAGTGAGTCACACTGGTAGGTTGACGGGTTTGAAAAAGAACAAATTCTTAGTAATTGCTGGGAGAGTCCTTTTCCTTTTAGATACATGGTTCTTAATCCAGGACTGTATTTTCTGCCAGGGGACACTTGGCAATGGCTGGAGACATTTTTGGTTGTCACAACTTGGTGTGGTGTGTGTGTTACTGGCATGAAAAGGATAAGTGCTAGAGATGCCGCTGAGCATTGTTTAGTACAATGAAAGTGCCTCGGAACAGGGAATGCATAATGTAGCCCAAAGTCACTTTTACTCAGGTTGGGAAACCCCTTAGTTAAGACATTAAGACAAATGTTTTGTATGTATTCTTTACATTTCATGGTTAAATTGTAAAATTGGATTTATTTCACCTTTTAATTTTCATTCTTTTTTAATTGAGATGAAATTCATGTAACACAGTTAATCATTTTAAAGTGAACAGTTTATTTGTATTTAGTACATTCATGATATTGTACAACTACCATCTCTATCTAGTTCCAAAACATTTTCGTCACCCCAAAAGGAAACAGGTACCGTTTAAGCAGTTACTTTCCATTGCCTCTTTCCCAGCCCCTGGAAATCACCAGTCTGTTTTCTGTCTCTGCATTTACCTATTGTGGATATTTCATGTAAATAGAATGAATCATGTTTCTCTTTTGAGACTGGCTTCTTTCACTTAGCATACTATCTCTGAAGTTCATTCATGTTGTAACATGTATCAGTATTCCATCCATTTTTATGGCTGGATAATATTCCATTGTATTGATATACCACAGTTTGTTTATCCATTTATTCAATGATGGATATTTGAGTTGTTTTCCATCTTTGGCTATATTGTAAATAATGCAGCTAAGAACATTTGTATACAAGGGTTTTTTTTTAACAAAATTATTTTTCAGTTTTTTTAAGCATATACCCAGGAATGGAATTGCTGGGTCTTATGGTAATTCTGTTATCTTGAGGAACCACCAAACTGTTTTCCATAGGGGCTGAACCATTGTACATTCTACTAGCAAAGTATGGGGGTTCCAATTTCTTCATATCTTGCCAACATTTATTTTTTGTTTTTGTTCTTTTTTTTTTTTTTTTGTATTTTTCTGAAGTTGGAAATGGGGAGGCAGTCAGACAGACTCCCTCATGCGCCTGACCGGGATCCGCCCGGCATGCCCACCAGGGGGTGATGCTCTGCCCATCTGGGGTGTTGCTCTGCCGCAACCAGAGCCATTCTAACACCTGAGGCAGAGGCCACAGAGCCATCCTCAGCGCCCGGGCCAACTCTGCTCCAATGGAGCCTTGGCTGTGGGAGGGGAAGAGAGAGACAGAGAAGAAGGAGAGGGGGAGGGGTGGAGAAGCAGATGGGCCCTTCTCCTGTGTGCCCTGGTCGGGAATCGAACCTGGGACTCCCGCACACCAGACTGACGCTCTACCTCTGAGCCAACCGGCCAGGGCCTGTTTTTGTTCTTTTTAAATGATGTTCATTTTAGTAGGTATAAAATTTTATCTCATTGTGTTTTTTTAAAAAATGTTTTCTCATGGTAAAATATACATAACCTAAAATTTACCATTTTAATATTTCTTTTTTGATATAGACTGTTTAGTCAACATATATATTTTGAAGCCTTACTCATGAGGGCACCATTAAAGCCGTGTGTACATTATGATGAGCAGGACAGGTTTAGGCTGAGGTGTCACACATTATTGAAGTCCCACCACAAGGCTGTCAAGTCCTAGCAGTAATTTAGTAGAAAGTGTAAGAGGTGGAGTTTTTGTAGCAGGCTTGACTGTTACAGTTTCTTGGTTTTCACTGTGTTTAGGAGTGTGTATAGTTCCTTTCACAGACAAATATTTAGTTTAAAAGACAGGGTAAAAAAATAAATGGAGAGGATTTCAGGACCCTGCAGTGAGGAGAGAAGACTGTGCTGTGGCATTTGTCCCTGCCCTTTGTCCACTGGGGAAGTCTTGTGTTTCAGGTTCTTTTAAAACCTCCCCAAACTGGTTCTTAAAACATCTTCCGGCCCTGGCTGGTTGGCTTAGTGGTAGAGTGTCGGCCTGGCGTGTGGATGTCCCAGGTTTGATTCCCAATGAGGGCACACAGGAGAAGCAACCATCTGCTTCTTCACCCTTCCCTGTTCTCTCTCTCTCTCCCTCTTCCCCTCCTCCTCCTGTAGTCATGGCTTGATTGGTTCTAGTGAGTTGGCCTCGGATGTTGAGGATGGCTCTGTGGCCTCTGCCTCAGGTGCTAAAAAAATGGCTCTGTTGCTGAGCAGTGGAACAATGGCCCCAGATGGGCAGAGCATTGCCCCCTAGTGGGCTTGCTGGGTGTATCCCAGTTGGGGTGCATGTGGGAGTCTGTCTCTCTGCCTCCCCTTTTCTCACTAAAATAAAAAAAAAAAATCTTCCATGTGTCTGTCTATATTTTGCCCCATAACAGATGGGACAGTTGTATTTCCTTTTGAATTAGTTAAAAAGCAAAATTGCATATGTTGCTGCCTGTCTGTGTATTCTGTGAGAATCAGAACCCAAATACTGGGTACTGGGCAGGACCGAACTCTTCTGGTCTGCAGAGCCCCTTTCTCTGTGAAGTCCCTGGGATGTGGGCTAAGCGGAGGTCTGAGTCCACATGGGAAGCACAGTAACAGAAGTTTCCTTGGTAGTCTCTGTAAGGGAAAATTCCAGAAGGAAGAATTTTGGTAGTCATTCCCACGAAGAAGGAATTTAGCAAAGTGTTTCTTATTCTCCCATGGTTGGGGTCTTAGGGCTGCTGTGACAAATGACCACAAATTGTGTGGCTTACAACAAGGGTTTTATCTTCTCACAGTTATGATGCCAGGAGTCTGACATCAGGGTGTCAGCAGGACTACAACCCCTCTAAAGGCTCTAGGAGAGAATCCTTCCTTGCTGCTTCTAGCTTCTGGTGGCTCCTTGGCTTGTAGTTGCATTGCTCCAGTCTCTACCTCCATCTTCACATGACCTTTTCCTTTTCTCGTTTCCTCTGAGAGTGCCTTGGTCTAAGGACCCTTGTGTTTGCATTTAGTGCCCACCAGTATTAATCCAGGATGATGTCACTTTGAGATTTTTAATTACGTCTGCTAAGACCCTTTTACAAATAAGGTCGCATTTACAGGTTTCTGTGGCTAGGACATGGACCACCACTCACCCACCGCAGGGGTGAAGGAGACCAGGTGCTGGGAGCACAGGAAAGCTTTTCTCCTGCTATGAAGAGGCACACGGCTGAAACCCACACCGGAGTACAATATTGCTATCACCCTTCTTGGAAGCTCTTAGCTTGAAATGCCAGCTTCAGAGGGAAAGGGCTGCAGTGACCTGACCGGACCTGGGTTTACCAGAGACAATTTATTAGACTTCAGCTCACACCTATTGAACTTGTCCATGTGTGACCTCACATCTGTCTCTTTTCTGTGAGCCCTTCCTCTTCCCTCTCTTTCCTTGTCAGATGTTTTCTCTGTGGTACTTTGCTTTTCTTTGATATTTTTCTGTCTACATCATAAATAGTAAATCAAACAGAAGTATGTATTTTAGTAATTTTAATGTTTATTAAGTACGTAGTTTTTTGTTACTGATTTGGCAGATGGTGCTGGAGCCTTGCAGTGGCCTTCTCCCTTCCTAGAGTCTTCATCTTTGGCCACATGATGTGGCTGTGAGTTTAGAAGCTGATGGGACTATACCACGCATGTGCCTTGAAATGCTTACAGCTTGTTTTCCTTGATAATGACCTGTCTTATAGGGGACCCTTAGACTTGGGGAAAGGATGGGCCTCCTGAGACCTTGATCACCTACTTCCTTTGAATATTCCTGGTTTCCCCCCAGATCTAGAGCTTGGGTCATCATATATGATTAAGTTATTCTGTTAAAATACAAATGTGCTCTAAGGATAATAGGCCCAGAAGCCTCATCAGCCCTTTTCTAAATAACACTTTAAGATTGACAGATATATTGGCAAAACTGTAAAGGTGACATTTAGGTAAGGCAAAGGACACAAAGACTCTGAAATCTTTGCCTAGTTTGGATATCACTGAGTTGCTTTTTATAAATGTCTTACATCTTGGTATAAATGTGGCAACTCTTAATTTTTCTGAGGAATATCCTGCCTCCTTAGGAAACATTGAGATTTGGGGGGTAAAATTTATACAGCACATAGTTTAATTTTGGAAGGGTTGAGTAGTGAAGGGGACAAGGGTTGTTAAAGGAGATAAAGGACCTTTATCAATCAAATACAGTATAAACAAAATGAAAGCATCTTTCCCTAGATTGTGATTAAAAAAAAATAATACAGTTGTAGGCTCTGGCTGGTTGCTCAGTGGATAGAGCGTCAGCTCAGTATATGGATGTCCCAAGTTTGATTCCGGGTTAGGGCACACATGAGAAGCAACCATCTACTTCTTTTCCCCTCCCTCTTCTCCTTTTTCTCCCCCTCCTCTCTTCTCTTCCCACAGCCAGTGGCTCAGTTGGTTCAGGCATGGCCCTGGGCACTGAGGATAGCTCAGTACTCGAGCATCAGCCGCAGACCGGGTTGCCAGGTAGATCCCGGTCAGGGAGCATGCAGGAGTCTGCCTATCTCCCCTCCTCTCACCTAAAAGCAAGCAAACAAATACAGTTGTAGTCCTTTTCCAGTCAAACTCCTGGACGTCAGCTGTGCTATCCTCATAGTCATCTTCATAATAAGAAGAGCTTACTTTTAGTGCTTTACTGGAATTATCTCATTTATCTCAACAGCCCTATGAAGTAGATGCTGTTAGTACCTCATTTTACTTTTTAGAGAAGTTAAACAATTTGCCCAAGGTCACAGTTATCTAATAGTGGGTAGAGGGACTGATCCTAAACCCAAGTCTTTTTTCCTGTTGAGGTAAAAATACATACTATAAAATTAACCAGTTTAACTGTTTTTAAGTACAGTTCTGTGGTGTGAAGTACATTAGCATTGTTGTACAACCATCATCACCATCTATCTCCACAGCTCTTTCTCCAAATGATACTCTGTACCCATTAAATACTAACTTCTTGTTTCCCTCTCCAGCCCTGGGCAAACACTGTTCTACCTGTCCTACTTTGTGTCTCTAATGAGTTTAACTACTTTAGATACCACAAATAAGCAATCAATGTTTGTTTTTTGTGATTGGCTTATTTCACTTAGTATAATGTCTTCAGGATTGATTCATGTTGTAGTAGGTGTCAGAATTTCCTATTTAAGGCTGAACAATATTTCTTTGGATGTATATAGCACATTTTGTTTATCCATTCATCTGGTGATGAGCGCTTACCTTTTGACTATTGTGAACAATGCTTCCATGAACATGTATGTACAAATATCTGTGCCTGCTTCTTTTAGGTAAATACCTGTAAGTGGCATTGTTGGATCAAATGAAAATTCTGTTTAATTTTTTGAGGAATGATCATACATAATGTTTTATACAACAGCTGCACCATTTTACATTCCCACCAGCAATACATGGGGGTTCCAGTTTTTGCATATCCTTGCCAGTACTTGTTATTTTCTGTGTGTATGTTTTATAATGGCCAGCCTACCGAGTATGAAGTGGTATGTCATTGTGGTTTTATGTTTCCCAAATGACTAGTGATGCTGAGCATCTTTTCTTGGGTTTATTAGATATTGTATATCTTTTTTGAAGATATGTCTATTCAAGTCTTTTGTCAATTTTTTGAAAGGATTGTAGAGGGTGGGAGGAGGTGGGGGAGGGTAAAAGGGGGATAAATACTGATGGACGGAGAATTGACTTGGGATAGTGAACACAATAAGTTGTAGGAATACTTTATATATTCTCGATATTAAGTACTTATCAGATATATGATTTACAAATATTTTCTTCCATTTATGGATTGCCTTTTTATTTTGTTGATAATGTCCTTTGATGCAAAAAAAAATTCTTTAATTTTGATGTAGTCCTGTTTGTTTGTTTTTTCTTTTGTGTCTTTGGTATCATGTCTAAGAAACAGTTGTCAAATTCATTGTCATGGACCTTTATCAATTTTTCTAGGAGTTTTATAGTTTCAGCTCTTACATTTAGATCTTTGTTCCCTTTTGAGTTAGTATGTTGTAGCATAAGGGTCCTTAGTTTTTTGCATGTTGATACCAGTTTTCCCAACACCGTTTGTTGAAAAGACCGACTTTTCCCTCTTGAATTGTCTTGACACCATTATTAAAAAGTTATTTCACCATATATGTGAGGGTTTATTTCTACATTCTCTATTCTGTTTCATTGATCTATATGCCTTTATCACACTATTTTGATTACCACAGTTTTATAGTAAGTTTGAAATCAGAAAGTGTAAAATCTACAACTGGTTTTTTTTGAAGATTGGTCGTTGTCTCTGAGATTGCATATGAATTTTAGGATGATTTTTCTGTTTTATTGGGATTTTGATGGGGATTGCATTGAAACTATAGATTGCTTTGGGTAGTATTGACATTGTAACAATATTAAGCCTTGTAATCCATGTACATGGGATGTCTTCCCATTTATTTGTGTCTTCTCTAATTTCTTTCAGAAATTTTTTTGGTAATTTTCAGTGTTCAAGTCTTTTCACCTCCTTGGTTTAGTTTACTCCTAAGTATTTTACTCTTTTTCATGTTATCATAAATGGATCTTTCTTTCTTTCTTTCTTTCTTTCTTTCTTTCTTTCTTTCTTTCTTTCGACAGAGACAGAGAAAGGGACAGATAGGGACAGACAGACAGGAAAGAAGAGAGATGAGAAGCATCAATTCTTTGTTGCGGTATCTTAGTTGTTCATTGATTGCTTTCTCCTATGTTCCTTGACCCAGAGGGCTACAGTGGAGCAAGTGACCTCTTACTCAAGCCAGCGACCTTGGGCTTCATGCCAGTGACCTTTGGGCTCAAGCCAATGACCATGGGGTCGTGTCTGTGATCCCATGCTCAAACCAGCGACCCCTTGCTCAAGCTGGTGAGCCTGTGCTTGAGTCAGGAACCTTGGGGTTTCAAACCTGAGTCCTCTGTGTCCCAGTCTGATGTTCTATCCACTGTGCCACTGCCTGGTCAAAAAATTGTTTTCTTGATACACTTTTTGGATTGCTCATTATTAGTGTATAGAAATGCAACTGATTTTTGTGAGTTAATTTTTGTATCCCACAACTTTGTTTAATTTGCTTATTAGTTCTAACAGTTTTAGGTTAAGCCCAAGCTTATAACTTGCTGTGCCCTTTCTCTATTCTGTACTTTAAAAATTAACCCCTGTCTCATTTTTATCTTCTTTAACTTATCCTCTAAGTTCCTAAGGAATTTAAGTTTTACTTTGCTAACTTGATTCTCTATAGCCCACAGTTTAGTTCCTTTCCTTTCATTACTATTTAAATCCACATTGAAACTTTTAATTTCCATTCTATCTTCTCTGGTTTAGGAATGTCTTTTTAAATAGCAGCTTGCTTGAGTATCACAGTTGCACTGATTTCTTTTATTTATTTATTTATTTATTTATTTATTATGATTATTTTTGCATTTTTCTGAAGCTGGAAACAGGGAGAGACAGTCAGACAGACTCCCGCATGCGCCCGACCGGGATCCACCCGGCACGCCCACCAGGGGCTACGCTCTGCCCACCAGGGGGCGATGCTCTGCCCATCCTGGGCGTCGCCATGTTGCGACCAGAGCCACTCTAGCGCCTGAGGCAGAGGCCACAGAGCCATCCCCAGCGCCCGGGCCATCTTTGCTCCAATGGAGCCTTGGCTGTGGGAGGGGAAGAGAGAGACAGAGAGGAAAGCGCGGCGGAGGGGTGGAGAAGCAAATGGGCGCTTCTCCTGTGTGCCCTGGCCGGGAATTGAACCCGGGTCCTCCGCACGCTAGGTCGACGCTCTACCGCTGAGCCAACCGGCCAGGGCTGCACTGATTTCTTAAATTTTATTCTGAACAGAGTTTTGCAGCCATCACCGTAATCTCCATAATCAGGGATGTATTTTTACAGAGCTGACTGACTGTCTGACTTCTTCATATTCAAGGGAAAATTTTAGGCTGGCTGAATTTATATTGAGGCTGCTCATGCCAGGGCCTAGCCCTTTAGTGGCACTCCCTCTGCCAGGCTGGTGGTCTGGCTGAGGGGTTGGGTGGGTAATGTCTGCCCAAGGCACTGAGGGAGGGAAGCCCTTTAGGGTCTTGATCTTTAAGGTGTTGTGTGCTGCCTTCGCCCTCTTGCGAGTTCTGCTGCTGGTGCCTACATTTATTGCCAGAACACTTTCCTTCTCCATAGAAAATTTGTCAGGCCTTCTGTGCTCCTGCTCCATCCTGACTCGATCTAGCCGAAATTCCTCAAAGTTCTGGGCAGATGAGATGGCATTCTTCCTGGTTTCCAATTCAGATGCAAGTTTTCTTCTGTTTTTGTATTTCTTTAGCATCAGGATTGTGGATGATCTATGTCTACTCTAGGTAATAGAGTCTTGAAAATGTTTTAAAGTGATTGGCAGATTTTCAGGATTTATTCATTCTTTCAAGAAGTTTTTGTTGTGTATCCTCAGTGGGCCATACACTGGGGTTCTATGTCATAAGCCCCTTACAGGAATGTTTA